>NW_027397116.1:10593333-10779777 GCF_003265705.2 Callorhinus ursinus
TCTCTCTCAAATAAATAAATAAAATCTTAAAAAAAAAAAAAAACTCTGGAAGGACATCAACTAGGTTAGATGATTCACCTAACAGAGCTTATTTTTCACTATAGGAATTTTAAATGGTAAAAATAAATTGGGAAAACTGTCATAATGCAGACAGTTTTCAGTTTCACTTAACAAACTGTGTTGGGCACTTGTACATACGTGTCTGCTGGAGCATGTCGGGGTATCAGCTGTGGAATAAAAAGAAAACTGAGGCCACATGGCGACCTCACTGGTGTGCAGGGCAGGAACTGAAGTCAAAAAACAGTGGTGCAAAAGCTTTTCCCACCAAACACAGCCAGGCAGTTGGAGGCCCAGTACTCATATTAGCGCTGATATCATTTGGCATGATTCAGCTACTCATCAAGCCTGAGACACCTCTATCTGAGCAAAGATAATGTCTCCAAATCTAATAGGTGGTAGTTATGGGCCTGCGACTATAGTATATGCTTAGAAGGTGATAAAAAAATACAAAAAGCTGAACATAATATTAGTGACCCGATGAAACTTTCTGCTATTTAGAACAAAAGTGTGTACTGAAATATCCCATAGGGTGATTTTTTTTTAAAGATTTTATTTATTTATTTGAGAGAGAGAGACACAGCGAGAGAGGGAACACAAGCAGGGGGAGTGGGAGAGGGAGAAGCAGACTCCCCTCGGAGCAGGGAGCCCGATGTGGGGCTCGATCCCAGGACCCTGGGATCATGACCTGAGCCGAAGGCAGACGCTTAACGGCTGAGCCACCCAGGCGCCCTCCATAGGATGATTAATCACAAATTAGAAGAGGGATAAGCAGACAAAATCACCCTGATGGAAGCGAAAGAGAAGATGTGTCCTGTTCAGATATCTTTTCTTCTCACTCACCCAAACACCAAATCTTTACTTCTGACACCATCATCCTACTAAGTTCTAATAATCCAGAATATTGAGCTGAGGAGAAAAGAACTGTAGAATCAAAGGAGGTGGTCCAAAAATAACTTTTAAAGCAACATAACATTTTACACTATTAATAAGGGTCACAGGATTATGCTTGCATTCAAGACTTGGTTAAAAGATTAATTTAACACTTGGTTTAGGAAAACATATTGCTAAAATTTTTCGTTCTTAATTTATTGTAATTTAAAAAATAAGCTAAACTTATTTGAATTAAGATTAGATAGGCTTAAGAGAAATGCTACAAAATTGTTATGAATATAATATATATCTTTTTCCCCCCGAAAATAGATTCCAGAGTATTGATTCATTTTTGGTGGGGCACATCTTCTTGAAGACTACAGAGAAAAGGTCAGTTTTCTGCAAAATTACTTTCATTATGTTGTCCCTGAAGGTACAAGACAAGTTAATTTAAAATTGCAATTACATCTTCGCACCAAATATATCTGGATTAAAAATAACGAGAAAGTTTTTTTAGTTAAAATTTTAAACATGTGAAATTAACTTAAATATCATTAAGTCTGTCTTTTAAGTAAATATCCAACAGAAGCTAGGTTATACGAAGTTAAAATATAATACTTTCGAGATAGCTGTAAATTTAAATAATTAATTTTAATGGAAAATTAGAAATTCAATGTGAATATATTTTAAGGTTTATCAAGTTATAATTAACACACAAATAATTGGACATGTTTAACGTATACTTTTTGATTAGTTTGGACAGATGCACACATCTGTGATACCATTACCACAATCAGGTACTAAACATATCCATCACTTCCAAAAATTTCCTTGTGTTCTCTTGTGGTTTTGTTGTTACTGTTGTTTAGTTTTGTTTTTGTGGTAAGAACATTTAACATGAAATCTATAATATTAGCAGAGTTTAAAGTGCACAATACCACGTTATTAACACGGATACTATGTTGTACAGCAGAACTGTAGGACTTCTTTGTTTCATATAACTGAAACTCTACACTCATTGAGCAACAATTTCCCATTTATTGCAGATTATTTTCATAAAACTCAATGTCTATTTTTTTAGTAGGCATACAGTTGTGTTTATGGTGGAAATAATACTTGATTACTCAGTAGAACTCTATATCTCATTTTTTTTTAAGATTTTATTTATTTATTCATGACAGACAGAGAGAGAGGGAGAGAGAGAGAGAGAAGCAGAGGGAGAAGCAGGCTCCCAAGGAGCAGGGAGCCCGATGCGGGACTCGATCCCAGGACCCCGGGATCATGACCTGAGCCGAAGGCAGACGCTTAACCATCTGAGCCACCCAGGTGCCCTCTATATCTCATTTTAATATATAATTGCTACTAAATAAATTATAATACCATGTTTTAGGTAATTTTCTCATTAGTAGATAGATTTACAGGAAAAAGAGAAAAATATCTGCTGGATTCTATTATGTGCTAATGTCTTAGTTTGTTGTCTTATTTAGAGTAGAATCAGAAACCCAGTGAGGTTAAATAATTACCCAAACCGCAAATGTACTAAATGGGTTTCTAGAAAAGATTCAAGTCTTCTCTAAGATTTAAGTCTGTCAGACTTCATATGTGTGCTCTTAGCCCCATGCCTTCCTGAGACAACATTTTTTCCTCAGGTTGTTCCTGCTGGCTTGGGTCACCAGGGCCTCCTGCGTGCTGGGCTTGCTGCTATCAGCCCAGGATTTTGAACCTATCACAAAGGAGAAGCTCCAACAAAGTCTCCAGGCAACACAGCTTCTGAAGCTGAAATGGACACATGAACTCTCTCTAGTCATCAGCAGTTACTTGGTCTGTGTAGCTTAGTGAAGCAGCTCACAACTGGAGAACCAAGACTATCTATCTCCACAGTCAAACTGGACACTGAGACAGAAACCACACCTGCCTGTGTGTAACAGTGTGACTTTGCCATTTCACTGTCTCCATTAGCATCACTTTACTTTTCAGGGACCCTTCTGCCCAGACAAATGGTTTGTTCATTTTATGTAATCACTTCTCAAAAGACTCACTTATTCCTCACTGGAAAATATTAATAGACACCAATGCTTCCAAGGTCACTTTTTTGCAAAATTACTTTCATTATGTTGGCCCTGAAGATAAAGACAGATTAATTTAAAGTTGCAACTAAGGGAAGCCTGGGTGGCGCTGTTGGTTAAGTGTCCAACTCTTGGTTTCAGCTCAGGTTGTAATCTCAGGGTCTTGAGATGGAGCCCTGCATTGAGCTCTGTGCTGAGTGCTCAGTCAGTTTGAGATTCTCTCTTCCTTTCTCTCTGCCCTTACTCCTTTCCTGGAGAGAGGCTTGTTAAAGGGAAATATTTGGAGAGAAAGATCCATAATGCAAAGAAAATTCTGTATGAACTGATACAAATCGAGAGGGGGTAGAACTTTGAGTGTTCATGTTAAATATTGAATATGTGAGGTCAGAGGCTGCTAACTCTGAGACATTTCAGTTTTGTACTAGGCCACATTTGGCTTGTGTAATGATGAAGAGTCTCTTTGACCAAATTTTGGTCAAGTTCTTCTGAGCTTTCTTTATGACAAGGCCTGACCTTGGGTTCCTGGGTTCTTCCTTGTAGAATCCAGTTTTAGCAAGAACCCAGCTTGGTTAAAGTCAGAATCCCCACTTTTCCCTGAAACAAATAATACATTATATGTTAATTAAAAAAAAAAAATCCCTACCCTTGATGATAACTGATTACCTCAACATCTGATAACTGATCACCTCAAATCACCCCCAGGTGATGTCTGATCACTCTGACTTGCCACTAACAATAATCCCATTATGTCATTCAACCACAATTCCTCTTTCCCCTAATGTGTCTTCTTGGTAATTTTCCATCCTCCAACTTCCTTATCTTGTTCCCTGCCTGTAACTCCCACTTTTTCTTTAGAAAATGGTCCCCTAGTTATTAAGTGAGATACTGGCACTCCTTATTTCTTGTATTTCTTTCCAGGTTGTAATCTGTTAATACTTTCCTAAATTGAAACTCCCCTTCAAACCTCTGTAAAAACAAAAACAACTGGTTTCTCCTCTTGTCCTTACCCCCATTTTTCCTTTAACATTCTTAGATTTTTTTTCCCCCTTAATTTATCTCTTGAAAAATTCCTGGCCACTTCCATAATGCCAATGACTATTCCTTTGTAAATTCTCCTGTGATAACTAGTTCATGTTTAAATTTTGCCCTATAAATCTGAAATGCATAAAAACAGTATAATAATTGATATCCAGTACTCACACCCAGAAGTTTACCTCTTATTCTTTTTCTATCAGTAGCTGTGTTCAAATTTATTGCTTAGTATAGCCTACCAAATTTCTGCAAAGAGATCAAATGGTAGCATTAACATTCACCAATAATAAGAAGCGAACATAAACACCTCTCAAATTCGGATATAAATCTTCTCCCATTATCAAAATCCCTGGAAAAAATATAAACCCAAAATAATACCCTCTACCAATTTTAAAGTTTATAGTATCAAATTTAAAGTAAATCTCAAAACAATAATTTTTCCCTCTGTGAGCACAGTGAAATAAAATATATTTTGAATGTCTTATTTGCTGTCTTAGCTAAAGGGGTTATGGAGACCCAGGTGGAGTTGGGGATTCCTGTAGCCATATGAGCTGTCTTTCATGGAAACAGCCACCATTCTTTCAGGACCTCAGAAGATCTAGATCAATGTGAAATCACATGTCTCATTTCCAAGAGCATTCAAAGAGTTGGAAGGACATATAAGATTATTAAATATTAAACTTTCTACCCCCTCATCAGTCAATACATTTAGGAAACAAGATGATCTCCAGTCCCTGGGAAAATAACTGTAGCAGAAATGCAATGGTAGTTGAGGGAAGCAAGGAGGGAGGGACTGAAATCTTCTAGGTATCAGCTTTATCGAATGTTAGTCTGTGAGATCAGATATCAAGAAATTGAAAGAAAATATACAATTAGCAGAAATCTCCCACCAATCAGCTAAATTTTACCCTGCTTAGAGGAAATTGATCATACGTGGTGGTGGTGGCGACGGTGGTAGCAAGTAAACAACATAGATTGCCATTCCATCAGGGTGACATTAACATATCACCCACTTCTTGCCGAGCTCAGATATCCACTATGGTAGTTGCTATTGTCACTAGCTACTTTTCTTTATCACCCACTATTCAAAACATTTCATTTCCCTTTTTTGGAACCTCTTTCACTTAGCATAACATTTTTGAGGTTTATTCATTTTGCTGCATGTATCTTTAGTTCATCCCTTTTTATTATTGAGTAGTATTCCATCATATACCACATTTAATTTATCCATTTACCAGTTGATGGACATTTGGATTATTTCCAGTTTGGGGCCATTTTAAATAACTGCTATGAATAGTTAAGTTCAAATGTTTGGGTGGACTTGTTTTCCTAATGGAATTATTGGGTCTTATAACTTTTTAAGAAACTAAAGAACTGTTTTTTCAAAGTAGTTATAACATTTTATGTTCTTAGTAGCAATGAAGATTCCCATTTCCCTCCGTCCTTACCAGTATCTGGGATGGAAAAGCATGTCTATTTTAGTGTTATTATAATTACATAGAGGGATCACACTGTGGTTTGAGCTTTCAGTACCTTAGTGAAAAATGATGTTGACGTTCTCTGCATATTTGTCATTTGCATATCTTATTAGGTGAAGTTTCTATTCACATTTTTTTTCCATTTTTTTATTATATCATCTGTCCTCTAATGGTGGTAGTTGAGTTGCAGAGTTTATTATGTATTATGGATACAAATCTTTTTTTTTAAGATTTTATTTATTTGGCAGAGAGAGACACCTGCGAGGGAGGGAACACAAGCAGGGGGAGTGGGAGAGGGAGAAGCAGGCCTCCCGCTGAGCAGGGAACCTGATGTGGGGCTCCATCCCAGGACCCTGGGAAACCTATACATATTACTTGGGGTTTTTATGGAGGCTTCATTACACTGGCTTAAGTTGCCTCACTGACATAACAAGGACAAGCTTATCACTCTCATCATCTAGGAAATTCCAAGGGTTTGGGGAACTCTGTGCCTGAAAAGGAGAAAGAAGCCAAATCCATATTTGTTATATAATTCACAATATCATATTTACCTTATGAAGATCAAGGTCAGATTATGTCAGCTCTAGATGTAAGGCCTGTGTTTTTCTTGTAGCCTGGCATCATGCTCAACTCAGACAATCCCAGGCTTAACACAGAACAGCAAGTATTTTCTGAGACTCATTAGCCTGAGGATGGGCTAGTTATATACAAGAACTATTAAACTTGGGAAAGCATTATCTATCATGTGGCCTAGATACTCAACTCAGGTTCAGCTGTTAAACTCAGAGCCATAAAAATAAAACCAAACTGCAGAAGTACAGGACTCTGCAAACTTCTTATGTGACCTGAGTTAATACAGTGTCTCCAAAACTTAAAGCCTCTTGATCAAGACTCTGCCAGATGCCTTTATTCTCATTTTGCTCCCCAAATGTCCATCTTATAATTTCCATTTCCAGTGCATCAAATCTTAACACTTCCCTGAATTGAAACTGCTACTTTCACAAACTTCAGAATCCGCCCTCCTTCCTTGCTCCACTTTCCCAAAGGGGGAATTCATGCTTTAGTAAGTCTCACAGCATGGAAGAGCGAAGCAGAAAGCATGCATCTCAATAGGCATGTAGTCTCATCCCAAAGAAAAAGAAAAAAGAGCAGGAAGAGAATCATACTAATTTATTCCTTTTTGTGTCACGAGGAGCATTTGAGCTAGGCATGTTTTGCAAATGAAACTCTATACGGAAGGGGGCATTAGGTCTGGGAAAGAAGCATTCTTTCCTAACCTAAATCCATAATCACATGAATTCTCAAAAATAATTTTACTCTTACTTCTCTTTTTGAAATGTTGCCAGTCTTTGATTCTGGGGAAATCATACTATTGACATTTTCAGTTCTTGTTCTCAGCTTGGCAAATTTGCCAGGAAAATGAGCTTGTGAATATATTGGTTCATTAACTGTATATATTTTTGTTTTTGCTGTGATAATGTTGTATTCTATAAAAGATGTTTAAACTGTGATTATTGTTAATTGTTAAGTGTGATGTAGGAAATGGCTGTGGTTCGGAGCCATTGGCCAAGAAAGAATTCTTGAGAAGTCTTTTGGTGCAAAAAGGTGGTTTTATTAAAGCACGGGACAGGATTTGAGGGCAGAAATTGCTGCACTGAGGTTGTGAGGAGTGACTGATGATAGACTTCCAAGCTGGGAGAGAGTTAGGGAC
The DNA here is from genome assembly GCF_003265705.2 of Callorhinus ursinus. Taxonomy (NCBI): domain Eukaryota; kingdom Metazoa; phylum Chordata; class Mammalia; order Carnivora; family Otariidae; genus Callorhinus; species Callorhinus ursinus. Next base: position 10,600,551 of record NW_027397116.1, read on the forward strand.
AGCGTAAGTCTCTAAGGAATTTTGGAAGCAGGGTTTCCAGGGGGCTAGCTATTGTTAGGAAAAGGTCATTTATTACTAATAAAATCTTAGTCATGATGATGAGGGAACAGAAGGCAAGCTGAGGACAAAGCAGAAGCTGACACCCCACAACCCCCTCCCCCCTCCCTCCAGATGGGATATTTGTGACATTCCACATGCACTCCTGGCTGCCCTAAAGCTAAGGAAAGGAAAAACAAATAGTTAAACTTATAGAGATCACAATCCTGCAAGACAGGAGCCTCCCTCAGTTTACAAATATCTTAGCAATCTACAAGAACAAAGCATTTTTATCAATGGTCTAGCTGCCAGAAGGAAATGTAGATACAATTAAATGTCCTTATAAGTTGTAGCCCATTGACAGATACTTGAAGCAGGCAGAGTGTAATGTTCCTCCAGGAAGCTCCCAACTATCTTACTGTTAATGTCTTGCTAGAGGGAAAAACAACATTAATTTGACAATGGCAAGGCCTCCAGTATCAGAGGAGTCTTCTTTAACATATGAAAATCCTTTTGAAATCTCCCTTTCCCTTACCTCCCCCAACCCTATAGTATATGATCAGCCACCCCTCACAACCCTGGGGCAGCAGCTCTTTCTGCCCATCGGTCCCGTCCCCATGCTTTAATAAACCCCCATTTTGCACCAAAGATGTCTCAAGAATTCTTTCTTGGTCATCAGCTCCGGACTCCACCCCACTGAACCTCACCTATATTCCAAACCCCATCAGTGAGACCCTTCAGGTATGTATTGGGGAGTCATATGCTTGGGGGATGACTGCCAACATGTATTTTGGGGCATAGAGACAAAGGAAGTTTCCAAAGGAATTTTGTATGTTAAAGGAGACTTACAGGATCCTGGAGGGGGCCATGGGGGGGGGGGGGGGAAAATTTGAGATAGTGTAAGGGAAAGTTTGCCCTTTGCTCTTAGCAAAGTATTAATGTTGAGGCAGCTGAGCTCCCAGGGGAAGGTCACTCCACCTACTTCAAGGACTTGTCAATGGGCTGTGGGAAGTAAGGAAATTTAATTTTTTCTTTTGTCTTTTTTTCCCACATCAAGTGTAACCCATATGTGTTCTTTTTTATCTTGACTGATTTTGTCAGTGTTGTTCAGTCCATTACTCGCCTTCCAGTATTAGTTTACTACAGTCATTGGAAATATGTTCCATTTTCCTCAGGTCCCCAGGTATTGAAATGCACACCTCAAGTGACTTTATTTCCTTGGAAGTCTTCACTCTTGCCCTTTCCTCTCTACAGAGGAAGGTTATCTTTCTCTTTGTAAAGTCAATGCTTCATACGTATACATCTACGGAGGACAACCACTCTACTATAATGAATTTGTTTACGCTATTGTACATTTCTTACGTAAGTGGCATTTTATTAGATAACCATATTAACTTCCTGTGAGTGGTGCTTGTTGCTGATGTTGCTTCTGTCTAAATATCCTGAAAATCTAGAGAACATTCAAATGTGCCCTAAAGATTTTTCTATTTTAAATATGTACATCTTCTATGCTGTTAGAGTAAGCTTTAATATATTCGAAATCTTGTCATAAAATGAGAATTCTTGACAGTTCACAAAAAGCTTTGGTGGTTAATCATTTAGAACATGAGAAGGGCCACAGGTTATTTTTCTTTTCGTCCTCTCTGTTTCACTGTGGGTCCATTGTTCCCTGCCTTGTAAAAATGCTCAGTGGTTTTGATAATCACTTTCAACCATCTCGCCCTGCTACAGTGGTTTCTTATAAACATGCTTCTGGCAATCTGGAAACCTAAATACTATGCAAAGTTTTCATTATTCAAGAGAGACTGCCTGAAAATGAAGCCAGCACCAAGGAAAGCAGAGCTCAGTTGCCGGGAGAATGGAGGTGGGAAGCGAGGGTCTTGTGGGTCCTGGTTAATGTGGTCAGTCAGGCCTAGGGCCAGATTCTTTTTGTTATCTTTCCAGTTAATCCAGTGAATTAATAAATTCACTATATTTGCTAAAACTACCTTGAGTCAGTTTTCTGATACTTGCAAATAAATTGTGATAAAAACAAAATTGGTAGTGAGAGGAAATTTTTTGCAATTGAAAACCCCCAAACTGTGAAATCAATTGATCTAAGGTAGGGTGAATGGTTTCCCTCAAGCTGGGAAGTTAATCTTTTTTATGAGGAGCAAAACCACTGATTAGGCTGATACGTGTTGTATGTCTAGAAAGAGACACTCGGTTGAGTAATGTCAGGAAGTAGGGCTATCTTGTGTATAACGCGACTGGTGTTTTTGCCACAAGCATTTTCACCACAAACATTTTGCATAACTAATTGGCTGTCAAGACAATTTTGCTGTAAAAGATAAAATCACAAAAAAAGGGGCTATTCATTAAAAAGGACATAATGAAATATGAAAAATGAATAATAATATGAAAAGACTATTGCAAAATAAAAAAAATATTTGTATACATTTATTTATTTATTTATTTTTTAAAGATTTTATTTATTTATTTGAGAAGGAGAGAATGATAGACAGAGAGCACAAGAGGGAAGAGGGTCAGAGGGAGAAGCAGACTCCCCGCCGAGCAGGGAGCCCGATGCGGGACTCGATCCCGGGACTCCAGGATCATGACCTGAGCCGAAGGCAGTCGCTTAACCAACTGAGCCACCCAGGCGCCCAAAAATATTTGTATACATTTAAATGCGCGTGGATTTATGGCAATACTGCACGAATAATAGGTTTTATTTTGCGGATTGTACCTAAGCACTTGTCTTCCCAGGCTTCGTAGTACTATACATGTTTTTTGTTTGTTTGTTTATTTTTTGGCTTTTGTTTTTTGGTTTTTTTTTTTTGCTTATTGATTTTTTTCCTCATTTAGCATCCCACTCTTTCTTTTTTGCTGAAATTTCTTCCTTCATTGAGATTTATCAGTTTCCAAGTATGGGGATGCGTGCTTGTGACTGAGTTTTGTACTGTGTTGTGAAAGCCTTCTACACAGTAGTTCGTTTTTGACATATGTCACATGTCCATTGATAGATGTTCCAAAGCCCTATGGGACATGTGAGTTCAAACTCTATGCCCCTGTACAGACTGTAATGAGGTCTAAGCTTTATATACTATAGGAATGGAAGTACTAAGTCAACAGAGAAATGAAACTAAACTGTCAGCCAGTTGATAAAACCAACAAACTGTCAAATCAAACTGTCAACCAGTTATTTTTTTTTTTTTATTTTGTGGCCGATTGCCTTATGGTCCATTAGGGCAAAAATGTGAAAATGCTTACTGCAAAACTATCTAGAACGATTGTCTAATGCCTGCAGCCTAGAGTAAAGTATGGGGGTGCGGGGGAGAGAGGGTTAAGCTTTGGTCTCACTGGCCTGACTAAAAGAAGAGAGGTAAGAGAAAACAGTTTCTGATGGTCATTCATCCATGATGACTGAGAGTCGGATAACTGCACATGGTGAGAGGTTGCACTAGCAAGATCCTCTGCCCCTGGCAAGGTGGGGAGCAGGAAACAAATTCAGGAATGCCACTGGGAAAGGAGGACGCTAGATTCTTTAGTTTTATGTGAAAATTTCCCATACTATATTCTCTTTCTGATCAAATTAACTGCTATTCATATGGTATAGATTCATCAACTGGGATTTAGCCTTATGGCATCAGGTAGAATACACTTAGGGCATATTTTAGCCATTGATTTGGAGGCAGAGGCCTGAAGGGAGGCTATCAAAATACAGACCAAGGTTGTGTGTAGAGAACCAAAGCATGTTGCTAAGAGACAGAACTGCTGAATCCAGATTAATCAACTTTGAACAAGACCTTAGGTTTGGTTACTTGACTGGGGAGTAAAGAGAATGCAAACTTTCCAGCTTTTTATTGTGAGATATATATATATATATATATATATATATATATATCAAAAATTGATATATTATGTATATATATATATACATAATTTTAACCAGGAAAAGACCAAGCTAGCTGACAAAATACTCATGATTGTTTACTCCTAAGGTTTGAAACCAACCCCACAAAAGTAGAGTGTTAAAGCAGAATAGCTGCCCAATTTCCCCTCCCACATGTAAATAGGAAGGCCAATAGAAGGGCGACTTTTCCAGTGAGGAGAATCAGGGGCAGTGAGATTGGTCCACCAAGGAAGTCATTTCACTGCCTTGGCGGGGAGTCTTTGCGTTCCATGTCCCAGAAATACAATAGATGCCTTACATGTTGTTTCTCTTTCTTTCCCTTTCTAAATTGGAGCTTTGTTGGATGTTTATCTATTTTATGTCATCAGTGTGCAACCTTTAAGTACGGTGCCCTTGTGCAGTGCACAAACTTTATAACTAAATACTCTGGCATCAGTTATGACAGTATGGTGCTGTCACATGGACATGAAAATTGGAAATCAGCCTGGATAGTGCTTTGGACATGTTGAATAGTTTGGTACAACAAAGTTACATGGAAAGGCTTATAACATCTTCTTTCCAGACAAATGAGATCACATTGTTAAGGACCTTGTGACTGTAATCTGAAGTTTGGACTCTACACAATAAACTAAAGATTTTAAGATAGGAAGTCAGATAATCAGACCTGTGATTCACAGAGAAGGGAGCTTACAATGAAAATAGAAGCAACTAGAATCAGTGACCATTATTAAGGACTTGGGGTATTGAGGACAGTGTTGAAATACCCACAGGTTTTGCTTGTGTGGTGAATAGCATCTGTAGTGTTTATCTAACATCCATCTTGCTCAGGATTTTAATCCTTGATTCTCTACCAGAACAAAAGGGGTTTTTTAGAGGAATTTTTAAAGACAGATACTATATATCCACAGAGTTTGTAAAAACATTTATAAAATTTATTAAAAAGATAGAATGGAAGAAGACACATATGAACATGATATAGTTACATATAAAAACAAGAGAAAATAATTTAAATGGAAACCTTGGTGATACAGACTTTGGTAGCAGAAAATTCAGAAAGGAAAGAAAAACAAGTATCCTGGAATTGTCAGGTTTGAGATTTAACCCACTGTCAGACCTTACTCCACAATGTCAAGATTGCAGGCAGTCAACAAATGCACATGTAGCAGAGAGGGGTCACCATGTCAAGGACAACTTACCAGGTCCTGCTTTCCCACATTGGATGTGTCTTTTTTGGCCAGTGTAGATGGGGTCTGTAGGTGTGATGTGGGGGATTTTTCTTACTGTAGAGAGTCTTTCAGCTCTTCTGTGTTATAACCCAGAGTTGTATGGCTTTCATGATATTCTCCAGGGAGCCCTACATCAACCACCCAGGGTTTTATTTACTCTAAGTAATCCTTAGCCAGCACCATCTTTCTAAGCACATTTTAAAGACAATGAATCTTTCCCTGAGTATATCTCATTAGTTTCCTTACTTGAAAAAGTCCAATTGGCAAGAAAATTATGTTATCTGCCTCTTCTTCCCAGTACCTTTCTGGTCTCCCACCCAGGAAGGACTGGATTGCTGACCTATTGCCTTTACTCCTTTTCCCCAGTAATATTTTAGAACCATTCTGAATTATACATGAAATAAAATGAGTTTTTTTGGTCAGGAAATGTCCTACAGTTTATAGCAAACTGCTACTGGGCATGAAAGAAGTTGTGAAGAACCAGGTGATCTGGAAAGTAAGATGGCTTTTGTGGGTGGGAGTGCAGAGGAGGGTTTTTTTAATCCTGGGAGAACTGATTGAAGGTGGTGTAAGGAAGTAATCTCTCAGGAAGTATTCTCTTCACTTTAGTAGACTAACTGCAGCTTGATTGACTGTACTGAGGGTATTAGACAATTTTAGAATCATTATATAAATCAGCATGTCTCTCACATGTAAAAATGTTTTCTTTTAAATTGAATGCTTGCCTTCTTTTTTAAGAAAAAATTAAATATCTACATTCTGGGCAAACATATGGTATGCTTTAAAACTGCTAGCAAGTAACCTACATAATTGGACAGCCCATTATCTTGATTATTATTATTACTTACCACAGATACAGCATTTGACTAAAATGGTAGTCACTCAAAGTAACTGACAAGCATTAATTACTTAATGTGTTCATGTTCTTTATGGATAAGTTAAATATAGTTGAATATATATGTGAGTATAAACAACACTGCCCCAGGATTAATATGGAGTCAAAAGGAAGATTTGCTGCCAGTTGAATGTATATATAATAGTGTCTATAAAATTCCCAACAAATGGATTTCAGTCTTCTTTTCAGAAATAATACTCTCAATGATAACACTTATAATCACTCTTAGACTTGTTTTTAGCATAAAAATATTTTAGTCAGGAAGTTTTCTGCAGTTAAACTTCTGTGGTAATTTTTTCCAGTTTCATTGAGGTATAATTGACAAATACAAATTGTTTACATGTAAAGTATACAATGTGGTTTCTTTAAAAATAAGAAAGAAACAAACTGCATTTTCTTAGAGCAGTTTTAGGTTCCTAGCAAGACTGAGGGGAAGACTTGGAGGTTTCTCCTGTACCACTTTCCCCCACCCATAAATAGCCTCCCATGCTACCTACATCTCTTAACAGAGTGGTAAGTTTGTTACAATTGATGAACCTACATTTTTGATTCAGTGTTGCGATTTCTGACTCAATGTACCAAATCAGCCATTCCATGTCACATATATATTCATGATAGTTTGACTGAATTAATTTTATCTTTTAACTGATCAACACTACATTAACTTTCTGATTTTTTATCTTTTATTACATTATTTATATTACATTACATTATCTTTTACAGTTTGTAAAATATAATAGAAAATATGGCACTTTTCCTTCTGTGCCTCACCTATTAGAAAAGTAGAGCTAGATAGGCAGTGAACCCTGTAGGCAACCAGAAAGGTGGGAATAAATCAGAGTGGTATGGCCAGTCCCGGAGGACAGGCTTCCATAATATGGAAAGACAGGGTTTTGATAGGAATTAAGCTGTTCCATAATCTATTCCAATATACTCTGTTTTACTCTTGTGTTCTTTTAGGTCCCTTTTGCTTTAAAGTGAGTCTTTTTTTTTTTAATCCTAATTATAATTTGAAAAGCAGCCAGGCTTATTCTTTTCTTTGAAAATCTGATGAAAAATATGGATCCTCTACCCAAAAAATACACATACACACATAAGCACAGGATTTTAAGGACTTACCTATAATGTCCATCTGAAGACCACATGACTGTTTCAAAAAACAAATGTTAAGAATCCCTCTACTTTATAAAATGTAAGAGAAAAAAAGTTTACAATTTTATCTAGTAAGTAGATTAGAAAAGTAGTAGATTAGATTAGAGTAAGTAGATTAGAAAATTTATAGTTGAAATAAATTATTCTTTAATGAGTTAGTTTATATACAATACCCCTTGCTTTTATAAAGTTTTAAAGATCTAAAACTTCAATTCATGTGTACTAATCTACAATTTTTCAGTTTTCTACTAATATTCATACATCTGCTTATGAAAAACTGGTAAATAATTTTGAGTTAGAATTTTTTCTGATTTCTTAAGTGAATTCTAATATTTTATAACAATACAAATGAGATACCATCCTCATATCTCATTTAAAAATTTTCTCATGCGGCGCCTGGGTGGCTCAGTCATTAAGTGTCTGCCTTCTGCTCAGGTCATGATCTCGGGGTCCTGGGATCGAGCCCTACATCGGGCTCCCTGCTCGGCGGGAAGCCTGCTTCTCCCTCACCCATTCCCCCTGCTTGTGTTCCCTCTCGCTGTGTCTCTCTCTCTGTCGAATAAATAAATAAAATAAGAAACAAAACAAAACAAAAAAACTTTTAACTGTGATTTAAAAAAAATAAAAATAAAATTTTCTCACATTTCTAAGGTATTATTAAGATCTTTGAGAAATTGATATGATTGAGAGCCAGTGTAAACTTCTCAGGTGAGGCTACAAATACAATACAGCCTTTTCATGTCATGTATACATACATAGCTTAGATGCCCTAATGTTATATCTGTGATGGGTCTACTTTGCCTCTTATATGTTTGGCTTTATTGAATTCCTTATTTAAAAGAACTACTTTATAAATGACTGCTAGTCCTTTCTCTGAGGACTAAAAAGATACACCTACTGAAAAATCTGAATAGAAACACAAGAGATTTTAAAGATATTGGTTAATATTGTGTGGTGGTATGAGAATGAGGAAAAGTATCTGTTCCAATTATCCTATTGTTGTGCAAAAAGCCAACCCAAAACTAGTGGCTTTAAAAAACTATTATTCCTCATGGTTCTGTGGTTTGGCTACTTTCAGTCTGGCATTTTTCACTTGGAGTCTTTTGAGGAGTTGCAGGCAGGTAACAGCTGGTACCAGGGTCATCTGAAGGATAGACTGGGATGATTACTGGCACTCCTTGTTGGCTTGTTGCTCAGCTAGAGCTGACAGCTGAGCACCTCCATGAAGTCTCTCTGTAGGACTCCAAGGGAGTCCTCACAACCTGGGTAGTTGGAATTCTTACATGGAGTCTTAAGGTTCAAAGAGAAACGGTGGAAACTTCCAGGGCTCTTGTAAAGGCTAGGCCCAGAACTGGGATTGTGTCATTTTGCTATAGACTAAGGAAACCATGAAAACCAACCCAGATTCCACGGGAGAGAAATAAGACTCTACTCTTAGTGGGAGATGTAGCAAAAAACGTATTTGAATCTATCACAATATTGATTGAGATAATCCCAGACATAAGCAGGGTTAATGAGCTATAGGAATGGGGTTATCTAATATATTTTCAATTGCTAATATTGCTGTTATGTCCATAAGATAATACTTAATGTCCAAATTTTTATTAGTCTACCAAACACATATAGAAAGGCTGTGGACAATTAGGGATAAGAGTATTAAAAGGAAGCATAACTTGTTTCATATTTACCACACTGTATAATAATAATGATGATGATAATAATAATAATAATAATAAAAGAACAACGTCTTATCTAAAAGATTGTGTCCAGGACATTCAGATAATGAGAACAAACTGATGGTCACCAGAGGAGAGGTGGGGGGGTGGGTTAAATAGGTGATGGGGATTAAGGAGTGCACTTGTGATGAGCCCCCAGTGTTGTATGGAAGTGTGAATCACTATATTGTACACCTGACATTTATATTACACTGTATATTAACTAACTGGAATTTAAACAAAAACTTAAAAAAAAAAGAATTTAGGAAAGGCAAAAAAAAATTAATAATAATGAGAAGCAGCCCAATGAACATGATAGAGTTAGTATTACCTCTAAATCTTCATCATATGAAATCTTAATCACAATAAAAAATGTTTGAGTGATCTAAAGTGAAGACTCTGGATTGGTCTTATTTATCCAATAGTTCCCAAACTTATTTCAGCCTAGATTGTGTGCTTGCCTTCTCTCTCTCTCTCATTCTCCTTGACAACTATTAATAGCTAACAGCATTGGTGTTTACTAGACACATTTTGGAAAATGCTTCATAGCAAAATATGACAGTGTGTTGAGTTGATAAAAAGGAAAAATACCTTTGGATTATAGCTCTCAAGGTAGATTAATGAAGGAGGTAAAACTCTAGTAGAATCACTAATGAAACGTGTTTTAGAAGAGAGGAAAGGAAATTTTGTTAGAAAGACTATTAGAGATCATGAAGGCCAAGAGTTTTCATCTTTTCAATGGAGCCCTAAGGTTTTTTTCCGAAGGTGTTTCAGAGAAGACCAGGAAGGAAAGTGGGTGTGCAAGCCAGTGGGACTCTAATATTTTGCCAAGCGACATCCAAAACAGCTCAGTTTATACTTCTCTATGAGGAGTTAAATATTAGATTTTACTTGAAATAGTAATGTTGATTAAAAGTTGAAGAGAGGAAGGGGAGGAGGAGAGTTCATTCAAAGAGTTAGTGACACAATCAGAAATAAAACAAAGATGCCCTGACTCTTAGACAGGACATTTTCAGTTTTCTACATCATCCCTGAGGAGGGGAAATCCTGAGAGTAAGAAAGTTAGGTTGTGGTCAGGTTGTGAACAACCTTGAGTTCAGTATAAAAATTTTGTCATTATTCTTAGAGGTTTTGAAAATTCCACAAATATTTCTTAGCAGGAAAATTAGATCGCATTTTTAGAAGATAAAGCACGAGTAGTACAAGACAAAATTGAGGAGAAAAATATTGCAATTGAAAAGGAAAATATATGAAAAAAATTTGACTAGTTGCTTAATTCTGACAAGAGGTGGGGAATTCTGACTATTAATTCCATGCTAATGGAAAGGAAAACAGAAAAAGCAATACATTGTCTACATTGAAGTTAAGAAACTTCCTTAATTTGGATGATTTTGATTTTTAATTCTGTATTAAAAATTTCTAACAATTTTAAGTCATAATTGTAGCAGTTTGGTTCAGTTACTAATATTTATGTATAAGCATCTTAACTCTAAGATGAGAGAATTTTTTGTTCTTTTATTTTTTCATTTTTTTAAAGATTTTATTTATTTATTTGACACAGAGAGACACAGCGAGAGAGGGAACACAGGCAGGGGGAGTGGGAGAGGGAGAAGCAGGCTTCCCGCAGAGCAGGGAGCCTGATGCAGGGTCTATGTGGGGCTCGATCCCAGGACCCTGGGACCATGACCTGAGCTGAAGGCAGACGCTTAACAACTGAGCCACCCAGGTGCCCCTGTTCTTTTATTTTAAAAAATAGCATTAAGACAACTTCTTAATGCTATCTTTTCAAACAACTTTGAGGTGAAATCAGCTGGTGTTATTGGATTGTTTACTGAAAAAGGAAATTAACAGTAGTTTAATACATTTAATTGTGTGGACAAAGGGCATCACCACAAGCCACTATCTGAAACACACCACTTAAGTTGTCAATTGCAAGTTTTTGTAATTGAGCTAATTCTTTAAGCCCCACTAGGACAGACATGTTTGTTTTATTTGTTATCGTTTTCCCAGTGTCTGTCATCTAGCAGATACTCAAGTAGTAGACACAGAATGAAATCTGTCATCTGGTAGACACTCAGAGTTATCTGTAGAATGAACACAAGCTAATACATGAAGCTACTTATTTTCATGTTGTTAAACATTTTGTATAATACACCATTACATTTTGAAAGTTTGTATAAAATTTACTCAATCCCAGTAATACACGTTCTGTGAATAGATATGATCAGATAAGACAAAAATGGGATTTTATATAGAATTGAACATGTTGTAATTGAAAATTACTTAGAAACTCTTCAAAGAAAATATGTAATATCATACTGTTCAAGGTCATCACTCCTTTTCTGAGAACACATTCCTGTTCAGCCTAAATTAGTTCTTCCAGTCAGACAAACTGATGAGGCAATTTTTACCACACTTAAATTTTCCGCCCAAGGGGTGCCTGGGTGGCTCAGTTATTAAGCGTCTGCCTTCGGTTCAGGTCATGATCCCAGGGTCCTGGGATCGAGCCCCACATCTGGCTCCCTGCTCCGTGGGAAGCCTGCTTCTCCCTCTCCCACTCCCCCTGCTTGTGTTCCTGCTCTCACTGTGTCCCTCTCTGTGAAATAAATAAATAAAAGTTTTGAAATAAAATAAAATAAATAATAAAAAAATTTTCTGCACAACTATAAAGATGGAATAATGCATAATTAGGAAGACTGGAAGAACATTGGTAAAGCCACATCTGATTTTTTTAATACTTTTTGTTTATCCTTCCTCCTCTCAGCTGAAAAAAAAATTGTCAAATTTATTGAATGCTTAAAATGAAATAATAATTTATTGTGAAGTAGGTCTTTAAGTCTCCCTAAGTAATTTCTCAAAATTGAGTGTAATTTGAATTTTTTTTTAATATATTTTTTTTTATTTATTTATTTGACATAGAGAGAGAGAGAGACAGAGTGAGCACAAGCAGGGGGAGTGGCAGGCAGAGGCAGAGGGAGAAGCAGGCTCCCCACAGAGAAGGGGGAGCCCGATGCGGGACTCGATTCCCGTACTCCAGGATCATGACCTGAGCCGAAGGCAGTGGCTTAACCAACTGAGCCACTCAGGCGCCCGTAATTTGAATTTTTTTGAATAAATACACACTTTCTAATATTAGACATTAAAATCAGTGCAATTGTTTTTTGTAAGAAGAACCCATTTCAGGACTTAGGTAATTTCTCATAATCTTGGCTACGTAGGATCTGATTGCAAATAGCCCATCAGAAATTCTGATTAGCAGTTGTAGATGTGTTTGATTAATAAAAGTGATAAAGTCATCATTAGTTCATAAATGCAGTTTGTTTCACAGAAAACTTCTCTTCCAAATGCATCACTCATGGGGGGCTGGAGTCTTTGTCTCTTGGGTGGCAAAAATATTGGGACCCAGTGAACTCAATCTGGTTAGAGGAATTAGTAGCTCTTTGATAGGGAGTGCACCGAAGTAATTAATTTGCTTTTCCTTCAAGGTTTTTAAATATCCAACTTGATCTTTGTCCACCTGATTAACCAGTTAATTAAATTTTTATGTAAGTCTTCTGACCTAGTTAATTTGCGAGGAGCATACATTAATGGAGAGTAACAGATGAAGTTCGTCCTGACCCCTCTGTACAAATTGTTGCACCTCATCAGCTTCTACCAGAGGGAGCCCCTGCTTTTACTAACATATGAGCCATTGTGGAGACAAATAAGCAAAGAGCAAACACTAAAACTGGGAGATTTTTGGAGTCTGTAAGGTTCTATAGCAGAGTCAAGACACTGAAAGGAGAAGAGCAATGTTGGCAAAACTGACAAAACACAGTGCCCTTCAGGGGGAAAGCACTTAAATGTTTATTGGATAAACAGAATGACCGAATGAATATATAAATGGCTTATGGGCCATGTCAGCTTACTTTGTGGGTACCTACCTCTATCCAAAGACTTAATTTTTTGTTTTTACAATTGCAATGCTCTTTTTTTTTTTTTTAAAGATTTTACTTATTTGAGAGAGAGAAAGTGCAAGCATGAATTGGGGGAGGGGCAGAGGCAGTGGGAGAAGCAGGCTTCTTGCGGAGCAGGGAGCTTAATGCGGGGCTCGATCCCAGGACCCTGGGATCACGACCTGAGCCAAAGGCAGACGCTTAACCAACTGAGCCACCCAGGTGCCCCTGCAATGCTCTTTTTAAATTTTTTTTTTAAGATTTATTTCTTTATTTGGTGGGGGAAGGACAAAGGGAGAGGGAGAGAAAGAATCTCAAGCAGACTCCCCACTGAGTGGGGAGCCCAACATGGGGCTCAATCTCATGACCCTGAGATCAAGACCTGAGCTGAAATCAAGAGTCAGAAAGGTCACTGACTGTGTCACCTAGGGGCCCCTATAATTGCAATGCTCTTTTAAAGTCACTGATTTTAAGACTTTAGCAGGCCTTATCTTTTGGAGGTGTATGATCTGTATAGTTTATTTTATTATTTTTTAAAGATTTTATTTATTTATTTGACAGAGAGACACAGCGAGAGAGGGAACACGAGCAGGGGGAGTAGGAGAGGGAGAAGCAGGCTTCCTGCCGAGCGGGGACCCCGATGTGGGGCTCGATCCCAGGACCCTGGGATCATGACCTGAGCCGAAGCCAGATGCTTAACGACCAAGCCACCCAGGCGCCCATGATCTGTATAGTTTAAGAAAACTAAACTTGGAAGTGGCTGGAGGACAATGGTGATTAGAGCAGGGGAGTCACTTGAATGCCTGAGAAAATGGGCAGAGGGATCAGAGAAGAGGCAGGGGATAGAAATAAGAAATTTTAAATTGCTTCTTAAGGTTAGGCCAACATTTAGGAACTGGCAATTAATTTTTCCTCCACCTTATCCTCTGTCTCCTCTCCCTTTTTTCACATCCCCCCTTCTTCCTCTTTCTTCTCTCTAAAACTCAAGATTCTTATTTCCCAGGCTACAAACCCAGGCTGGAATTATTTATTCTATACTTAAAATATGTTAAGAGGTAAATATAGTTCAGGGACTTCAGACCCTATCATAATAGTTTCTTTGGGAAATGTTGCTTCGTTACAAACTTTGTTTTATTTTTTTTTAATAACTACAGCAAATTCCCCAGGTTGGGAGCTACTTATATTTAACAGATCAATGGACTACCTATCTGCTTTACTTTTTTCCTCATTAAAATAAAAATCAAGATGTTCTAGTAAATTCCTTTCGCTTACTACCTCATTGATAGTTGTAACTCTCAAATACCTGTGAAGAAAACTAATGAGCTTCTGCAGAATACTAACACTGTGAATATCCTTGGAAACTAATGTTGTATTTAGCTTCAGGCATGATGGATTGATGGAGTGCACTGTTGTACTTTGTGGTTTCAGAAAAATGATTTATAAGAAGAAAAACAGGCGTCATTTTCTTTATGATTTATGGGCTTTGATCTTTAATCCTGAATTTTTATATCATTAGTCCTGAGAAAGGGATATTATAAGACAGGTGCAATGAGATTTCAAATATTTTCATATGTATAAATGAGTTTATTATCCATACTTTCATCATGGGCTTTATGATAGAGAACATAATCATGAGGGTGCACACAATCCTTAACCTTAGTATAATTTCTCAAATATATAAATGTGCTAAATTGCATAACTATGTGTGCATTCACATAGGTATAGATAACGTATGTGTGTGAAAAATCAAAGTATAAGTAAAGATTACAATAGAGAAATAGTTTATTCAAATAAATTTAATGATTGAATACAAATAACCCATGTAGAAAATAAATTCTTTTTAGTATGTGAGGTCACCTACATTTTATAAAGGGAAAGATTTTCAAGGACTTACTGACCTAAGTTCAGGAGAATTGACTTTCTCCTTGCCAGGCCCCAAATAAATGAATAGTTCAGTTGTTATAAATGAATGAGTAAAAGGTCCAGAACTCTATAGAGACATCAGTCAGGAAGATTTTTCAAAAAAGTTCCCTTTTTTTTCCTCAAGATAACATTGAAAAATTATTAAACATTACCGACTATTTTTTTTAGTCTTCTAGTGTTCTTTCTCCTTGAACAGTTTCAAGCTAAGTTTCAAGCTAAGCTTGAAGCTCCATGTTGAGTCAAAATGTAGCTTGTCCTATGTTAAAGTCCCCTGGAAACCACCTGCTTTTTTTCCGGGAGATAACGACTTCTTTTCCTCGAGGTGACTGGTTTCCTCCTCTACAGCCAAGATAACAGAATCATCAGAGATTCAGCCAGAGAAGCAGAACCAGTAGGAGATATATATTAAAAGATTTATTGCAAGGAATTGGCTTAAGCATTGGTGGGGAT
This sequence comes from Callorhinus ursinus, assembly GCF_003265705.2. Taxonomy (NCBI): domain Eukaryota; kingdom Metazoa; phylum Chordata; class Mammalia; order Carnivora; family Otariidae; genus Callorhinus; species Callorhinus ursinus. The sequence continues at coordinate 10,615,778 of NW_027397116.1, forward strand.
TGACTGGGTATGCCCAAAACCCACAGGGCAGGTTGAAACTCTGTGTATGGGTTGAAACTGCTGTCTGCATATGAAATCTCTTCTTTATCAGGGAAGACTTGGCAATGATTTTAAGGCATTCCATTGGATTGAATCAGGTCCACCCAGATTTTCTAAGGTAATCGCTTTCTCATGTTTGACTTATATATCATAAGCAAGTAAGGAATTATCTAGGATAATCTCACTTAAAGTCAATTGATTATGAACTGTAATTCTATCCACAAAATACCTTCACAGCAATATCTGGATTAGTATTTGATTCAAAACCGCAGATTGTAGTTTAGCCAAATTGACACCTCTAAAGACTATCACATCACAGGAATGATATACAATTATAGCTTTTCCTGTCTCCTTTGGGGCACCCATGGCAAATGCTCTTATGAGTTGGTGCAGGATCAAGATTCTAAGAACATTTTTATGCTTTATGTTTTTTCCCCCTGTTACTATAACAGAGCCTTGTCTCACTATACTTCCCTAGTAACAATGCTGCCAGTTCTATTTATTTACAAATGGAAAAAGCATTGCCAGGAATTTCTGGCACTGGCACAGAATGAGTCACATTGGAAATTTTACTGTTTAAGTTAGTTGGCAATTTTGTCATTTGGATTAAAATATAAAGTATAGGTTCATGGTTTAAGATGTTTTATACTCTATATAACAATTATTGAAGAGATGGACTATTACATGGATAGGGTAGAGATTAAATTAATGTGTTCACCTAACATACTATTATATCATAATACTCTTTAGTTTCAAATATGAGGATACAGTCTACAAAGAAAATAGAGGTTTGTTTGTTTGTTTTTAAAGATTTTATTTATTTATTTGACAGAGAGAGACACAGCGAGAGAGGGAACACAAGCAGGGGGAGTGGGAGAGGGAGAAGCGATGCGGGGTTTGATCCCAGGACCCTGGGACCATGACCTGAGCCAAAGGCAGACGCTTAATGACTGAGCCACCCGGGTGCCCTGAAAATAAAGGTTTTGTTGGAATATTTCAATTAAAGACACTTTTGGAAAAGAAATCAGTATTAAAATCATTTTGTAGGGAGAAACTTTTGTTAAGGCCTTGGGTCCTTTTATGTCTTGAAATGTTTCTCCTCACGTCACTTGAAACAAAAGTCATTACGTTAAGTTAATCTCTAGTCAAGATATGAAATTTAAATTAGGAGGAAAACATCTCATCATTTTAGTCAGAGCAAAAATAGAGTCAAAACAATAAATTCTTGAGAAACTGAGGATTCTTTAAGAATTAGAGAATACATGTTTACTCTGTTTTTCCCTCCTCTATTCAATTCCCTTTTTTTGTTGTATGGCTACTGCATTAATCAGCAACTTTGTGAATATCTCTGAAGGAATCTGGGGTAAACCAACCATAAAGCAATTTGGTCTTTTAATTTTTTTTCTAACATCATAGATTGCCTATAGCCAAGCCAAATAATTCAAAATTTTGTATTAGTTTCCTATTTAGGATTAATTAGATCTTGTCTTTTCATTTCTATATTATTTTATCACAGAGTGGGAGCATGCACATACCTAGTAGCTGTTTTGTAAATATTTGTTGATTGATGACAGAGGCTGGTTAGAAGAATCTTAATGACTCATTAGTACATTAAATTAATAAATCATGACAACAATATTAATGTTGGCTTAGCTATTTCTAGACTCTGCTTTCATAAACAGAAATAGTCTTTGGTAGCTTTGAGTTCATTGCTTTCTATATGTAATTAAACATAATATTCTGACAATATTAAAATATTCTCACAAAATATTTAAAGTTTATCTTTCTATATATATTTCTGTGTCATCAAAATATTACATTTGTTCAGGAAAAAATAAAATGTTACCTTAGTCCATTCATTTAGGACACATGCACACTTGAATCTAATTTTTTACCTTGTGAGCATCACTTCTCCAATAACCAAAGAAAATGATTTATCACAACAAAGGGAGATGTCAAAAGAGATGTTTTTTGTTGGGGCAGAACTGATTGTTTCTTAATTGACCAGCAATTTTGCTTCTCCAGCATTTCCCAATCATAGTTTTTCCTTCCTTATTTGTTTGTTCAGTTGTTGTTTGTTTCAAGTTTTTATTTGAATTCCAGTTAATAGTGTAGTGTAGTATTAGTTTCAGAAGTAGAATTTAGTGATTCATCACTTACATATAACACCCAGTGCTCATCACAAGTGCCCTCCTTAATGACCATCACCCATTTAACTCATCCCCCCCACCCACCTCCCTTCCAGCAACCCTCAGTTTGTTCTCTATAATTAAGAGTTTGTTTTATGTTTTGTCGTTCTCTCCCCCCCAAATGTTCCCCCCACAATGTCTGTTTCTTTTCTTAAATTCCACATATGCATATGAGTGAAATCATATGGTATTTGTCTTTCTCTGACTGACTTTATTTAGTCTAGCATAATACACTGTAGTTCCAGCCATGTTGTTGCAAATGACAAGATTTCATCCTTTTTTATGACTAATATTCCATTATATACATATGTATATAATATATATACCGCTTCTTTATACATTCATCAGGTGATGAAAATTTAGGCTCTTTCCATAATTTGGCTATTGTTGATATTGCTGCTATAGATATCAGGGTGCATGTGTCCCTTCGAATCAGTGTTTTTGTAATTACTGCATCACAGGGTAGTTCTATTTTTAGCTTTTTGAGAAACCTCCATACTTTTTTCCATAGTGGCTGCACCAGTTTGCATTCCTGCCAACTGTATAGGAGGGTTCCCCTTTCTCCACATCCTTGCCAACATCTGTTGCTTCCTGCATTGTTAATTTTAGCCATTCTGACTGTTGTGAGGTGATATCTCATTGTAGTTTTGTTTGCATTTCCCTGATGATGAGTGATGTTGAACATCTTGTCATGTGTCCATTAGCCATCTGGATGTCTTCCTTGGAAAGATGCCTGTTCATGTCTTCTGCCCATTACTTAACTGGAGTATTTGTTTTTTGGGTGTTGAGTTTGTTAAGTTTTTTATAGATTTTGGATACTAACCCTTTATCAGATATGTCATTTACAAATATCTTCTCGCATTCCATAGGTTGCCTTTTAGTTTTGTTGATTGTTACTTTCACTGTGCAGAAGCTTTTATCTTGATGAAGTCCCAATTGTTTATTTTTGCTTTTGTTTCCCTTGTCTCCAGAGATGAATCTAATAAGAAATTCTGTAGCCAGTGTCAAAGAGGTTACTGCCTGTGTTCTCCTCTAGCATTTTGATAGTTTCCTGTCTCACATTTAGATTTTTTTATCCATTTTAAATTTACTTTTGGATATGGTATAAGACAGTGGTCCAGTTTCATCCTTTTGCATACGGTCCAGTTCTCCCAACACCATTTGTTGAAGAGACTGTCTTTTTTCCACTGGATATTCTTTCCTGCTTTGTCCATGATTCATTGACCACATAGTTGTGGGCGCATTTTTGGGTTTTCTATTCTGTTCCATCGATCTATGTGTCAGTTTTTGTGCCAGTACCATACTGTCTTGATCATTACACAGCTTTGTAATATATCTTGAGGTCCAGAATTGTGACGCCTCTAGCTTTGATTTTCTTTTTCCAAAATTGCTTTGGTTATTCAGGGTCTTTGTGGTTCGATACAAATTTTAGGATTGTTTGTTCTAGCTCTGTGTAAAATGCTGGTAGTATTTTGATAAGGATTGCATTGAATGTGTAGATTGCCTTGGGTAGTATAGACATTTTAACAATGTTTGTTCTTCCAATCCATGAGCATGGGATGTTTTTCCATTTCTTTGTGTCATCTTCAATTTCTTTCATCAGTGTTCTGTAGTTTTCGGAGTACAAATCTTTTACCTGTTTGGCTAGATTTATTCCTAAGTATCATGATTTTGGGTGGAATTGTAAATGAGATTGATTCCTTGATTTCTCTTTCTGCTGCTTCATTATTGGTGTATAGAAATGCAACAGATTTCTGTACACTTATTTTGTATCCTGTGACTTTACTGAATTTGCGTATCAGTTCTAGCAAATTTTTGGTAGAATCAGGTTTTCTACATAGAGTATCATGTCATCTATGAATAGTGAAGGTTTGACTTCTTCCTTACTGATTTGGATGATGCCTTTTATTTCTTTTTGTTGTGTGATTGCTGAGGCTAGGACTTCTAGTACTATGTTAAATAACAGTGGTAAGAGTGGACATCTCTATCTTGTTCCTGAACATAGAAGAAAAGCTCTGTTTTTGCCCATTGAAGATTATATTAGTTGTGGGTCTTTCATACATAGCCTTTATGATGTTGATGTATGTTCCCTCTAACCATTTTGTTGAGAGTTTTTATCAATAATGGATGCTGTACTTTGTCAAATGCTTTTTCTGCATTTATTGAGAGGATCGTTTGGTTCTTATCCTTTTTTTGCTTGTTTTTTAAAATATTTATTTACTAATTTTAGAAAGAGAGAGAGTGTGAGCACGGGGAGGAGCAAAGAGAGAGGGAGAGAGAGAATCCTCCCACCCTGCTAAGCACAGAGCCTGATGTGGGGCTTGATTCCAGTACCCAGAGATCATGATCTGAGCCAAAATCAAGAGTTGGACACTTAACCAACTGAACCACCCAGGCACCCCTATCTTTTCTTTTATTAATGTTGAGTATCAAGTTGATTGATTTGCAACTATTGAATTATTTTTGTAGCCCAGTAATAAATCCCAGTTGATCATGGTGAATGATTCTTTTAATGTACTCTTGGATTCAATTTGCTACTATTTTGTTGAGAATTTTTGCATCCATGTTCTTCCAGGGATATTGGTCTGTAGTTCTTTTTTTCAGTGGGGTCTTTGTCTGGTTTTAGAATCAAGGTAATACAGGCCTCATAGAATGAGTTTGAGTTTGGAAGTTCTATTTTTATTTTTTGGAATAGTTTGAGAAAAATAGATATTAATTCTTCTTTAAATGTTTGGTAGAATTCACCTGTGAAGACTTCTGGCCCTGGATTTTGTTTGTTGGGAGTTTTTTGATTACTGATTCAATTTCTTTGCTAGTTCTCAGTCTGTTCAAGTTCTTTATTTCTTCCTGTTTCAATTTTGGTAGTTTAAATGTTTCTGGAAAAATATCCATTTCTTCCAGATTGCCGAATTTTTTGGCATATAATTTTTCATAATATTCTCTTATAATTGTTTGTATTTCTGTGGTCTTGCTTGTGATCTCTCTTCTCTCATTTGTGATTTTATTTATTTGGGTTCTTTCTCTTTCTTTCTTGATAAGTCTAGCTGGGAGTTTGCCAGTTTTATTAATTCTTTCAAAGAGCCAGCTCCTGGTTTCATTGATATCTTCTACTGTTTTTTTGTTTGTTTGTTTGTTTCTATATCAATTATTTCTGCTTTAATTGTTACTATTTCCTTTCTTCTGCTGGCTTTAAGCTACATTTGTTGTTCTTTTTCTAGCTTATTTAGGTGTAAGGTTAGGTGTGTGTTTGAGACTTTTCTTCCTTCTTGAGGTTGGCCTGTATTGCTATATACTTCCCACTTAATGACTCCTTTTGCTGTATCTCAAAGGTTTTGGAACATAGTGTTTTTATTATCATTTGTTTCCATATATTTTTTAATTTCTTCTTTAATTTCCTGGTTGACTCATTCATTCTTTAGGAAGATGTTCTTTAACTTCCATGTATTTGTGGTCTTTACAAATTTTTTCTTGTGGTTGACTTCAAGTTTCATAGCATTGTGGTCTGAAAATATGCATGGTATGATCTCAATCTTTTTGTACCTGTTAAGGCCTGACTTGTGACCAAATATGTGGTCTATTCTGGAAAATGTCCCCTGTTCACTCTAAAAGAATGTGTATTCTGCTGCTTTAGGATGAAATGTTCTAAATATTTCTGTTAAGTCCACCTGGTCCAGTGTGTCATGCAAAGCCATTGTTTCCTTGTTGATTTTCTGCTTAGGTGATCTGTTCATTGGTGTAAGTGGGGTATAAAGTCCCCTCCCTTCCCTATTTATGATTTATAAAAGGCAAACATGAGAAAGCATTTTTTTCCCCTCAGAACACATTTTTTAAATCTTTTATTATTTTTTTCATTTTTTTGTAAAAGATAGATTTGTTCCATCTTTTATATAACCAAAAATATAGCCAACAATGGTTTAATTGTACATCATTAATTGCTGATAGTAGTGTTTGAAAAAGACACTGACATTAGCCTTTAGATGGCTTTTGGCACTTCTTGAGAATGGTGCTGTATATACTGCTGAAGAATCACAGACCTGCCCTGTTTTCCTTGTGGCTGCTTTCTGCAACAGCATGTGACTGCACACCTAAAGGCAACTGGGTGGGTCCACAGGATAGCAGAGTCAAACACCATGAATTCCTGATTAACCATATTTACTGTGCTCCTCTTGTGTATCTTGTCATGGGGTTAAGAAAGAGATGGTCCTTTAGAAATTACAAACTTGTGAGATAGGCAGTCATTCAACAAGTAATTGTAGAAAGAAAATAGAGCTAGAGAAAAATGAGGTAACAGTAGAAATGGAAGGATGGAATGTAAAAAGCAGATAGCCTAGGACTGAACCCTAAGAATTTCCAATGTTTAGAAAAGAGGGACCTGCAAAGGGGACAGAGAAAACAGCAAAGAAATTCCAGGAAAAAAAAATTTCAGGAAAACAAGCGGGGGGAGCTTTTATTTTGAGAAGAAAAAAGTGAATAATTGAGCCAAATAGGACTGAAAGCCAGAGAACAGAACACCGGGCCGCCATATTGTTTCCTAAACTATTGCTCCTCTATTCTTGATGCTGTGAGGATTGGTGCTCCTGCATTGATGTTACTCCATTTCTGCAAACAAGTCGGTGGTGTTAAGAGCAATGCCAGTGGAGTGTTTTGCCCTGAACCCAGGTTGAAGCAGTCTGAGAGCACAAAGAGCAGAGCCCTACTCTTAGGTAGGGCATGTTAGGAGTTGTTCAGGTTTTTGGCTTTGTGCCTTCTCCCACGCTGTGAGGGCCCCTGTGCTGTTGAATGAACAAGCATGACTCTGCATTTCAGAGGAGTTACCTCCCCCAGGAGAGCCCTTCAGCTCTGGGATGTACGAGCTGGTGGAAAAATGTTCCAGCAATTCTTCAGACACAAGTTTGAAAAGTGTTCCCTTTACTTCTCAAAAGGTCCCATAATGGTGATCATGACACCGTGCCCTTCTGTTGAACTTTTTTCCTTTCCTGCTCACTGACTGCCGTTTCCTGAAATCACCTCTCAAATAAACAGTCTGCATCTGCATCAAACTCAGCTATCATGGGAACCCAAGTTAACATTTGCTGGCTATCAAAGGAAGATTTAGAGATTCAAGGAATTGTTTTGTTCATTTATTTGTTTTAAGATGGAAAAATTATAAATGCATATAAAGTCCAGAATGATCCAGGAGTTCAAAAGAGAGTGAATTCAAATTAGACAAGAATATAGTCAACGGAGTGAGTAAACTCGAAAAGTAAAAAGTGATAGAATTCATGATACTGAGTGATTACCTTAAATGAGAAGAGGGGCACATACGTTCACACACAAAGGAGGGAAATGGGTGTGGATTAATGTTAATCTTGTAGTGTTATGATGAGTCTGCACGGAGTTTTTCTGATGGTTTCTATATTACCCATGAGGTCCATTCATTTGTATTCAACATGCACTTAACTGAGTGCCCACCACAAGCCAGAAACTATGCTAAGTATTTCATCGAGAGAACAAGATAGTGACCATTCTCAGAAAAATAAATAAATAAGTAAATAAAAGGAAAGGTATTTTAAAATGAATTTTAAACTTTTATTTATTTAAAAAAAATTTTACCATCTTAAGAGAATCTGGACAGCGTTCTGCTTATTGTTTCTTTGAGTTTTATTTAATAAATGTGCAGCAATCAAAGTGAAATTTAAGTATTTATTTTGGAAGTTTATATTATATCATTATTCAAGAAAATTACAAAAATGAAGAAAAGCAGAATTCAGAAAAAATCTACCTGTGACTTCACTGAGATATTTTCATTTTTCATTTATCTTCTCCCAGTTTTCCATGCACAGATTTAAACATATAGTTATATTACTCACATACATAGTTTATTTTATTCACTTAACATAACTTAATTATTTTTCTGTAATTTCACAATCTTTACAAAATAATTTTGGTTACTATATTTAGAATATGAATACACTATAAGGTACTTAACCATTCCCATCTTTATAACATGTAGATTTTCTCCATACCATTTGAATGTAATTTAATACCATTCGACTGTCATTTTTGAATAAGTATTAGATTCATATGGCTCAAAATCCAAAAGATTCATAAGACTAGAATTGCTTGAGCAAACTGGCACCTGTGGTCACTTTCTATATAGCAGGGGGTCTCTGCTCAGCAATTAGATTTATTTCCTTGATTGCTTATAGCCTGCTTTCTCAAAGACCTCAGGAAAAGTCCAGCTGAGTGAATGAAAAGAAAATGTTAAGGTACTGTGTAGAGCTAAATCCACCCAAACCATCCTTCCATACTGACAAGGACTTAACACCTATGGCCCACCCTGAGTGGGTGTGAATTAGTGTTTGCTCGCCTTTTGCCAGAGTCTTAATTACATTGCTTTGGTTTTGTAGGCTACCAATAGTTCTAGAACATCTTTCCCTTTTTCCGTTGAGGGACTTTGGCCAAGCTTGTACAAAGGGAAACTGAAAGCTTCAAGGAAAAAACCCACGGTGACCAGGGGTAGCTTCTAAGACCCTGAGATTACAACTTTTGGTTTTCTGTTATACGTCAATGAAAACCGGAGAGAGGTGGGGTGACAGATGCTTTGGCTATATATTGTAATTGTTCTCTGTTGTTTAGCATTATATTTATGGATCATAGATAAGAGAAATTTGGTTTGGTTTATAACATTTGGTTTATAACATTTCATAATATATAAAGGGTAGCAACATTCAATTAGCTTAATGTATTAAAGGCAACTTAAGCAAACATTTTGAGACCAGTATGTTTAAACAAAGTTTTCATTTAATTATTTTTATCTTTATTTTATATTCATGCATAATTCATAGAAGACATTAGAAATCATGGCTTTAAGGCTCTGCCTGACATGATTCAGATATTAGCAAATGTCTATTTGAAAGACATTGATCAACTAAATCCAAATATTTTAAGTATCTGAAAAGTTAAATTGGAAACTGAAAAGCCAGGCTTGTCTCACGTCTCACAAAAATGCCCAAGCATTGGATTCTTTAATGTGGAATGACTTCCCAGAACTCTCCTGAGCTCTCAGCTTTAGGCAGTCTACTACATCTAAATGTTATAATCAATTCATAGATGAATGTTCCCAAATTCCATAGAGATGGACGGTGCTCCTAAAAGGATGGCATATATTTTGTGATGGAGCAAGATTTCTTATCTGTCCTGGGAGCCATTGACTGCAGACACATTACTATTCAAACAGTGGTAGTTAATGATTTAATCTTTATTAATAGGAGAAAAGATTCCATTTGTTTAATATGCAGGTTATTTGTGATGCTAAATGCAATGTAATTGATGTAATTTAAAAGTTCCAGGGATAATGTCATGATTAATTCATCTGTAAACAATCTGGCTGAAATGTGGGTAAGAACATTTATGACAACAATTATCATTTAAAAATATAATGCGGTATGAAAGATGAATGTCTTACAGGGCATTTTGCATTTGCTGTAAGGTCTTAAGAGCTGTAATTCGGCATGATTCATTGTCTCTGTGTGAAAGAAACATGAGGGCCGCATAACTAGCTTCGTGTCTTTGGGCTGAATGAGGTTTTAGACTTTTCATGAAAGAGGTTACTGAGCATATTTCAAGGGTCAATTTCTTGAGAGTTTTCCTTCCCCTATGCAACTATTCATTTGCCAAATCACTTATTCATCCATTCAATAAATATCATTGAGTGCCTTTTAAAGGACAAGTGCCTTAGAAGGGACTGGGGATATGTATACATATTAATATTACAGTGTTTCTGCCATCAAAGACATCTAAAATATTAAGATAGTTTCAGTAAAATGCAATTAATATGCCAGGGCATACATAAAATGGATACTTCGGGGGCAATGAGAGAGGGCATTTCATCCAAGCTTAGAGAATAGGCTGGAGGAATTGAAATGTGTCTTAGTTAAACTTACTTAAAACTGCATCTTACTTACAGGATGCAAGTAAGGTCTAGGAAAATTTACTTCAGGCAGGGAAGATGGCATGTGAAAGCATGAGTTTTAAAAACGAAACAAAGTAAAACTCCTTTGTGAGAATATGCGGAGCTGTTAGAAGGTGATATGCACAGCAAGGGATATTTGTGGAGTGAGACTGGAGGAATGGAAAGATGCTAGAATGTGGAGGGCCAAGTGGGCTCTATTACAGAATTTAGACCTCATTGCATAGATTGTGGAGAATCATGGCAACACTATTATTTTAGATAGATCACCTTAGGGATTTGAAAGGGACCAGACTAGAAGCTCAGAGAACCTGGTTAGGATTCTGTTGATGTAATCTGAGGAAGAGATCACGAAGTTGTGATTACCATTGCACCATGGCTGAAACTTGAGTGTGAATGGGACAATTCAGCATAAACTTGCTGTTCCAGAAGCATAGTCAAATGAGGATTATGTAGGGGACCCAGAGAGAAGAGCCTGCAAAAATGACAAAGAAGAAATGGTGAGAAAAACTTGGAAAATTAGCAGTGTTGTCATAAAATCCAAGGAACAATCAAGCAACATGCAATGATGTTGTAGGAATAAGAAAGGTGGCTTTAACAATGGTGTTATCATCAGTGACTTTGGAAGAGTAGTTTGTATACTATGGGCAGAACACAAATTTCAGTGGGTAAAATAATGGATGGAGTCGGAAGTTCAGGAAATGGAGGTGGCGTCTTGATAGATGTGTCTCTGAGAGCATATAGCCTAGATACCAAATCCTCTGATTCCCCAACTTGCCATTGACCACGACCAATGTTGCAGGTGAATATATGAACAAAGGTAGTCCAATGGTTACTTACTATTATTGGCTAAAGCTTTTACCCCAAACTCCAGTGTAGTCTTCTATTGAAATACACTGCGTCAATGAGGCAAACTTTTCAAATGCAGGGCTGCGTGCAAACTGGGTCAATGAAGGGGAAAAAAGGGGGCATTAACTTCAGGGGCTGCACATGTAAAGAAAAAATAAAAGTGGAATAGGGTCACATATCAACAGAATAGTCCATGCAGGTGGGTTCTTTGGGGTGTGGGTGGGTTAGAGGATGTCTATTTTATATAACAAATGTAATACTGTCTAAGCTCTTTTAAAATGTTAACTATTTAAATGTTTTTAGAATTTGATGAGAAAAAATCATTATAGAAGTGTAAGCAGAAAGACAGAGTAAGTAAATTGCCCAAGGTCACATTGTTGTGAGTAGAAGAGTAAGGCTTTTAAACTCAGCAGTCTGGCTTCAGAGTCCCTGCTCATCCATGCTCTTAATATGATGTATTGTATAGTTTCTTGGATTTACCAATGAGGGCAGAGAGTAATGATTTAAAGATACCATTTGAAAAATTCTGTATTCAATCTCACCTAATAATAACTAAAGAAGTCCTTAAATTTAGAACTATAGAAATATGACAATGGTTTAATTATGAAACTCGTATCATGTAAGGATTCTAATACCATTTATATATAATAAAAATAACATACAGGTGCACTTATACTGAAATTTATTCATTGGCATCCTTAGCTTTAAGTTTCTAAAATATATCATCTTCAAGAATGAGAAATCCAGGACTGGAAGAGCACGCAAATATTTTGGAATGGGCATTATGAAAAATGATACAATGAGATGGGGATTCAACTGGAGACTAGTAAAAGGCATGTTAATCAGCTACAAAGCCTGACTGAGTCTGAATAGCATTCATTGGCAGTGAACCAACTGGTTTGGCTTTATGACTTGACTTTCACTAGCAGCAATCAATAGAGCAGGAAGATATGTGTGTATCTGTCATGTCAAGGGTTGGGGAAACAAATGATCCTGTCTGCTCAGGGTTACTGAAGGGAAATGCAGTAAAGCAGATGGAAAAGAGAGCAGTTGGATTTTTAGGAATATATATTTACATAGTTCTGTACAGTTCAGTAATAATCCAGATAAATTGCCCTGGCCAGATGGTTGGTTTATCCAGCCATGCTTTGTGCCTTTTTGTATGCAAATGAAATGCCTACATATCAAGAGAGCTTTGGGAAGAGTCCAAATTGAAGCTGCCAATTCATCCTGAAAGGTGATAAATTTAGGACCCAGAGAGTAGAATACTGAAGGTTGACAATATTGTTTCCTGATATGTCCTAGTGATTTAATTTTAATAAATGAATGGGGGAACTCACTGATCACCTAACTGTTCTCTAATAGATGTATTGTGGTGTCATTTTTTGTAGAAGTATGTTGCAGAAGAAGCCAATAAAACTAAAATGTTCTTTAATTTTTGATTTATTCAAACCGTTTCAATTTCAGTTTTCCAAAAACTAATCACTGGGAGAAATTTAAGAAGCCTCTAAGTGGTTAAGAAATTGCAAATTCTCACAATAGCCTTGTGGAAATGCCTGTTGGATTAAAGTTGGGGAGGAAAACAGAAAGGAAGAGAAGCCTGAAGTCAGGATGAAACTAATGGCATCCATTTCACCCAAAGACCCTACCACCCTCAATAACTATGCTCTTTAGCAAATTATTCTCCCTCCTCCCCAACCCCCCTTTGGATTGGGGGTGTGACTCTCATAGGTTGGCCCGTGCCTACCTCCCTTAGAAGAGCTGGCAAATCAAATACTGCTATTGATAATTTAGGATTGGGAAAGTGTGTTACTGAGTTATTTAGGATTAGGGACTAAAGCAAAATTTGAAGGAGAGGGAGATACGACAAAGTAGCATAAATTATGGGTAAGCAAAGGATTCCTCCTGGAAGAAAGAGGAGTCTGGAACAATGCTCTGTGGTCAGAAAGAAAAATTTTAGCACTCAAGATTTGAAAATGCGGCAGTTTTGAGAGATGGTGAGATCTAACAGAAACAATGGCAGATGAATGTAAGTCATGTTCTACTAATGTCAACTTATTCTTCCTAAAGGTCATGAAAATGATGGGTCAGAGGCAAGGATGGAGAGCACCTTGCTGTTTCATTTAGAAAATCATCCAGAGGGAAAGCCTATTGGAGGTTGACAGAGCCCAACAATGAGGATTTTGAGACTATGGTGTATGGAGAGTGTGGAAGCAGAAGGGAAAGGCTGTTGAGCCACAATACCAGATGAAGCAGTGATAATATAATACAACCTACTAACACACTGAGTGGCAGGTACAGGCAAAGCATTAGATTATGTCTGTTTTAGATTTTATGGTTCAACTGAAAGATATTTTGTCTGTTTGTTTTGTTATTTGGGGTAACAAGGAACATTTATAAATAAGATCAAAGAAGACTCAATTGGGAATAGAGTCTGCAGAAATAACACAATTTATGTCCAGAGAGAATTTTGCGCAAGAGGACTGCCTACTTAACGAGTGTTATTTTGTGGTTAGCACTTTTAATTTCCACAGGGACCAGACAGATATTCCAAGGCCAAAAGTGAGGCTGAATATAAATAGGCTCTCCAAATTAAAAATAATCTCCACTTGGTGGCAACACCTTATGATTTTTATTTAACACTAGTCTTTAAATATGTTTGTAATGTTTTTAATCACTTCTGAAATCTTAAGAATTTGATATACAAATTGGTTTTTTTAAGATTTATTTATTTATTTTAGAGATAAAAAGAGAGTGCAAGGGGGAGGGGCAGAGGGAGAGGGAGAATTAGAGAGTCTGAAGCAGACACTGCACTGAGCTTAGAGCCCTAGGTGGGGCTCGATCACATGACCCTGAGATCACCACCCTGAGATCATGACCTGAGCTGAAACTAAAAAATTAATTGACTGCACCATCCATGTGCCCCAAATTGGTATTTTCAACATGTGGGTATCTTAGAGAATCATTTACTGCAGTTTCCTTCTTTTATAGATGAATCTGTGCCCAGGACCACCAGATGTTGCATCCTATACAAAAGCTCCTGACCAGCCAATCTATGTGCTCCAGCATTTGCTACCCAGAGAAAGAACATTCTTTTTAAAAAACTGATCATTCAGGGGTGCTTGGGTGGCTCAGCCAGTTAAGCATCCAACACTTGATTTTGGCTCAGGTCACAATCACAGGGTTGTGAAATCGAGCCCTGCATTGGACTCTGCACTCAGGGGGCAGTCTGCTTGAGATTCTCTGTCTCTGCCTCTCCCCACTGTGTGCACTCTCTCTCTCAAATAAATAAATCTTAAAAAAAAATACCTGATCTTTCAAAAGAGAACATATTTATGAAATTTGTTCCAAGGTGTGTATAAGACTATGGTTGACCAACATCTCTCACCCTATTAGCCTAGGCAGAATGAGAATGCTAGATGATAATTTTCCAATCCACTGTGTTTACTCAAGTATCACACTGGTGTATTTTTGACATAAAGTCACTTGATTTGATTAATAGCTCTCTCCCAACATACCATATACCACGTGATGGCAGGGCCATGTATTTTATTCCAATTGTATGAACTGCAGATCAGAATAGGCTCTGGCAGATAGTAGATTCTATATGAATATGTTTGAGTAAATACATAAGCAGAAAATATTTTCTGTGATTACATATCCAGTATTCATACATAAAAAGCTAACATATCCTTTCACTAAGCTTAAGGAAAACTTCCAGTGAATAGTTCTTCGGAAGGACACAAGGAAAAAAGAAAGAGGTAACGAAGTTAAAGTCTTAGACATACTAAAAATGAGTGATAACAAAGACTTTAGGTAGTGAGAAGCTGTGCTAACTGGTTTCCAAATGAGGTAAAGAATGTCATGCCAGGGGCGCCTGGGTGGCTCAGTTGGTTGAGCGACTGCCTTCGGCTCAGGTCATGATCCTGGAGTCCCGGGATCGAGTCCCACATCCGGCTCCCTGCTCAGCGGGGAGTCTACTTCTCCCTCTGACCCTCTTCCCTCTCGTGCTCTCTATCTCTCATTCTCTCTCTCTCAAATAAATAAATAAAATCTTTAAAAAAAAATAAAAGACTTAAATATCTTTAAAAAAAAAAAAAAAGAATATCATGCCAGGAACACACTGTATCTCAAAGGGTAAAACAATAACATCAAAGCTCACTCTTCTGCATTACAAATGCCATTTGCATTTCAATGATACTACACTCCAAAGAATATGTTCTACTAAGTTTGTTAGATAAGCCATATGTGTTCTGTTTCAAATCATATAGTAATAAAAGTTATCTAGTTCTTTGATAGATTTGCATAATTCCCTAACTGGACTTCCACTGATTCCCCTTAAGAAATGTATATGGACTTTATGAAAAATAGAGTTTCTAAAATCCAACTTCTTAGTGGATTGTGTTATTACTTTACAGGAAAATAATTTCTAGCTGTTTTCTTATTATTCTCAGGAGTTTTTCCAGTTCCTTTATATATCTATCCTAAAAAGTTCAATTTTCTCAAGCTCCTTAAAAATTGTTCATGCCTTTCTATTCATTTTCACTTGTTAAGCTTGACCCAGTTTTCTCTTGCTCTCATATTTTTACCTTTTTACCTTTATTCCATCTCTCCCCTCTCCAACCTCCCTAAATAAATTTTATTTTCAGGTCATCATACATCTATCTGTTTTTCCCATCAAACGGCTTTTCCATGAAACTCAGGAGGAACATTGAAGGGTGGCAGGCATTTTTTTCCTAGGACACAAAGTATCTAACAAAGATTAATTCTTCTTATCAAATGAATTAAGTTTTATTTTAGTGACATTTTAAATTAGAGCATAGGTTATGATTGCAATCCCAGAAATGTTCCAATTCTCAGTTTAAGTTTATGTATTAATTCATTTATTCATTTTTTTCAGTATACCACAGGGGTTGTGCATCTCTTTTACTTTATACTGCTCCTAATTTTCTTTCTGGTGGGCCTGAGGCATTCATCTTTCCAGCAGTGTGATCAGGAGATTAAGACTGTTATAAAGAAATGTAAAGACAAAGAATTGCCATCCTAAGTAGAATTTTGCAATAGGTAACATGTTAAAAATTTCACTAAAGAATGCCAAGAACCAAACCCAGAAATCTCAGATCAAGGTGTTTATTCTTTAATGCAAAGGTTTTACCCTTCCCATCAATAAGCATTAGGCTTAAGACAGATTTGCTGTGCTAAGGAGTGAGGAGCATAGAGAAGAGGAAGAGAATGTTTGAAATTCTCTCTATGGAGCTGAGGGATTTTGAAAAGAATGAGAGAGGCAATTCGGCAGAAAATCAGACAAATAGGTCCTCCCTGTAAGTCAAATGGGTTAGAAAGGCAATCTGGAAATGCCAAGGAGAGCTTTTGACAAGAATAGTGTTTGGGACTCTGGGAAGGGCATGTGCCTCAACAGGCTGATGCTATAACATCTTGAGGGTGGCATGAGAGGGTGACCATAATGGCACAGTCACAAAGAGGGCTGACATTGAGTATCCTGAGTCACTCTTCCTTTCTCTGCAGCATGGAGAAAGCATCGTGTTCTAAGAAGTGACTTGGAAGGTGGCTGAGTGGAGAGAGGGCAGGTCTACCATGTGGCCCACTTTGTTGAGGGGTTGGTGATTCTGTAGATGGATGACCTAGACCAGAGGCTCCATGGAAGATATTATAGAGACAGAGAGAGATCTACAGTGTAAACAGGAGTCAAGATGAGGTCAATTCAGCCATTGATCAATACTAGACCCTAACCAAGTCACCCTGTGAGTTAAATCATCCTCCAGAATGAGCCAGCTACCTTGCTGACATGTTTAGTGATGATTAAGAGGACAGAGGTACTGAGTGAGGATTAAAGGAGTGAGAGCTCTGTGTAAATTCTAGAATGACTCTGGTCCACAGCCACAAGGACATACTATCCCAAAATACCTTGTGGGTAAGAGAAAGAAGATCAAAGAAACTGAAAGTCTAAACAACTCTCTTAAAAACACTAGAAAAGACTTAATTGTTATGCTAAGTTTTAAAAAAAATGAGTCAATTTTAAATTCTTTCCCAGAATGGAATTTAATTTGGGGTAAGAGGTGGAGAGCATCTAAGTAGCTCTATGAGAACTCTGCCACAAATATTGTGTCCCAGTGGGCAAGTCATTTCAATACTGTAAGTATCAATTCACATTTTCATTTGGAAAAATACATGAGTTGGGCTATATAAATTTTTAAGGCATTTTCCCAGTTGAACGAATCTATATGTATGTGTAGTCTGTCCTTATATAGAGGACACCAAAGTCCTATTGTTTTAATTTTTTTTATGATGGAATTAAACTGATGTATTGAGCTGGGCTCTTTCAGCCATGCTTGTGACCAGAGTCATCAATTTTGAAGACAGCTAACCAAATCAAGGAATGTTAGGTTACAGCTGTAAAATAGAACAGAGATGTCTAGTCTATAGAAATTGAACCTGTCACTTTGTGCTGATTAGTAAGATGCTCTAGCCAACTGTAAACTAATATTTCTCAGGGGCAGATTCATGAGTCCCTCATCGCCTCGCCATGCTCACCACGCCCAGCACAGCTCCAGCTGGGTCACAGAAAATATTCTTCCCAGAATATACACTCCCGGGGCGCCTGGGTGGCTCAGTCGTTAAGCGTCTGCCTTCGGCTCAGGTCATGATCCCAGGGTCTTGGGATCGAGCCCCGCATCGGGCTCCCTGCTCTGCGGGAAGCCTGCTTTGCTTCTCCCTCTCCCACTCCTCCTGCTTGTGTTCCCTCTCTCACTGTGTCTCTCTCTGTCAAATAAATAAATAAAATCTTTAAAAAAAAATTAAAAAAAAAAAGAATATACACTCCCTTATTTATTTTATTTTTTTAAATTTTTATTGTTATGTTAATCACCATATATTACATCATTTGTTTTGGTGTAGTGTTCCATGATTCATTGTTTGTGCATAACACCCAGTGCTCCACGCAGAATGTGCCCTCTTTAATACCCATCACCAGGCTAACCCATCCCCCTACCCTCCTCCTACAGTCCCTTATTTAAATCCATAACTTTCTACATACTGTTTCCATTAAAATTTTTTTCTCACCTTCCTGATCATATTCCCCTCTTGCCTAACATTTGACAATTTGGTAAATTCCTAATTTTCCTTCTGAATTTACCATAAAAACTATAGTCTTTGTGACATTTCTGGACTCTCTTGGCCTGGCTCTCTCCATAGCTAAGACTCCTTCAGCTGTTGTTCCTGACTTCTAGAATCTGTCTTTGTTGCCACATATGTGCATTCCAAAATATTAATGGGTTCCCCCCCTACTCATCTGAATTCTGGGGAGCTTACACCATATTGCATTCTAAAATATTATCATCAGATAATATCTGTCCCCAACTCTGACCACAAACACAAGTGTACTAACCTATCACCTTCTTGAGGTCAGAAATGGCACCTTAGTCATCCTGTTCCGGCTACTATTCCTGGTTTCTTGAGGTGTGGAGTAAATGTTTTATACATAACTGGATAGCTCTTGATCAGCATTCAGACCTCCTCTTACAGTTGGATACTCGTACATCGCCCTTCCGTGTGTTCTCTTTAATTTACCCATGCACCACCTTGAATTCTAATTTCTCACTTTCAAAGCAATCCTTCCTATTGAACATTAAAGGTCTATTCCATTAAAAATATTTTTAGACAGTTCGTAGACATGGTCAGTAATAGAGGTCCACATTTAATAATGCCAGAAAATGTTAGAAAAATACATTGTAAGTTATTTGTGACCAAGTCTTTTTTTTTTTTTAATTTTGCTCTAAGGTAGTCATGTACAGATGAATATTACTTTCTTATTCTAAGTAGCAAAATTTAATGATTTCATCATGTTCACAACTATAATGTGCTGTCGTTTTAAATTTTAAATAGGAAAAAGGGGGGCAAGATACACAAATCTTGAATGTGCAAAACTTTACTTCCGTAACCGAACGAAGGATAGAACATAAGTCAGTTTTATTCCTCACCTGGGAAAGCTAATATTACTTCCTCTGTATCCACTTTTGTTATATTCAGTAGAATAAGTAATAAGAAAGTGACTCTATTTGTAAAGGAGAATGGTCCAGAAAACCTTGAATAGAAATTTCAAATAACATGGTAGTTACAAGCTGAGTGACTTATTTGTCATGGAATCAATAAAGCTATATGTGAGAGGTGATGGCAGAAAACTAGACAAAAATTGTATAATACAGCAATAGAAATACACCTGGAAATGCTAAGAAATGAATTTGAAACCTATTTCATTGCTTGAATGGAGTCTGTGTTCTGAATGATAAGAGAACGTCCCATTGTGTATTTTCTATCTGAATGATCTTTTGTAATTTAAACCACAAGAATATACGAAACTGCCCAGCAGAGATTATGCTATGCACTATGTGTATTCTGAAACAGGCCATGGGCTTGGAATTAGTGAGGTAATTGATAAATACAAAGCTTCAGCATGACACATAATTTAATTTTCAAATGTTGAAACGGAAACCCGGCATCTCAGAGATGCACTGCTATTTTAGCGGGTGTTTCTTTTTGCATCACAGTGCGATTGCAGATAGAGATGTGATTCTTTTCCTTCAAATTAAATAACTTCCTGATGCTATTTTCTGAGAGATGCTGTTTTCTGACAAAGTCACTTTGTGCATGGCCACTTTAGGAATGAGCATTGTGGTGGTGCCTCAAATCCTGTAGACAGTTGATTTCCTTCCCAATTTATTTTGATCAGCAGTTTTGTATTTAACCCCTGGGTGAAATCTAGATTTCCACATATGAAGAAGATCCCACAAGTTTGTAATGAGTAAAGGCATTTGAAATTTATAACAAGTCAGAGAGGGATAAAGGTCCCTGCTTCATATTACAACTTTCCAAAGCAACTCCTTAGTTTGTCAAATGTAAATAGGAAAACCTGTCTCCAGACCCATAGTGTCTTTTTATGTTGATTAAGGAATAAGAAGTCTGACAACTAATAATAATAAGAGTCTCTCGCTCTTTCAGGGAAAAGACTTAAAGGAAGCTGCATGCAGTATAATTATAATTGCATAGTTTCAATATATGTTCATATACATATCTATATATGCATGTGCATAGTATATGCATGTGCGCGCACACACACACATGCACATACACACACACACACATATACACGCACACACACACACACACTTCTCAGTCCACTCCAATCTTCACAGTCAAATGTTTTTTGAGAGTTGGAAAACAGGTACAGACATCAAAACTGGAATTTTGGAAAGATGAAAGCACAAATGTAACATTAAAAGCCCTTGCTCTATATTCTATACCATCTATGAGATAGTTTTGCTAATTCAGTATATAATAACACATTTGGGTTACATATATGTATATACATCTTTTTAAGTTTCTTCATTACATTTTTGATCATTTTTAATACAGTGATAAAAGGTGGTTTCATAAGTAATATTTTTTATGTGAAATTATTGACAAACCATCATGAAAATAAATGTCTATAATGGGAGAAGAGTGCATTACATTGCAGGTGTCATCATTAATGATGCTTACCTTAAGCAATGGCTCAGACAATGAATATGTGACAAGTTAAAGTCAGCCATGAATATGTGGGGGTTTATTCTAGTATCATTCAATATTAGTACCTTTGTCAATGTAATTAATCACATCTCTAAGACAAAGAAGAAAACTCATAGCTCCATCTCCAAATGGGAAAGGGATTTGGTAAATGTTGACATTTATTCCTTATTTTTAAGGTATTTCTTTGATTTTGAAAGTCAGTAGTTGGATCTCTCCTTTACTGGGACTTCCTTCTTCACTCTATGCCCTCAATTATACATCCCGCCAGTACTAACTCTTGAAAACCTCTCAAACCTGCCCATCTTTCTGGCTCCACTGCTGCTTAGCTTTGTCTTCCATTATCTCTCACTTAGACTACTACAATCACCTCCTAATTCTTCCTCCTGCTGTTTTTCTCATTCCCTTTCGGCAGCACTGTCATAGTAATCTTTCTAAAACACAGCTCTTATTTATTTCCCTACTTAAAAAAATTCAGGGCTTCTCAGCACCTGCTGAAGCAATAGACCTGCTACACCTCCCATGTTCTGGCTCCTACCAACCACCCAGCTTGCACCTTCTACCTTTGTCCCATTCACAGTAAAAGTTCTGACTTTGCTCAGCCAGTTTTCTGAATGTCAGCCCTCTCATAGCTTGTGACACTTTTCATGTGTTGTAACTGTGGTTTGGAATGCTTTCCCTACTATATTCATCCTCAGAGAATCAAGATTTAATGTGAGTACCAATTCCTTTGAGAAGTCTATTCACATCTCCGGTTAGAACCTTCTCCATGATTTCTGTTTCCTCTTTTTTTTTTTTTTTTTAAAGATTTTATTTATCTATTCATGAGAGACAGAGAGAGAGAGAGGCAGAGGGAGAAGCAGGCTCCCAAGGAGCAGGGAGCCCGATGCGGGACTCGATCCCAGGACCCTGGGATCACGACCTGAGCGGAAGGCAGACGCCTAACCATCTGAGCCACCCAGGCGCCCCAGTTTCCTCTTTTAGTCAGTTATCTAGCACCTTTCAATGTATGAGGCATGGTGGTTATATCTCCTTGAGAGAGGAATTATATTTCATTCAGTTTTGTATCCTCGGAACCTGCACTGTGTCTAGGAAATAATAGGCACGTGCTAAGTATACGTAGAAAGAATCAACATTTTTTTTTTCTTGAAACGTTATAGAACGTTCACTCTCAGGATCCATGGGAATAAGAGCATCACCTAGGAATATAGTATGCCGTTTAGAGCTTCAGTTTGTGGACATATTTCCTAGGTTTCCCAGATTTTCTATCTAAAATTCAGAACATTACCCTTTTGGGTTCCTAAGTGTGTACTCTGAAACTATATAGGAAAAGTCCCTAGTGTCACTTTGATCCGTGGTGTTTATTTCAATCAAGATATGCCTTAAAGGGGCTCTTGGGTGGCTCAGTCGGTTGAACAGATCACTCTTTTTTTTTTTAAGATTTTATTTATTTATTTGACAGAGAGAGACACAGCAAGAGAGAGAACACAAGCAGGGGGAGTGGGAGAGGGAGAAGCAGGCTCCCCGCTGAGCAGGGAGCCCGATGCGGGGCTTGATCCCAGGACCCTGGGATCATGACCTGAGCTGAAGGCAGACACTTAATGACTGAGCCACCCAGGTGTCCCAAGCAGCTGACTCTTGATTTCAGTTCAGGTCATGATCTCAGGGTCCTGGGATTGAGCCTCATGTTGGGCTCCCTGCTCAGCAGGGAGTCTGCTTGAGTATTCTCTCCCTCTCCCTCTGCACTCCCCTGTCCCTAAAATAAATAAAATTTTTGGGGCGCCTGGGTGGCTCAGTCGTTGGGCATCTGCCTTCAGCTCAGGTCATGATCCCAGGGTTGGGATCGAGCCCCGCGTTTGGGCTCCCTGCTCAGCGGGAAGCCTGCTTCTCCTTCTCCCACTCCTCCTATTTGTGTTCCCTCTTTCGCTGTCTCTCTCTCTGTCAAATAAATAAATAAAATCTTCTTAAAAAATTAAAATGAATAATTTTTTTAAAAAAGATATGCCTTACAGATGATCTGCCTGCCATATTCATAATTCCCACACAGCACCAAAAAAGGACAAACAGAATACCAATGCCAGTTATCTCTTCTATCCACATCCTCCTCAAATTTTTAGCTTATTTGACTTCAAGATCTTATCCGTCTGTGTAAAATACTTTCTCTCTTCACTCACATCACTGTACTGTCTTAGCTCTTCTCCTATTTCCCTGATTTCTCCTGGTTTAGATATCTTCATCTGCCCATGCTTCAACTAATGACTGTTTTTCAGAATTCTGTCATTAGCCATCATTTCTCTTTAATCTCTATTTAAGAATAATCTTAGCCATGTATGTGATTTTGTCTTTTATTTCTGTTATTTATTTATTTTTAACTAAATACATATTTCTAAATGAGATATCCCTTATATGTTCCAGGACAATCTATTTAATAAAAACTAATTTCAAAGATATCTTACTAACACCCCAAACTAAACATGTACAAAAAATTTTGTCTTTTCTACAAATATGTTCCTATTTGTGTGTTTCCTAACATTGTTGTTAGAGACACTATCTTTCAAGGAACTCTGAAATTTACTGTGTATAATAATATAATATAATATAATATAATAAGTTGATGGATGCTGACAAAAGACTCTAGAATCAGAGTAAAAAGACTTCCTTCCTTAGGGCACAGTGGACAGCATGACCTTCATGTTTGACTCCTCAGACCCATGGGTGTGGTGCAGAGGATATCCAGGTGGAAGCTCTGCCCACAATGGGTTCATTTCACAGCAGAAGAACACTGACCTTACGAAGCCCAAATCTTTTATAAGGGAGCTGCAAGCGAAATAACCAAACCTTTGCCATGTAGGAAGACACCATCTCTATCTTCCAAGAGAATAGAAGATAAAAACATTCTTGAAAGATAGGGACAAAGGAGGTGTCTCTGCTCCCAAACACACAGGAACCTAAGAAACCCATGAAAGATTGTCTCCCAGTATCTGTCTCTCCTATTGTATCTTCTTTGTCTCTTATGATGTTCTAGTGACATTCATTCATTCTTTCAGAAGTTTTTGATGGTCCCAAGGTGCATACAGAATCTGGTACCATATGTAGTCCCTTCTAATACGACTTCATGCTAATGCTCTAGGCTCTTTTTCTTTTAGATTCCCGTAGTTTTGACTTTTTGTGAAAGGTCATGTACATTTAGGCCTCTATATCTTTGATCATGCTGGACTGAAATCCTTTAACTCTTTACCTATGGAAATCCTTATAATATTATAATATTACAATATTATGCCATTGCTTCCTTAAAGCTTCCTTGCAAGTACATACTGTATCTTGCTCATCATCAGGGTTCCCTTGGTTGTAAAATCATTTCTGGCTACGTGATCCTTGTACTCATAATGCACCACAATCTTTATAGTCTTCTACTTTTTCTACCCATCTAGTTAACTTGCCTTTGCCTGTCAACATATTCCAGTAATTTTCTTCATCCTTATGAATTGATGTAGCAGGCTCACTCTCTTAGAGCATTAGAACCCACCCAACTGGCTTTCTTTTGGACATGTGATTTGGGCTGATCCAGCAACAAACTCTGCCCTACACTTCTTTCCCTGCTGTACAGCTGAGTCCTGGCACTAGGCTTGTGGCCCTACAAGTCTAGAAATAAATCATCAATGCTTCATAATCTTATCCTCTGCTATTTTTGATCTAACACACATTTTTGTATAGATGTCTGTCATCTTGACAATCAAATGAAAAGTGTCAAAAAATCACATATAGCTAAAACCACAAATACTAAAGAAATGTTTTGATAATCGTAAAGAAAGAAGCTACATAACCTTCTCAAGATAGCCTGTGTCAATTAAGAATGTGTAGGAGGAGATTTATTGCAATTAAATAATTTAAAATATTATATGTAATCATAGTTAATTGAGCAAAAATGTAATAGGATTCAAGTGAAAAGAGCAAAGGAAAAATCAGCACAAAATAAAAACAATACATCTGCTGATCTGAACTTATAAAGGAAATTAAATCACAGCTCTAGATTTATTTAGTTTCTTATCTCAATTGCACATCCCTTTTATTGTTTTTATGGGATGTGTTAAAAATGTGAGATTTCTTAAAAATCATAGGGCTATGTTTTTTGGTGTCCCTTAAAAAAAACAAACTTGTAAAAGATGGTCAATAAATGGCCTTTGCTGCATTAAAGACATAGAAACAAAAAACGAGCCAAAAATCTGTCACCTTAATCTGCGACCCTTCTTTCATTAATATACAACGCTAAATCTGTAAAGGCAATGATTGAGAGATTAGCTAGGATAAATATAAATTATTATAGTGTATTAAAAAGCTCTCAAAACAGTTTGATGCCAGGGCGCCTGAGTGGCTCAGTTGGTTAAGCTACTGCCTTCGGCTCAGGTCATGACCCTGGAGTCCCGGGATCAAGTCCCACATTGGGCTCCCTGCTCAGCAGGGAGTCTGCTTGTCCCTCTGACCCTCTCCCCTCTCATGCTCTCTCTCTATCTCATTCTCTCTCTCAAATAAATAAATAAAATCTTTAAAAAAAAAACCAGTTTGATGTCAATCAACAAAATGAAAAAAAAAACCATAATAACTAACATTAAAATAGAGGTTATTAAAAGTCAAAACTAAGATACATATGATCCAAGAGAATATTTGCTACAGGGGGAAAGTAGGTGACATATGAAGGAAATAATGAAAATAGAAAACATGTGGATATTGGAGATTATGAAGTATTTTTCCAAAATGTGCCTCCCATGTATTCGTACAAAATAAAAGGTATAAAATATGCCTTTTGAATATATGAAAAAACTTGCCTACCATGTCCCTGCCTTTGTAACTAGAGCAATTGCCCCAGTTTCTGCCAAGATGGGGTGGTATCTTAGTCCAAGATAAAGAGCAGTGATAGTTTTCTGCTGGCTACTCTGACACTCGGATGAGGCATGTTACTACTTTTCATGAAGTATGTGATGTCAATATTCTAATGGTCATGGATGATCTCAGATTGTCCTACTGGTCAACAGCTCATCCTATTTGCCAGTGATGAAAGAGGATCTGTTTCATGTGTTTAGATGAACCAATTAAGCAGCCAATGTGAGTCTTCTCCTCTCACTTCCTTCTGTCTCAGATCCCACCAACCATCCCCATCCTCCAGCACAGTTTTCCATAAGTTATAAAACTGGGCCACCCAAAGGATCCATTGGGAGTAACTGAATCACAAAAGAGATTTACCTGGCATCAGATCAGCTGAGCACCTGGCTCTGACTTTCTCTTCTTGGCTACATTCACTTTAAGAATTTAACTAGTGTGTTCTTACTCCAGTTGAAGTTATTTTTCTTTCCCTCTGGAAGGCTTTCCCATAATAATTCATTCTTTTAAAATCCAAGTCAGTGGTCCACTAGGTTTCTTCAAAATTGCAGGCCCTGGGATTTTCTTAGCCCTATGAAGCCTAGGCAGGAAATGGGCACATTTGCTCAAAGAAAATGAAATGTTCAAATTTTGATGAGAGAAAAAGCAGTGCTTCAATTTATAAACAAAAGGTTAAACTTTTTTTCCCTCTGCATAATATTACTTTACTTATATTTATTTCTAATGACTTTATGTCAAAATGTACAGTAAGACAAACACAGGGTGAGAAAATTCAGTGTTCTTACCTTATTGTCATTGGCTAGAGATGATTGAGTTTATTCCTAAATCAAGATAATCAGATCTCAGAATAACAACGTGTTACTTAGCCTAGAAATAGTCACTTAAAGGTCTTTAATGAAATCCCATTTTAGTCCTTTGTTCATGCTTCTTTGCAGAACTTGACTATGTACATTTAATTGGGCTTTTAAAATATTTTCCTGAGATTAATGCAAGCCTGTTAAAATTTTCCGCAAGTTAAGCTTTATTTATTCATTATATTGATTATCTTTTAAAATCATTTTCATACTTGATTTTGAAAACTATTGATATACTCTGGTTGGAATATTCCATCTCTAAAGGATAAATCAAACTGCTGATGTAATTGAATTACTGTCTATGTAGTAACAGGCCATTAATAAATTGATGAATGAATTGAAAAAAAACTAATCTTAACTCTACTCATGAATCTTTTCCAACTATTTAGATAGATTTCTCGGTAGCTCTATAGATAGATGGATGATCGACAAACAGTTCCCCACACATAAAGTGTCCTATGCCTCTAATAAAATGTTCGATTTATAAG
This sequence comes from Callorhinus ursinus, assembly GCF_003265705.2. NCBI lineage: Eukaryota > Metazoa > Chordata > Mammalia > Carnivora > Otariidae > Callorhinus > Callorhinus ursinus. The sequence goes on from NW_027397116.1 coordinate 10,642,602, forward strand.
CAAAAAGTATGTGAAGAAGACAGTTATTCTTGTGATTATGAAATAAATTATGACAATATTCTTTCTGTCTTAATTACTATAGTTCAATTTAGCAGTTTAGAAAAAAAATTGAGTTTCTTAGAAAATATATCAATATTTTAGATTACGACGTGCCATCATTTTATTGCTGATCTGAATGGCTACGCAGACTGCCCCAAGAAAGAAGACATCTTTTTCACAGTATGCTTTACTTTACTAGAAACCTTGACTTCAAACATAGGTAGTGGTAAGGCAGAGTTCCCCAAAGTTATAACCAATCCAGATTTTTCTTAGACTCAAGGTTCTGAGAGAAAAACAAGTAAACAAACAACCTGAAAGTTGTCATTTGCCAGGGTATCATTTTAGGCAACTATGATTCAATGTCTACTATGTGTAATGTTGCATAAGAAGGGAGAAGTCAAGGAACATACATTCAATGACAATATATGAATATCCCATCCCATGTATTGGTTTTATACTGGACTTGAGATACATAAAAGAGTAAGTCAGATGATTCCTATACTCTTATGAAGCCCACAATAACAGAGGATAAAATGAACCTTGAACAAATAATTAACAAACTATTATTTAATGGTGATTATGATAGGCATAGCATGCTGTGAAAAGGTAATATATGCACCCCACTGTGGCCTGCAGGTACTGAAGTCTTTCTAAAGAATGGGCCTTTAACCTGAGTCGGAGCTGAAGGAGAACAACTGACCAGACAAAGTGGTGACTGAATCAGCTAGCATTAATTTAAGAGTGATTTTTATAGTATAGTTCATGCATGTTTTTAAAAGACAGCTTTACAAAAATTAGCAACCTCCAATCATTTGAAAATGTGGAATGGCATGACTACATATGATTAAAGACCAGGGGCGCCTGGGTGGCTCAGTTGGTTAAGCGACTGCCTTCGGCTCAGGTCATGATCCTGGAGTCCCAGGATCGAGTCCCGCATCGGGCTCCCTGCTCAGCAGGGAGTCTGCTTCTCCCTCTGACCCTCCCCCCTCTCATGCTCTCTCTCTCTCTATCTCATTCTCTCTCTCAAATAAATAAATAAAATCTTAAAAAAAAAAAAAAAAAGACCAGATGGGAAAGCAACTGAGTAATAAACACTGGAATAATCAAGAAGAGAAGAATTTGAATGGACTTTAAAGGATAAGTAGGTTAGGTTTTGGGGTAGATGAAATAAGAGAACAACCTGTCTCATTCCACCCACTCCATGTCCCACCAATGTTTAGATAGGACCTAAATTGTTCCAGCAGCTGTGTGGAGTGGCAGGAGTACATAGCACAGTCCCTGCCTTTGAGGAGCTCCTAATCCAGGAGGGTAGATATATTTCAAAAAAGTCAGTACAAAATAAGTAACCTTGGGGCGCCTGGGTGGCTCAGTTGGTTAGGCGACTGCCTCTGGCTCAGGTCATGATCCTGGAGTCCCGGGATCAAGTCCCACGTCGGGCTCCCTGCTCAGCGGGGAGCCTGCTTCTCCCTCTGACCCTCCTCCCTCTCATGTGCTCACCCTCTCTCTCTCATTCTCGCTCTCTCAAATAAATAAATCTTTAAAAACAAACAAACAAACAAACAAAAAACAAAATAAGTAACCTTGACAGAGATGTGGACACTGCCCTGACAAGAGAATGAGTCACAGAGGAAATGATAACAATGATAACTAAGGATTATGCTAAGTGCTTACTATGTGCCAGTAATTGGTCTATCTTGATGATTAACTCAGTTAAACTTTACATCAACATCATGATGTTGATGTAGAGATTGCTATTGGGCCCCATCCCCATTAAGAAATGAGAAAACTAAAACAACACAGAAGTAAAAGAACTTGCCCAAGGCCATGAAAACAGTAAATGGCGAAGACAGGATTCAATCACAGGGAGTCTGACTCCAAAGTCCATACTCAACCATTACTCCTGTACAGTTAAAATGATCACTTTTGCAAGGGGAATGAAACAGGATGCTATTGCATGTGTGAGAGCAGTTGCATCCACCAGACCCTGGGGTGGAGCGAGCACCCTTGAGACCAACAAATTTCAGCATCTATATTTTTCAGCTTTCTAGACTTGGAAAAGCAACATAATTTGTCCATACTGAGGTAATTTGGTACAAGGATTAAATAATGTTGATTGGTTAAGCTATAATAATTAACCTGGAACAGCCATGAACATTCAAGAACAGAGTTTGAAGTCACAGTGGTGTTTGTATCTCACTTCACCTCACCTTGCAGGAACTCCTTGTCCTTTATCAAGATATGACATATCACAGGCCCTCATTTTCCTTATCTGTAAAATGAAAATAATACTAACCTACTGGGTTCTCGCGATGTATGTTTATGTTTGTTGGGGGAGGGGTGGTGTATAAAGCAATTGTTCTAGGGCCCTGAGTAGAGTGAGAAATCTGTAATCAGGATGGTAAGGGTAGTAATTGTAAGTCTTAAAATTGAACTATACCTGACAGAGTGTTGATCAGGACAAAGCTCCTTCTGGATATTGTAGGCAGTTCACAGTCACTGTCAACCTCTGTTTTTCCAGTTTCTGGGAGGCAGATACTATTGTTAGGCTTCACTTTCCAATGTGAAAACTGAGGAATAGAGAAGTGAAGTCACTTCTGGCTCTTTCTTGATCATTGCTCCTCCTTTCTGAGTGATTCATTATTTCTTTAAATGCATAAAAAAGTATGATCCAGTGACAGTCTGCAGAAAGTGGAAGCTGGCCAGGCTCATTTACATGACTGCGAATATCTGCTTTGACCTGTAATAGGTTTGTCAGATGGTTGTCTGATGGTTCATGGTTACTGACTGCATGTGAAGTGAAAGACAAAGATGAATTGGGAATGTCACTAAGGTTTTTACTTTTGGTGGTTGGTTCTATGATGATGCCAGTAACCTATGAAACGGTGGTAAGTGATATAGGAAATTAAGGTTTACATATACTGACTTTGTAATTAAAGCTGGCCTAGTCATTCCTACCATTAGGTATCTGAACATGTAAAATTTTATGTATTGTCTTTTACAAATATAATTACAGGAAACATAAATAATTCAATGGACAACCACATAACACATGATGCGTGCCACCTTACCTTTCCAAATCTATTCTCCTCCTTAGAAGTAAACACCATTAAGTTAGGTGACAAAACATCTGGAACATAAGTGATAATCCAACACACGTGTTAATGTGTCACGCAGTCTTATGTACCACTCTGGTCCTCTCAGCCTCACCTCCCCCTGGGCCATTGGCCACTGGTGTCCTGACAGACTTCGCTGTCCCTTCACAGAACAACCAGTTCTGTGGACAACTAACTCCATGCAGATACAACCCAACAGCACTTGCTTACTGCCTCCTCCAACTCTCACCTTGTCTCTGGGCTTCCTTGTTAATGCCTCTCTTAAGGTAGGTCTCTCTAAGTGTCCACACATATATCTCAGGACGCCTGTGAAGTGAAACTTTGACATGTGGGAGATGAGGGTTCATAGATAAAGTCTGTCTTTCTTCCCTGAATGAACAGTCTTGTTCTGAGAAGTAGTCACTTCTTTGGGAATAATGTATCTACAGATCAAGCAATTGCTAGGGACTAACACCTAGAGGCACCCTCCATCCTGGGGTTGACCCTTTCTCCTTCCCACACTCACTCCTGTTTCCTGCAGTTATACTCTTTAATACCATCATCGTACACTCACACACCTTTGCTTCAGGATTTGCTTTCCATGGGTATCATGGTAAGACATAACTCCAAGTATGGAAATTACAATACATCTCTCTGTGGACAGAGCTCTTTCTCTCTTTCTTTGTAATAACTGACTATATATCATTATTTTCTTTTTGATGAGTTTTTAGATTTTTTTCTATTTCATCAAAATGACAAATGGTGTTTTATATTTGTCATAGCACCTTTGTTGTGCTGTAAGGGAGATACTGGAGGTGAAACTCTTAAGTTCAAATGGTGTGCAAATTTTAACTTTCATCCTCTAATATGCCTGGAAGAATTTGCCTTGTAAACTACATAAAACTGGTATTACCAATATTAGTAAACAATTTTTAATTTATATCAGTCAACAGAAAGTGGTTACTAGATGGGCACCTGGGTGGCTCAGATGGTTAAGCGTCTGCCTTCAGCTCAGGTCATGATCCCAGGGTCCTGGGATCGGGTCCCGCATCAGGCTCCCTGCTCAGCAGGAAGCCTGCTTCTCCCTCTGCCTCTCTGTGTGTGTGTGTGTGTGTGTGTGTGTGTCTCTCATGAATAAATAAATAAAATCTTTAAAAAAAAAGAAAGTGGATGCTAGATATGTTACTGTGGTTTTAATTTGATTTCCTTGAATACCAGTGAAATAGAACATCTTTTTGAATATTCATTGACCATTCCACTGGATTTTTTTTTTTTCTTGTTGTCTCTTCCTCATGGAATTGGCTCCCCACATCCTTTACACTTTATTCTACTGATTTTATGCTTGGTTTTGTTTTTCATGGGAGTTTATGGAAGTTTTTTACATAATATGAAATGTATTCTTGTACCTCATAGACACTTGTCACTTATATTTTAACTTTGTTTATGGTATCTTCATCAATCCAAATTCTAAATTTGCTTATGCAAACATATTTCTTTTGACTTTTATTCCTTTCTTCAAAAGACTTTTCCCACTCATATTTTATTAAAAATAAAAAATTGTCCACTTATTAAATGTGGTTTTAATAGTATATTTGACACTCTAATCTATATCTAATGTTTTTATATGTGATGTGAGATAGAAATTAACCTTACTTTTTCTCTCAAATTGATAGACAGCTGTGTAAATATTCTTTATTAAATAATTAATTTTCCATTGATTTGAAATTCCATGTTTATCCTAAGCTTGCTTGATTGTCCCCCTCCTCTTTTTTCTTTCTTTCTTTTTTTTTTCTCTTTTCTTTCTTTCCTGGGCCCTCTGTTTTGAATTCACTTGTTATGTCACAGTTTCTAGACTAGTATAGAATTATTGTACATTTTCATTACTAACAAGGTATATACTATCTATTCTTCCTTAAAAAATGTTGGCTATTCTGTTGCATTTATCTTCCAATATAAAACTTTAGATTCATTTTGTTATTATATTTTAAAAATTCAATTAGAATTTTATTGTGGTTTCATTTAATTTATAACTTAATTTGGCTGACATTTTCATGATATTGAGTATTCCAATCCATAAATACAATGTATTTCTAGAAAACTATTCAGGCATTATTTTACACATTTAATTAAAATTGAAAAATAATGTTAACATTAGTATTTCTATTTTTTAAGGATTGCTCTTTAGCATTTTATTATTTTATTGTTTTGATTGGAAGTTTGCAATACATTTTTGAGATATGAGAGCTCATAATATCTTTTTTTTTTTAAGATTTTATTTATTCATTCATGAGAGACAGAGGGGGAGAGAGAGAGAGAGAGAGAGAAGCAGAGAGAGAAGCAGGCTCCCAAGGAGCAGGGAGCCCGATGCGGAACTCGATCCCAGGACCCTGGGATCATGACCTGAGCCGAAGGCAGACGCTTAACCATCTGAGCCACCCAGGTGCCCCGAGAGCTCATAATATCTTTATGGTGATCCTGAATTTAGTAATTTATTGATTTTTTTTCTCTAGCTTTTCAATTGACTTTTGAATTTTATCTCCTCACGTTCAATTTGTGTACTTTTTCTTTTTCTTTTGGAATATTTAAGATCATTTAGGGATATTTAAAATTAACAATAATGGTGCATGTCCTTGTTTTGTTTCTTGTTAATGGGAATATTCTGGTTCTCCATTGTGTTTGATATTTCTTATAGGATTGACTTCTATACAGTAGAAGAAATTTCCTTATATTTCTAATTTGATAAGAGTTATATTTCTTTTTAAAAAATTTCAGGAATGAGGGGCACCTGCGAGGCTCAGTTGGTTAAGTGTCCAACTCTTGATTTCGGCTCAGGTCATGATCTCAGTGTTGTGAGATCAAGCCCTGCGTATGGCTCATGCTGAGTGTGGAACCTGCTTAAGATTCTTACTCTCCCTCTCCCTCTGCCCCTCCCCCACCCCATGCACGTGAGTGTGTGTGCGTTTGCACTCTCTCAAAATAAATAAAATAAAATAAAATAAAATAAAATAAAATAAAATAAAATAAAATAAATAAAAAAATTCAGGAATGGTATATTTTCTTCAAGCTGACAACATATCCAGATAGTAATGTTAAATACTAGTTGTAAATATATATTTACAGATCAAGTATTCTGAGCAGACAAAAAAAATTAACAAACTTCATAAAATGAATGGATACTGAATATGTGCAAGTGAAGAGAATCTAGAAATCATGAAGGAAACAAATTGATTTTTCTTTGTTTCCATTGGCCATTGTACATACTGCCTTTTTAACACTTACACCATTACATTGTAATTACTTATTGTTAGCTTTCACTTAAACTCTGGAACAGTTGGACCATTCCTCATTCATTTTTTTCTGGTGTCTAGTACAAGGACTGATAGAGTAGCCATTCAATTAAGTGTTTTTTTGAAGGAATGGAAAGAGAAGAAATAACCAAAGTTTCCAGGCAATCCAGGAGAAAATTCTGGCTGACTGATGGTATCGTGGCAAGTAAGCTGAAAACCAAAGAGAAGCCTTTGGATTTAAAAAAAACTGGAGAACTTCAGCGACTTTAAGAAGATGAGTTTCAGTGAAGCAATAGATATGGGAGCATGAAGTAATGGTATGAGAAATGCATGAAAAAGGATGACTTGGAATATGGTAGAAGTGAAACTGTTTCCAAAAAATTGAGTAACACCAAAAAGAAAGAAAGGATGTTTAGCTTGTGAGAGATACTGTTTTATTACTACGAGTTCAAGGAGAAAAATAGTAAGTTTTGTGTAATAGACAAGAGCTCTTGAAGGAGTTTAAATTTGATGGTGTTTATCCTCTATCTGAAGCAAGGACCGACCATTGAGATTCACATATTGTATACATTGATTTAAAAAAAAAAAATCTGTTACCAGTACTTTAAATAGATCTATTAGTTTACTTTTCTCATTTATGGAGAAAAAATATTTTGCTATCTTATTTTAGGGTGGTCAGAGAAATATAGACATAGTATAATAATTAATAAATACACCTGGAGATTTGGTTTCTTGGGAAGAAAAGCCTAGAAAAGTAATGAAAAATCATTTTCCATTTACTGATCATAGCAGATTTCAGGGCTGTGTCATCCAAAACAATTTGATACATCTGGGAAAGAACATTCAATCTCCTTTTGCATAATGTTTGGAGTAAGCTTTTGTACATGGTGAAATGTGAGTCCGTACAAAAGTTTTTATTATTCAAAACTGCCTTCCTTGCAGAATATGTCATCTGGATGTTTACATAAAGATTCAGAATTTGTATTTTATTTTCTTCAGTTTGGGTTCAGCATGAGCTGATGAAAGAACAACCAGGTCAGCAGTTTTGTCACCAAAGAATCACAAAAAGAGCATTCAAACTGTACTTAGCACCCTCCTTGATTGTATTTGAGGGATGTAAAGATGCTTTTCACTTAAAAATTTGATGCAATTAACCAGCTTTAAATTTGTTTACATCAGCAAATCTTATATTTGAGCGATCTAAATGATTGCTGACACAAACTCCCAGCTTAAGAATGAAGAACTTAGTGGATAAAAAGGTACATATGATTGCTGTTTAAATTGGAGAGACTAGCTTGTAAGTTACAACAGCTCCCGGTAAATTATTAACTTGGTTGTATGTCTCTAAGAAATAACTGTAAGCTTAAATCAAGACAGTCAAATCAGAGAGAACTAATGAAACATTTTCCTTCAATCTTCCAGAATTGCTTTAATTCCTTGAAAAATGCACATTAATGCCTTTGTTAAATATAGTTTGCCTGTGTAACACATAGTTTCACTCATTCAGTTTTCAATTTACAGGATAGACTCACTCCCTTTGAGATGATTGCACTTCCACTGTGTGTATCACCTCTGCTATAGCTCGTCTATTCACACGGTGATGTGGCAAAAACTGAATCCACTCTGGAGTTGTGTGAACATGCTTATAAATACCCACTGCACCGGTTACTTGCAGTCAAGGACCCAGGAGCTGATTTTCTGAGCCTCCATTTCCTCACCAATACCACAGAAAGAAGGCTGATCACTTTCTGACATTGTTGAATAAAAAAATGTGCATTAACTGCACATGGTGATAATTAGTGCTAACAATTGTGGAGTGCTTACTGCATCTTGAAATGCTTTCCTTCTCCAGTTCCACCTAATGTTCACAATAACCACGTGAGGTAGCAGCTCTCATTATCTAGTGAAGAGATGACATTTTTAGGAATCTTAGATTGCCTTATTCTTCTGAAAATTACAATTTACTTCTTCATGCTTTTATTTCCAAATTATGCTTTAAAAAATTGTCTTTCATGTCTATAAATTGCATGCTAGGGAAACTGAATAAGGGTCTAAGAAGAAACACACCTTCCATAATTTCATCCTAATGGAATGAGTTTAATTACCTGGGAATATAGAGAATGTATCATTTCTGATGTATACAATGAACTGATTCACTCATATAGTAAGCTTTATTGTATGCTTGGTGTGTTATTATCACTTGGGGGATACAACAAGAAATAAGGCATTTGCGGTCTCTGCTCTCATGTAGCTTATACTCTAGTGGGGGAGACACATAAGGAATCGTAAAAAAGCAGATAATTATAGACAATTGGAATAAACATGTAGGAGACCAGAAGGAGGAGGACTAGGAAAAGCTAAAAAAGATTGCAAAGAAGCAGAATCCAAAAGGGATTAGACAGAACAAATTAGGCGACAGTTTGGATGTTATGATTATCTCCATCAGATTTCAATAGCTTGAATGTAGAAATGATCAGAGACTAGATGACCTGATTGTTACCATTATATCAGATAGAAACTTCTGGTTAAATGTTATAGAAAATCTAACATAAAGTGGCCTATATGTGGGGGCATTTATCATATCACATGTCAAGAAATTGAGAAAGTGAACCCATTGTTGATTAATTAAATGGCCTAATGTTGTCATTCAAGTTCCAGGTTTCTTTCCTTCTTTTGATCTATGCTTCTGGGCCTGTTGGCTGAAGCCAACTCCCCTCACATTTGCAAAAGTTTCATAGCAGTTCTAAGCTCTGCATTTGTATAAAACAGATTAGATAAAATATTTATACTAATGCAAGCCAAGGGTAAGTGCATTTAAGTACCAGTTTGAACACAATGGCCATGAGAATTCCACATTAGAAAGAGAAAAGTGGTGGTATGGTGTACGCTTGTGTAGTCTTATTACATACCACACACTCATTTTATCCTCATGGCAACCCTGTGTAGTAGACATTTTATTATCTCCCTCGTTTAGATCAGGAAAATGAGGCACCAAGAAATTGAATACTTTGCCTCTTGCCACTCAGCTGACAAGTTGTGAGGCCAGAACTGAACTCCATAGGCCCCTGGTTCCTGAACATTATGCTAACATGAGGAAAAGAGCCTGGGTTTTTGTTATTATGTGAATGGAAGTATGGAATTCATTCATTCATTTTTTTTACAATTATTCATTTAATGTGACTTCTTCATTTGTTCATTTAAAATCTTTATTCAGCACTTACTCTGTGCTAGGCATGCACTTGTCTTTCCAGTTGCATTGAGGTACAAACAGACCCAGTCCTATCCCCTCAAGTAAGAAAGATGAATTTTATCTTTCTCTCTCTCTATATATAAATTATATATATATACATATATATATATATATATCTCCCGCAACTGCACAGTGGGATAAACGTCATGGAGTTTAGAAAGCTACGAAGGCATTTGGTAGGGGACCTAATCTAGTCTGGTATCAGGAAAGGCTTCCTGGAGAAAGTGTCATTGGAACAGAAGTCTGAAGGATACATGAGTTAATTAGGTAAACTGTGGGGAACAGGCTGTTCTGGGCAGAGGGCAATAGCATATGTCCTCTTACTAGCAAATCCTGACTGAAGGGATCAACATCTCATGCAAATAGGGAAATATCTCCAGCCGCACTGCACCCAGGCGTGGTATAAACCCCATGCCAAATGATGAAAGGCTCTCTGTAGATACGGTGCTGATGCCTTCAGATGAAAGAAGCCAGTGAATGTTGGTGCTCATTTCTATTTCAAAGCATATCAAAGAGATGGTGAGACCAAATGAAAAACATTAAAATCCCTTCAAATGTGGAACAGTCCTCAGATTTATTCTTGAAACAATATCCGTACCAGCCAGAGAGGCAGGGGAGGCAGAGAGAAGCTTTCTCCCAAGTCTTTTAGATTTGTCACCTAAATCATGCATATGAAGTTTCCACTTGCGTTCTGTCTCTATCCTCACTTCTCTGGATTTCCTGCATATGTTGCAGTTGTCATTGTAGCTGCTGTTCTGTAATGCTGCTTGTTTTTTAATGTATTCCATATAGGTCTTTTACTGTATAAGGATTTGGCAGTGACCCACATCAGCCACTCAAAAAATCTACTTCAGGGGCACCTGGGTGGCTCCATCGGTTAAGCATCCAACTCTTGATTTTGGCTCAGGTCATGATCTCAGGGTCATGAGATCGAGCCCCGTGCTGGGATTGGCACTGGATATGGAAACTGCTTAGGATTCTCTCTCTCCCTCCCTCTCCCTCTGGCCCTCACCCCTCTCTAAAAAAAAAAAAAAAAAAAAAAATCTAATTCAAAAATCCTCCTTGATCAACAATTGGTGCTGAAACAATTAATATCTACACGCAAAAAAAAAAAAAGAAAAGAAAATTTAGATACAGACTTTACACCATTCACAAAATTAACTCAAAAAGAATCACAGACCTAGATCTAAGACACAATATGATAAAACTCCTAGAAGACAACAGGAGAAAACCAAGATCACTTTGAGTATGGGGATAATTCTTTACATATGACACCAAAGGCACAATCCATGGAAGAAATAATTGACGGGATAGATTTCATTAAAATTACAAACTTTTACTCTCTGAACGACAATATCAAGAGAATAAGACACAAACTAAGAGAAAGTATTTGCAAAAGATATATCTGATAAAGGACTGTTATGCAAAATATACAATGAACTCTTAAAACTCAACTATAAGAAAAAACCTGATTAAAAAATGGGCCAAACACCCATTAACAAACACCTCACAAAAAAGATATACAGATGGCAAATAGGCATATGGAAAAGTGGTCCACATTATATGTCATCAGGAAAATGTAAATTAGAACAACAAAGTACCACTACACACCTGTTAGAATGGCCAAAACCCAGAACGCTGACAACACCTAACACTAGTGAGGATGCAGAGCAACAAGAACTCTTACTTATTGCTGATGAGAATGCAAAATGGTACAGCCATATTGAAAGACAGTTTGGCAGTTTCTTACAGTACTCTTATCATACAATACACCAATTATACTTCTGGCACTTACCCAAAGGAGTTGTCCACATAAAAGCCAGCACACAGATGCTTATAGCTGCTTTATTCATAATTGCCAAAATTTGAAAGCAACCAAGATGCCCTTCAGGAGGTGAATGGACAAACTGCAGTATATCTAGACAATGGAATATTATTCAGTGCTAAAAAGGAAGGAGATATCAAGCCATGAAAAGATAGGGAGGGACCTGAAATATACATTAAGTGAAAGAAGCCAATCTGAAAAGGCTATATACTACATGATCCCAATTCTATGACATTCTGTCAAAGGAAAAGCTATTGAGATAGTAAAAAGATTAGTGGTGCCAGGATTTGTAGGCAAACATGTAGGATTTTTAGGACAGTGAAAATACTCTTGATACTGTAATGATGGATACATGTCATTATGTGTTTGTCCCAACCAATAGAATATACAACAACAGGAGTGAATTTTTAAATGTAAATTATAGACTTTGGTTGATAACAGTGTCAGTGTAGTCAGTGTAGGTTCATCAGTTGTAACAAATAAATCATTTTGGTAGAGAATGTATCAACATCCTCTACCAGAATGTGCATGTGTGGGACAGGGGGTGCTTGTGAAATCTCTGCACCTTCCCCTCAATGTTATTGCGAATCAAAAACTGTCCTAAAAATAAAGTCTTAATTTAAAAATATTTTTTCCTTGAGAATAACAGCATAGAGATTTATGATGCAGAGGATGATACAGAAACACATCACCAGGCTTAACATATTATAATAAGTAGTATTTCTTAACTGCTTCCTGTATACCAGTTGATATGCTAGGCACTTTATAAATTATCTTACTCCTCATAATGACCTCACAAGTTAGGTATCATGATCTCCCTTTCACATATGAGCAAACTGAGGCTAAGAGGAGTAAAATGCACAACGTCAAACATCATGCAGGTGGGAGAGTGGAGAGCCAGCCTCAACCCTATCTTGCTCTGAAGTCCATGCTCTGTCTTCCACCCCACACTACCCTCCAGTTTTAAAGAAAGTGATATCTTGAAGAGGAGAGGGCTTGATCTGAAATAGATGGTAGATTTAATAAGCATGGCTTGCCCTACATGCTTGGGAGGCAAATAATTCCAGGTCTCTCTCTCTCTTTTTTTTTTTTCCTTTTTCCCTTCAAGAAATCATGTAAGCACCCACTTGGCAGAAAGCATAATATACCCAATTTAGGGCTGCTCCTTTTGCATGAGCTGTTGTGGCAGAATCCTAGGAAGTGGATCTGACTTCCAAATCTCAGTAGGAAGAGTACTAAACTCTAACAAATCTGTGAAGCTTTGAACCCTGCTGTTCCCAGCACTGCTGGTGAAAAGCTACTCTGTGGAGTCGACAGACAGTATTGGTTCCTTGATATTTCATGTTTTGTTCTGGCCCCCTTGGTTCTTCAAGGGAAGATGACCCCACAGTCTTGGGAGCAGGGGAAGAAACTTGGCATGGATGCCGGTGCTTAGGAAAAAGAGATCGTCTCTTCCTTTGTAATTTTTTTTTTAAAGATTTATTTACTTATTTTAGAGAGAGTGAGAGAGCACAGGTGGGAGAAGCAGAGAGTCTCAAGCAGATTCTTCAGTAAGCATGGAGCCTGATAAGGGGCTCAGTCCTACGACCCAGAAATCATGACCTGAGCCAACACCAAGAGTTGGGTGCTTAACTGACTGTGCCACCCGGGTGCCCCATCTTCCTTTGTATTTTTCTGAAAAAAGGAAGAAACCTTTCTCAAAAGCATCTCAACAGATACCCTCACATTTTAGTGGCCAGAATTGCATCTTGTAATAAACCCAACCTGGTCATTGGCAATGGAGGTAAGACCTTCAATGATTGACTGAGGTCAGTCTGAACCCAAATGCTGGTCCTGTGGCTGAGGCCAGCCTACCTTGTATGAAGTCATGCAGAAAATGGCAGTACCTGAATGAGATGGGTTTCATTAGTAAGAAGAAAGTGAGGGAAATAATTTTGGGTGGCAAACAAAAGTGTCTACCATCAACTTTAGAGTTTACCTGTTTAGAGTGAAAGAAGAACAAGATATTGACAGAATGGGACTGTACAGGTTTTTTTAAAATATCCCAGTAGTAATTATTTTACTTATTATTTCCAATTTTATTTTAATACTTAATTACTAAAAGTAGCAGTTTGGCTTGGGGAATGCATGCCTTAAGATTGAAAATTCTGATTTGCCAAAACATAAGTTATATTCTATTTGTTTTTTTAAATAGGACATGATGACATTTACTATAAAAATAACTACTTTTATATTATTATAATAGAACCTGTGGAAAATTTGAATATGGCATAAAGAGATGACTAAATACAGGTTGATTCGGCTGCAAAATTTGTTTGTTTTTATTTTCAGTATCCTTCTTCCAGGAAGATTTCTTGGAGTAACAAAGAAGACAGTCACTCTATAATGATTTAACATAAAAAGTACCACTTGCAAATGAGTAAAATATTTGTGAAATAAGTAATTTTTATTCTCATAGATGATCATAATTCTGTTTCTCGTCCTAGAAATTATTTACTCAGACTTCTTATTGTTAATTAGTAAAAAAATCACTTATGTAACAATTTTCTCACTGTTAAGATCAGAAAATTCTAATTTTGAATACACATTGCACAATTTTTAATTTATTGCATGTTCCTATCTTTTTATAACCGATACATAGATCACTTGTATAGTAGCATCATTAAGACTAATTACACATTTTTTAGAGGAAAGACCTGTTTAATAAAAATATAAATATAGAATGTGAAGATTCACCTCAAAGGCATAAGAAGACTTAAACTCTATCAACTCTATTATTCTTTCTAACCCACTTCATCATTGAAATTAAATCAACGTTAAAACTTAATATAAATTTTATGCTCATTTCCCATATTATACAGTAAATAATATAAATCACAAATAATATTTTTCAAGTTCATGAAATGTGCTTAAGATAGTTTGAGAAAAAAGGAAATGATGAAAATGTACAAATGTAAAAGTAAGATTTTTACAGTATGGAAATATTGAGTAAGCTTATGTATGGCTCAGTTTTCTAACTCTTTATGGTCCTTTGGTTTAATTATTATCCAGTGTGTTATTGGATGTATAGAGAGGAGGCCAGCCCTATGTCCACCTGGAAAGAGATTTGCTGTGGTATCCCTGGTTTGTCATTGGCAGTTTCTCCCTCAGGCATGTTCAGGTTGACAACTCACCATGGTCCTCTTTCCCAGAAGAACCTGATGTTAATCATAATATCCAATGCCCCCCACCTTATTATCTAAGCCTAATATTGACTGACTGATTGATTGATTTGTTTATTCATTCAAAGCACTTTTGGGCACTATAATTATTACCATTTTCTCGGCCCTCAGTACTCCAAGGAGCAAACACAAAGCAAATAAAGAATAGGCACCTGTCCAAGTAGGATGGAAGAAACCATTTATTTTCTAAATGTGCCTCTGTTGTACTTTTACATGTACAGGATTTAGAAAATAACCCAAGGGCTCTAAGGGTTCAAAAAATAAAAGCATATGGCATTTGCCAATATGACATTTTAATCCTCTGTTCAATCACCTTAACTCTTTTACAACGTTTTGTGTTAGGTTTATTGACTGACTGATGGGTGGCTACCTTCACTAATTATGACAAATGACTTTATTCTTTTTTATTAATATGCCCTGTCTTCTTCATATCTCCTTTTGAGTCTTCATTATAGGATTATGGCCTAACAAATAATTCTACTGGAATGTGACCTTCCAGGTGGATCAAAATGTTATATAGTAGAATGTTAAATAATTAAAGTCCAATGCTCCCTTCTGTTATTGATTTTCTTTGCTCACTAATCTAAACTGTATTAATTTTAAAGGACCATTAATGATCTATATTTTACTATCCCACAGCTGTTAGTATATTGCACTTAGATTCTGGAAACATTCATTGAGTACCTATTCTACACCTGCTGCCCAAACCTTAATGAGCAACTCACTTGGGACTTTGTTAAAATGAAGATTCTGGTCCAGAACCTCTGGGGTTCGGCTATGAGTTTCTGTATTCTGAAAAGTTCTTAAGTGATGCTGATGTTAATGCCATTTGGCCACACTTGGAGTAGGAAGTTTTAATGATTCTATTTAGTACCTTGTATTGGGTGTCTTTATGCTTATATCATTTTCTTTATTTTGCAAAATAAGTATTAAATACCTATTATCTGCTATGCACTGTTCTAGGTCCTGGAAATACAGCAGTGAATGAAACAGATAAAATGTTCTCATAGAGATTTCATTTTAGCAGGGTGAAAGATAGACAATAAATAAATGCAGTATATTTGATGATGGTAAGTTATGTAGAGATAAATAAATCAGGGAATGTAGATAAATCACCAAATGAGGAGTGCCAGATGAGGGTGTATATTGCAATTTTAAATAGGGTGCCAGTGAAAGCCTTGAAGAAGGTAACATTTAAGAAATTACGTGGTGGGAATGCCAGCTGTGAAGCTATCTGGAGAAGAATAGTATAGGCAGAGAGAAACAAAAGTGCAGAAGACATATTTAAAGCTAAGAATCATTATGTATTCATTATAATATAAGCTTTATCCATATCATAAGTATCTTTCATGCAAAACTTAGATACCCAGTAAAATTGTGTAACTTGTACATTTGAAAAGAGGAAAAGTAAGTGCACAAATATGGCAAAGTCTGGTACTCGCCAACAGAAACCCTTGAAGGCATATTTTTCAAAAAGTAAAACACGTTAGAATTACTTCCTGGTTCCTCACACAAGAGCCCCAGGAGGTTCTTCCTATAAGCCTGACCTCTGAATGATGATCAACAACAACACTAAAATGAAGCATGTCTTAGGTCTCTGGGCTGTAGGGAACCAAAATAAGCACCCAAACAAAACTACATGAATACAAGCTAACTCACAGCTGGCTCCAGCAACTTTGACATTGTGTGCTCTTCATTGTGCTCGGAGTCAAGTTTGACTTGTACCAAGTCATTATCAAAAGCATCTGGGTGGTCAGTAGCACACTGTTTATTAAAGATTTTGGCATTCTGTTTTGCCATCAGAACTTTGGCTTAGGATGACCAGTTTCCAATATGGCTGACTTCCTGCTTGTAGTTCTGATTGAAGGCACCCAGATCAGAGTGACAGATGACTAGGCTCCTCACCTTTTGCTGATGTGCCCTCACAGCTGTCTTCACTAGCTTTAGCCACCTCCAGCTCTACACTTAACACTGGCTTCCCCACTTTCATGCTCTAATGTAGCCATTCCTTACTACACTATACTGTGCGGTGCATTTGACTCTCTTAACTCTTTATTAAAAAAAAAAAAGAAGACTCCAAAGAATGAGGCACTTTGCTCATGGGGACACAGATGATAAATTTAAATTGTAATCTACTGACGAAAAGTCTCACATTCTATATTCAACAGTACCACTAAAACTACATCTAATTTCCATTAACATTTTAAAAGTATAAAGTTTCTTTGCCAGTTAGGTCTGTTCATTCATTTCTCCAGACTTTCATTCTAGTCTTTTCTGCAAATTCCCAGTATATGGCAATGGTAATCATCATTTGTTTTTAGCTCACTGCTTTAAAGGAAATAGAAATAAAGGAGTTGATATGAAATCCACATTTTGAAAAGCTAAACAGAAATAATTATAGTCTGGACAGTCAATTTTGTTATATGGCAATCTAATAATATAGTATTATTGTCATTAATTTTGAAGATTTGGATAACAAGCACACCTAACAATGTATTTCAAATCCCAGGCAAACTTCTTTAAAATTTATTTACCAACATTACTTTAATAAAAAACTTCAAAAGCATATTTATCAGGACAAATTAGCATATCAAAGACCAAAAATTGCCATTAATATTGAAAAGTGTCTTTAAAAAAACCTCAAATCATATAAAGCACTGTAGGAGGAAAAATAGGTCAAGGAGCAGCATTACTAGTAAAAGGAATTTGAAAATGTACTAAAGGAGAATGATCAGGGGCGCCTGGGTGGCTCAGTCATTAAGCGTCTGCCTTTTGCTCAGGTCATGATCCTAAGGTCCTGGGATCGAGCCCCGCATCAGGCTCCGTGCTCCGCGGGAAGCCTGCCTCTCCCTCTCCCTCTGCCCCTGCTTGTGTTCTCTCTCTCGCTGTGTCTCTTTCTCTCTGTCAAATAAATAAATAAAATCTTTAAAAAAAAAAAAGGAGAATGATCAATATGAAAATTACATTACTGAACCAAAGGAATCTTTGCAAAATTTACAAATTTGATAGAAGGAATCATAACAGGTATTTAGCTACCAGGAACTTTATAGTTTGTTGGGAAAAGCTCTTATTTTTAAAATTCTCCCTCTTTGTGTATTTAGATGCATATTAGGGGATATAAACAATATTTAATACCCTGGAGATTGTGGGTTGGATATAAGATTAGTGAAACAAGGCCGCCTCTGTAAAATGCTATGGCTGTGGCCTGAGACTAACACAGTGTCAATAAACTAAGTAAATAGAAGACAGTCAACAGGCTGTATTTCCTTTCTTTTTACTGGTAAGATTATGTGTCAACACCCTAATGGCTTTGAAGGATTTGTTTCTTTCTAGAGTTCAAATTACAACTCTAAATAGAGATGAAACAGTTCACTTCCCAGTGAGGAAGGAATTTGAATTAGACAACAAAATAACAGATAACAGAAGTGTGTTCTAAATATAAAGTTTTATTTTACCAGAGTGAATCATTGGCAGCATTCAAAGGACCATGGGCAATGAGACTTAGATTTTGAAAAGTAATATAAATCATAGGAACAAATAAACAATATAAATGAATTTAAAAAAACCCAAGTGAAGTATTTCATTAATTCTGAGCAAAACTGGTAAAGAGATATTATTATCTATGTGTTCTAATTTTTGACACTTATTAATGTGGGAGATCAGACAAGGATTATCTAAACTAAAATTCACTGTGAAAAAATTTTTCAACCTGAATAATGGATATAAAAGTTAAATTTCTCTTTAAATTCCCAGCCATAAGTGTAAATAATGGATGACAATATGACTTGATCCAAGTCCGAGGCTGTAAATATCATCTGAAATGCTAAAGATTCTCAATTTTATTTCTTCATCCTAGATCTCTTTCTCTTTTGAACTTCAAACTCTTATATTATGTTGCCTATTTTAAGGTGTCAATTGAGTATCTGATAAAAATCTTAAATTTCATATGTGCAAGTGGAATTCCTGATTGTCTCCCTCAAAAATCTATTCCTCTAACAGTTTTCTGTATCTCAGCAGATGACAGTTCCATTCCTCTAGCTGCTGAGGCCAAAAACCTTAGGGTCAATTTGATTTTTCTCTTTGCCTCACATCCTACAAAATTTGACCACTTTATAACCTCTCCATTGCTACTACCATGTTCCAAGCTACCATCATTTCTCAATCAGATTGTTATGATAGCTTCCTAATGGATTCTACATGGTCGGCTTCCAGACTTGCCCGCCCCCCAACTCCCAACACAGTCTCTGTTCAACATAGTATCCAGAGTGAGTCTTTTACTACCTAAGTCAGACAATAACCCTCATGTGCTCAAAATCTCCAATCTCTCTCTCCCTTTTTCTCCTTCTTTCTCTCTCTCCCCTTCCCTTGGGGAAATTTGCAGTAGTCATTCCCATTTCCTGGGATACTCATCCTTCAGATACCCTCAAGACTAGTCCTTTAACTGCCTTTAAACTTTGCTCAAGTGTCATCAATAAACTTATCATGACTACTCTTTTTAAAATTAATTTTCTGTGCCTGAAGCATCTTTAACAAATCAGAACTAAAAGGAATAATATAACTTGGAAAGTTAGTATATACAGGATATAATAATAAATAAAATAAATAAGATATTGTTTACAAGACAGTAAGTATCGTGGGGATAAAAAGGAACATTCAAAGGGTGCCTGGGTGGCTCAGTCGTTAAGCGTCTGCCTTTGGCTCAGGTCATGATCCCAGGGTCCTGGGATGGAGCCCGGCATCAAGCCCTGCACCCGGCTCCCTGCTCGGTGGGAAGCCTGCTTCTTCCTCTCCCACTCCGCTGCTTGTGTTCCTGCTCTGGCTATCTCTTTCTCTGTCAAATAAATAAATAAAACCTTAAAAAAAAAAAAGGAACATTCAAGACAAAGCCTTAATATGTCCCTATAATAATCTGTGTTTAAAAAAAAAAAGATCATGTGGCTAAACAGATTTTTTTTTTAAGATTTTATTTATTTATTTACTTGACAGAGAGACACACAGTGAGAGGGTGAACACAAGCAGGGGCAGAGGGAGAGGGAGAAGCAGGTTTCCCGTGGAGCAGGGAGTCTGATGCGGGGCTCGATCCCAGGACCTCGCGATCATGACCTGAGCTGAAGGCAGATGCTTAACCACTGAGCCACCCAGGTGCCCCAAGCCATATGATCTTCTAATTTCATTCTCCCCCCACCTAAGATAGCTGTCACCCATATTTCAAGATTTATTATTCCCTTGATTCCTTTTATGTAATTATATTGCATCTAGATATATTTTGTGGTTATTTTAGCTGTATTTAACTAAGTATAGTATATTTTCATTGTATTTAACTATCATCATGCATATAATTTTGGTATCTAATCTGTTAATGTTACATTGCTAAAATGTTGTCTGTCACTGTAGTTTATTTGTTCACAGTGTTTAATTTTGGTCTATATTTTACAGTTTAGACATCCATTCTGGTGATGAGAATTTGAGTTATTTTACTCTCTTGTTATTATGAACATTGCCATTTTTGTTTAAGTCTCCTTTTATATACACTCTCTCTTCATAAAATTTCAACACTTTGTTATCTCCTGTTCTTAATCTATAGGTTCTAAAATTAGCCTAAAATTTGATGCATTGAGCAGTGTCAAGATAACTGTCACAGATCTCTCACCTCTGTGTTGGACAACTGATGTTTAAGAGGTCATGTGTTACTGGGCTTATCTGAAAGGGGTCTCCAAAGAGCTTCCAGAGAAGTTCTGGTAATGGTGGACGGACCCTGAAACCTTTACTCCAGAGCCCCCATCTTCCTTTCAGAATCTACCCCCACCACTCATTACATCCTTCTTGGGAGTATAGCTACCAGAGACTTTGTTTTGGGGCTAAAGGTAGCAGGGGCAGAGAAGTTTTTGCTCCCTCTGGATTGGGTGAGAGGAATCAGGTCTGTAGCAAGTGAGGACAGATTACCAACTTCTCTATTTAGAAATTGGAAGCTGTTTGTTTTTTACTAAAATTGTATAAAGCATGTTCCGTTTTTTAGTTCCTAAATATTGTTTGCACTATAAATCAGCTATATTATTTTTTGGAAAAATGTATTCTCAGACCAAAATAACCTATTTACAAATGACCTTTTGGAACATAACCTGTTTACAAGCTAGAGACTCTGGATAATGCATCCCAGAGTTAAATGCAAATAGTTTTTCATTATCTGTTGCTATGGATCATCTGCTTCATTGCTCCTCTTCATTAGCACTGATAATAGAGACCTAACTGAATTACTGCTATCAAGCATATCCATTACTTTTGTTCTGTGCTACACAAGTTTCCTTGGGTCCTTAACATCATTTCCAGCTTGATGTTTTAGTTCTTTGTTTTGGTGTAGAAAACTCTCTAATTTAACTAGTGACCTCCATAAAAAGCCAATAAACAGACGAGCTGAATAAGTTTTGCCTCCTTTACTGAACAGACATTTACTAAGAACCATCTCAGGGTGTAAATGTGGTTTCAGGGCCAGTGGGGTACATAAGAATAGAGTGTAGCATACTTTCAGTAGGTTTATGAATTTTTTATTGAAAACCTGTTGTATACAGGACACTCTTCTAGGTGCTAGGGATGTCTACAAAGCAATAAACCTGGTTCATGCGCTAATGGAGCTTACATTCAAGTTGGGGAAGATGACATTAAACATTTTAAAGAGTAGTATGTGCAATGTAGTATAGACAACTGGTCAAGTGATAATGAGATAATGTAATGCGTGAAGAAGGAATCTTTGAGGCATGAGGATCAGAGAAGTCTTCTGTGAAGAAGCAATATTTGGAGGGATCTGAATGATGAGGTGGAGCCAACCATGGGAAGAATAGCATAAAAGTGCTCCAGACAGAAGATCAGTTGTGACAACCCTGAATTAGAAAGGGCTTGGGAGCTCAAAGGACAGAAAAAGGTCAACCAGGGACCAAAAATGCAAAAATTCCATTAAAAACAACCTCCATGTTTTAACAGTTGAGAGACAACGATCCGCTATTAAAAAAAGAAAAAATATCTGTCAAAAATAATGAGGTGATGGGCCAGACCAGCTCCAGATAGCAGCAACATGTGTGCATATGGAGAGAAATAGACTTTGTGGTTAAGAAGGTGCATCCCAGGCTTTAAAGATGACACATATTAGTTATTTTTGTTGCTAAGATAATAATAGCTAACATTTATTGAACTCTCACTATGTGCCATGTATTCTTCAAAGGTATTTCTACAAGAAGTACCTTATTTAATCCTCACTTATCTCCCTATGGGAAAATCCTTTAAAAAATGTCTCTTAATCTATGAGGGAATTTGGACACAAGGAGGTTAAGGAACTTGTCCAAGGTTAGATAGACACTACTTGATGTCACTGGGATTTAATCTATGGTACTATCATTAAAAATCTAGAAGTTGAGTTGTGGTCCATTGCAAAAATGGCACTAATGTTTTACATCTCTGTATAAAACCTTTTTGTAGGGTGAATTGGAGATTTTCCCATCAAGAGGTGGAGTCCATTTCTCCACCCTATGAATCTGGGTTTGACCATGTGACTGGCTTTGGCCAACAAGATTTTTAAAATTTATTTATTTATTTATTTATTTAGGCCAGTGAGATATTATCAAGCATGACACAAGAAGATGTTTGAACAGTGCCCATACCTTGGCAATTGCCCTCTTTTGCCATACTTGAGAACCCTATGACCACCACCTTGGGAATAAGCCTGGGCTAGCCTGCTAGATGAGGAGTGAGAGATAGACACTTAGCTCCATTTTCCCTGCTCACAGTCACTCCACCACCAGACATACGGGTGAGGCTTTACTATTTCCAGTTGACTGCAAATGTTGAGAGTGAGCCCAGCCATCACCGCTTGGAGCAGAATGGAGCCATTTCAGTTGAGCTGAGCCCGGATTGTTAACCTTAGAACCGTAAGCAAATAGTAGTTGTCATTTCAAACTACTGAGGTTTGGAATAGTTTTATTACATAGTAAAAATTAGCTGTTGTTCAGGCCAAAGTAAAATGGCAGCTTTTGGGTGCTTGAAGATGTTGATCAATCATTCAGCTTTCTCTGTTATGATGAAGATGCTGTTATTCTGTCTTCAAGCAGAAGTCAAAGTGGGCTGTGCTCATGATTGTTTGCAGGGTTAGAAAATTGTCCTAAAAACTGTTGTGTCCCAAAGAGAAGACCATGACACTCAATAAAGCATAGATTTAGTAGAAGTATACTTCTAGCCAACCCCATCTGTCATATTTCCTGGTATTTAATTTTAATGTGTAATCCAATAGCACCATGAGAATATTGATAGTGAGTAGGACACTTGATGTAGGTGTCAACTTTAAAGCTTAGGTAATTTCATAAATGCTGTTTTAGAGTACTTGATATGTTAAAATTCATGATGGACATCTTTTGGCCAAAGAAAGTATGATTAATAATGCCCAAGAAAAGATGCTCGCCAGTGAAAATATGTCAGCCACCTCTGACAGAAAAAATAAAAAGAAGAAATATCTAATATGTTGTTCATAGCATGAAGTAAGCAAGTTCTTTCCAACAGGGTCAGCAGAATCAGATATTGCATTCTCTAGAAGATTTGCTTAACTCTTCGAATCTACCAACCTCTGTTTGGTCTGCCAGGTTTGTACCAATATTCACCTCACAGATTTAAGGATGCAAAGTTAACACCCATGAAAACGAATATCAATCAACATTCATTAGAATGAAGTTCAAATTTATTACCACAGCACACCTGTCTCCTGATTCCACAATACTCACATGACTATGTGGCATGTTGCTAAGATTCAGGAAAAGGTAACAGTTACTGTGGTATTGCATTTCCAGCAGGAACCGCGAATAGCATTAAGGACAAGATAGGATCAGTGGACTCCAAAAAAGACAATTTTGTAAAATGGGAGGGAATGTTGAAATTAACAATTTTTTTTCAAACATCTGTAATGTCGCAAAAAGTACAAGAGTAAAGAAAATGAAAATAACACAATTGACGTGGAATTGAAAAATGAAATTATGTCAAGATAGTCACTTCCTAACCACTCCTCAAAAACTTCTTCTAGAGGATAAGAAATTCAGCCTGCACCATTTATGAATGGAGTTGGGCAGAGAATAGGAGCCAACCACGTTACATTTTCATTACTATGGAGAACATTAGTGCAGATGTTGTATTAATAATCATTATACATGCCTATGATCTAAACTTTTTTTCAGAAGACTCACCTATGCTAGAGTTGAATGCTAATGCTATATGCTATTCAGTCACAAAGAGCTGAGCTGATATTGTTTCAATTTGTGCCATGAATGTGTATCATATCTCTTTCACTAGATATGTTTCTTAGGCAAGCCGCAATGACAGTGGAACAAAATTTTAAAATGATACTTTTTCTCATCTGCAGAAATAAACATTCAAGGCAGTATCGGTAATAATACCAATTTTCTATGTTTTCAAGTATATAAGTCTGGTTAGTTAACATACAGTGTAATATTAGTTACAAGTGTAGAATTTAGTGACTTAACACATACAACACCTGATGCTCCTCGGTATCAGTGCGCTCCTTCAACCCCATCACCTGTTTCACCCACCCCTCCCCCAACCTCCCCTCTGGCAACCAGCAGTTTGTTCTCTATTGTTAAAAGTCTGTTTCTGGGTTTTCCTCTTTTTTCTTTTTTCACCCTATATTAAGAAGCAAAACAAAACAGATTTCTTTTTCATCTCATTATCAGAGCAACATGACTGCATAAAATGTTTAACAGATTTCCCAAATTCTCTTTGAGGAAACAGAGTAAGATTCCTCACATATGGTTTTAGTCAGTGTACCATTTCTCTCTAATACCATCTGTCCCTGAATAACTGCTTTTAACATTTTTTTTGTCATTTTCAAAGTACCCTGAGACAAACACATTTATGACTAATTAATATGGTGATAATAATACCCTCTACCTCTGTGTGGACAAATCTTTTAAAGTCTGTGTCAGGTATAGAAAATGATACTGGCCCGGCTCATATTTTCTTTCCACACTGCACTCTAAGGACTTATCAGAGTAACAAAAGAAAGGAAGCATTTCTGGTTGTTCACAACATTTTAAATGCAATAATAAAAATAATATTTAAACAATTTTACAACATGCATCAAATTTTCCCATTTGCTCATTTTGATAGCCTCCCTTCCTTCACCCTCTTATACTAAATTATTGATGAGAAGACTGAGGGCACACAGAGAACACCATATTTTCAAATGGTAGAGAGAGGTACTACTTGTTAGTTTCAACTCTAGGGTAGCCGAGGTTTTCAACTCCATATCATGGAGACGAAGAGATTGAGTGCATGGAGTTCTGGGCTAGCTTCCTTTAAAAAGCTGCATTTTCCCATGTTTTATATGTTAAGGTTTTGTAGAAAACTATTTTCTATTGATAAATAATATTCTACTGAAAAAATATACAAAGATGACATGATCACTCTATGCTGAAATATAAGGTACGCCAACTCCGTTACTATTTATTGATTTTATTAATCATTAAGAACATGTTAATGGAGGTGAAGTCAAGACATAAGAAACAGAAATGAATAGTTTTCCTGTTTAAAGTGGATCAGACTAAAATAAATCCCAATATGGTAAAATTACTCTTGCAGTCACTGTATTTTATCTGGTATGTCAAGTATATATACACACACATATATATATCCAATCAAAGATATATATTGACTTTATTGCTAGATTAGAAATTTAGAAAAAAAGTTAAAACTAATTTCACAGTACAAAAACCCTTTAAAGAAATTGAACACAGGAAAATTGAAATTTCATTTTTGATTGCTATTCAAATGTAAACATTTTCCATCAACAGCTAATTTTCTATATGTGTATGTAGCATCTATGCCTTATTTTGACATTCTATTCTTATTACAATAAAATAACATATTTATTAAAACTCTGAGATATGAGAATCTAATGAAATGTTTATTCGATTGTTAATGACCACTTTCAGAGGCTCTTCAGTTTTTTTTTTTTCTATTTTTCCCTTTGGTCTTGCCTGTCAAAACTGGGCTGACTGGTTCGCTTTGCATCTCTGTTGACCTTCAGTAGACAGAAAGTCAAAAATCTCTGCCCTTTAGTCTGACCACGTAAGCCAAATCCCAACTCTGTAGCTGCCAGCGTAGAATGCTGTAAACATACGGGCAATTTCGCTTTTTCTCTTGCCCACCCCCTGGGTACACTGTTGTGTCAATCAGTTGCATATGTTTTCACAGGAGGCTGAATTAAAGCAGCAATCATTTACCATATGTTGACTTTATCCCTTTTGCCATTTCTTTCCTAAAAAAATAAATACACAAAAGATGTTTTGTTCACACATTTTGTCTTACATGTAAGATTAGTCATAAATGATTTCTAGGTTATCCAAAATCTTCACCACCACCAAGGCTTTGGGCTTCTTGATGAGATGCTAACAGATTGCCAACAAAATTCCAACAGGTCATTATTCTACCACTCACTATTTACATTGTCGTTATCTTCATTTTACTGAGGTATCAGGTTTCAGCAATTCCATCTGCATCCACTTTCAATGTAAAAGCTAGGGAGCTGATAAAATGAGGAATTAAACTCCTCTCAAGCTTAGAACAGGTTCTGAAATCTAGCTCCTAATGATCATTTAGTGCAACTGAATCTTGAGTCACGGATGTACTTAGCACACTGTCTTTGCTAACACAAGTATAAATTAGTGCTTGGTGGGGCGCCTGGGTGGCTCAGTTGATCGCCGAGTCCCGGGATGGAGTCCTGTATCCGGTTTCCCCGCTCAGCGGGGAGTCTGCTTCTCCCTCTGACCAACCCCCTTGTGCTTTCTCCCTTTCTTTCTCTCTCTCAAATAAATAAATAAAATCTTTAAAAAAAATAAATTAGTGCTTGGAGTAGGAAAAGGAAGAATGTTGGTGCAAATTGAGCGTATTGGTTGGCTGACTTAAGAATGCCTGAAACCTAACTTCTCCTAAGTTCCTTAAGGGAGCTATAACAAATAAGGAAAAAGGTGCTGCTTTATGATTATCTAGCTATTTGCTAATACCTTTCCATCAAAATTCTGTGAATAATGGTTGGAGAACACAATTTTTACTCATTGTCCACATGGTCATAATACATGATCTCAAATATCTCAAATCCTGTTCTTAGAAGTTTGCTATTATTTGGCTAAATGAATTGGCAGACATCCAAATTTGTGATGCATTCACTAGGACATATGCACAAAGAGACTGTGTACAACACACACACACACACACACACACACACACGCATACACACGCAACCTTTAATGCACAGAGACCATTTCCAGTAGAAATAGTGCCCTAGAATTTGAACATTTATCCAACGTGTAAGGTATTCCAGTTTCTTTTGAAGGAACAAGAAGAGATGGTTGAAAGAAACCAAAGTTTCTTAGCATGAGGAATGGAATAAAAACTTCCTATTCTCATATTTTTTTCTTCTTTCTCTAACCCATACAGTTGCACAAAGGATTTGAAATTATTTTTGCCTCTACAATAGCTTATTAATATACTTGAACATTGAAGCCAGTTAATAAGCTTGTACACCTAAGATTTCTGAACATTTTATTAGTTTGTTCTTAAAGATTGTTCAATTATGCTTCCTCTTGGTCATTACAATGGTTTTACTTGATGGTTAAGAGATTCAATCCATTTCATATTCTTAATTTACTAACCATCTAGTGGTGCTTTTTGTTTGTTGTTTGTTTTGCAAATTAGCTTATTATTGCTATTGTTATTTATATACAATACACCGGGTTCAGGGGCGCCTGGGTGACTCAGTTGTTCAGCGTCTGCCTTCTACTCAGGTCGTGATCCCAAGGTCCTGGGATTGAGCCCCGCATCAGGTTCCCTGCTCTGCGGGAAGCCTGCCTCTCCCTCTCCCACTCCCCCTGCTTGTGTTCCCTCTCTCGCTGTGTCTCTCTCTGTCAAATAAATAAATAAAGTCTTTTAAAAAAAAATACACCAGGTTCAGTAATGTGGACTTTAAAAAGTGTAGTTCTGAGTAATTGCTGAGTAGGTGCTGAATATGGACCTTTGGTCCCTTTTCTGTATTGAAATCAAATGCATTTCTCTTTCACTCTACTCAGGTGTGAGTGATATTTCTTTGCAATTTCTCTTTACATCCACTGAGTATTACTAATTGTTTCTAGAATCTTAAATGTATATGGAGTTTAAATTAGCTTGCTGGTTGTAATTTTTTAACGCATATAGATCAAATATGAACAAGTAACAAACTCTGTCCTGATTTGTATAAGAGCTATTGTAAAATAGTTCTTAAAAGATTAAGGTATTGTACTATAAAATATGTTTTCCATGCTCATTGGTATCTCAGAAATAAATAATATTTTATTTTATTATGACATTGATTTGTCATAGCAAAGTATAAAATATCCCCTAGTCTTTCCCAATAAATAATTAAATCTTTTGTCAAACTTGCCCTCCTTCGAAATACATAGATGAAAGCACTGCTCTATAAATCCCACTTATTGCATTATAATAATAGTGAAATCA
This sequence comes from Callorhinus ursinus, assembly GCF_003265705.2. NCBI lineage: Eukaryota > Metazoa > Chordata > Mammalia > Carnivora > Otariidae > Callorhinus > Callorhinus ursinus. The sequence goes on from NW_027397116.1 coordinate 10,670,852, forward strand.
ATGTCTTAGAAAAAAATACATCTATTCAGTGTCTCTTTAATAACCACTGAATAACAAAACTTACCAGGAAATATTTTCCCTATTCTCTTCAGGATGTAGTGAATCAAAATATTTTCATTAAAACTAATATGAAATGACAGAAAGTAGAGAAAAGGAGACTGCTCCTTGTTTATTTTACTTCTTTTTGCCACATATCATATATTGATAAAGCAATTTTAAGAGACGTATGCATGATATAATACAGTGAAATTGACTTTTCTTTTTCATAACCACATGCACATTTTCACATCTGCAGTAATATTCTTTTTGAATAGCTACCTGCAGTTAATTTCAAGTTCCCATTGATCTTCGGTGGCCTAGACAAGTTAAAGTGATGATAAAGCAGACAACCTGAATTGTCAGCATACCAAATAGGATATGAAAACTTGGTCATGCACAAGCATTAATCTCTGATAATGTATAGTAGCAGACACCAAATTTAAAAATATATTGTGTATTTTTCAAGCCACAACAGACTACAGTGTGAAAAAATTACCATTTATTTTCCTTCTTTTGTGAGGTTCAGCTGCGTAAACATATATTTTAAATAACCACAATCAAGAAATCCATGAAAAAGAGCTCAAATAACCCTCCATATTTAAGTGTAAGCAATAAAATGTTTAGAAGATCTAAAATAAAATTGGCTGAACATTAAACTTACATATACATTGCTGAAAACATTTTTTTTTTAGTCTTACCACACTGAGCAGACATGTAGAGAGAAAATATTCTTATGTATAATTCAATGAGAATCCAAGGTAACAGTAAATTCTACAGAGTTTCTGAAAGAGATTTAGACAGGGAAGCAGATGGATCAAACTGGGTCATGTTAGACAGGATAAATATTATCGCTCCTCTTCTGCCACAGAAAATAGAAAAACCATAGAGCTACATTGCAGATGCTCTTTGAAAACTGGCAGATACTTTTAGGTAGAAAAGACTTGGAAGTATTTCACTTTTTTTTTTTAAGTTTTCGAAATGGGCTTTTTGTCAAGAAATATTTTCTGTGATCATTCTAACTAAATACTAACTAGAATCAATCTCAGGCCTCAGTCCCATATCTTTCCTAGTAGTAGACTGGTTTATAGAGGTCTTATTGACAAACAGTAAGGCATCAATTTATAACTCTCTATGGCTAAATGGAAATAAAAACAAGAAAAGCTACCACATGAGAAAAAGCAATTTTAAAGTGAAAAGATTGTCCAAGGAAAAGAAAAATCCCTAAGTTGTGGCAAGTCAGCAACGTGCTAGAAATTAGAAAAGTAATTTAAGGCAAGAATAGTAAGATACTATTCTTCACCTGTTTCAAAGTTAGAAAGTCAGATAATGAATTTAAGCTTTTTTTTTTTTTTTTTTTGAAATGCTTAAATCGCTTTCTGCAATCCTCATTTATTACATGCTCCTTTGTGGGGTTTTGGCAGTGTTGTTTCTTCTCAATATCTTATCTCTCCTTATGGATTGTCATTCTTCCAAGACTGTGCTAGAGCCAAATCTTGAGACAACTTTCCAGAGTTAACTAAGCACATCCTTCTTAAACTTGGCATTCAGTGAATATGAAGTTGATAGCTTAAAATCAATCAAACTGAAAGTATTTATAACACAGAAAAACTGCGAATACCTCAGATGAGGGCTTCTCTTCTCCCAGAATGCCAATTGTTAAACATTTGTCTACACAACAACTGCCTAGGCATAATGCTTAGTAGAGATTCTATAAACATTTTTGAATGAATAAACCAATAAGTTAATGTTTGAGACTAACGGAAACATTTACATAAAGGTAAATTAGAAGACAACTTATTCAGGCTTTTCATAATTATCTCTACTAATAATCTATAAAAAATTGTCTTGACAGTAGTCGATACGTTATTTGGTGGGACTGAGTGCTTGGAGAGAGTGAAGCCGCTCTGCCACCAAGTGATAACCTGCTCGCAAGCTTTTGCTTACCCCTCCCCTCCAGGGGTAGGTGAGAAAATGAAATAAAATAGTGCAACTTGAAGGCTTTTTAAAACAGTACTGTATGAATATAGAACTGTTTTGTTTTGAAAGGCAAATGATGGGTATTAAGGAGGCCACATGTTGTGATGAGCTCACACAACTAATGAATCATTGAACACTACATCAAAAACTGATGATGTACTATATGGTGGTGAACTGAACATAATAAAAAAATAATGAAGATATTGTATGATGAATGAATTGTATGGTACATGAGTTATATCTCAATAAGTTACCATAAAAATGGGAGAAATAAGAAAAAAAAGAAAGGCAAATGATTTTCAGGGACTTAGTTTGTCTTTGCCAACAATTTATTTAACACAGGTTCCCTGTGGGAATAGTACACAGTGTACAGGATAATAACCAATAGTATACAGGATAATGTCTCTTAAAAAGCCAATAAAGAAATAACATAGTCCAAATCAGTGGTAGATCGATCACACTATTTTTCCAGGCAAAGGGAGATGAAGGAATAAAGTGCAAATTTAGTTGAGGTGTATCTTTATAGAAGCTGGTACTCTAGAGCTGATGTCCAGCTGCCATTGCAAAAGTAAAAGTCTCCTGTTAGGAGACTAACGCTAGGTAACGACAGGGACCCCAGGTTGATGAGGAAGATAATCTTCCGGGGCCACTGCCCAGCTTTGGCCACTGCCAGTAAAAAAGCTCCCTTTTTCAGGGCAGGAGTTCATATATCAGGGTGGACAAGAACCTGAACTATTCATATTCATATCCTAATTGCTACAGAAGCAGCAATGTACAAAAATACATCTAACCAATATAAATAATATTTTTAAAATGCCCAATTTTTTTCTAAAGTGAAAAAATTCTGCACAAAAACCTATTGATGTTTGAGTGAGTTAACAGAGGAGTAGGAGATAGATTTCCATGCAGAAGTTATTAGGTAATGTAAGTAAAAAAACACCATGCTTTAAGCTCCCTAAATTTTGCACTTATATTCCTTGATCCGGATGCTATGTTTTGACCTAAAGAACCGAAAAATTAAACTAGCCATGGGCATTTAAATTCTCCTGGTCTTAATGAGAGAGAAAACTACAGGGTTGTTTGCTTTAGTAGTGAAGTTAGTGAAGAGGAAGTGTTTTTCTCTACACACCCACACAGACAGAACATTTCTGTAGTCTGGTCAACAAATGTGTGGGTGTTCCCACACCAAGTAATTCTCTGATTCTCTGGACACCATCTGGGTGTGCTGTAATTTAACTCAATTCTGACACTACGTACATGGAAATAGCATCAGATCCTACAGGTTAAAAGCTTATTCCCACAAGACCCCTTTTCTGCCTAAAGGCTGGATACGTATCCTCCTTTTACCGGAGACAAACTCATCAGCCCAAAGATGCCACCAGAGGAAAATGTAAATAAACCTTACTCCATTAGTTCCTTCTTCTGTAGCTACTTTTCCATAGTTTGACACCCTTGGAAGCCAAAAACTACTTCCCTTTGTCTTGTCATTTCTCTACAAATTCATTGTATCTTGTTGGAGATGCTGTATAAGTTTGAAGCATAAGTCGCTGTTTTGGGTTACTTTGGTTTGATTTCTCCTGCATTAAATGTGCTGCCTGTGTTAATAAAATGTTTTTCTCTTGTTACTCTGTTAGAGCTTCAGCTGCAAACCTAAGGTGGGTAAAGTTTTGCCTTCCCTACATTACCATATTAGTATTTTTCCATTATCAATACATTGTCAATATATGACCTTACTCCAAGGTCATACTTTTGCTCCTGTCATTATTCATATCTGAAAATATCTTATTTTTCTTGTCTTTGCTGCTTCCAGACTGTTTCAAATCCTTATAATCTCTTGACTGGATTATTGAAATAATCTCTTAAATTTGCCATTTCTATCCCACACGACCCAGTATCGTCTTTTTTTTTTTTTTTAACACAGCAGCTAGTGTGATACTTAAAAAACAGAAGTCAGAATATGTCATTCATCAACACTGAACCTTCCAAGAGCTGTCATGTCATTGAAAGGCAAAGCCTAAACCATTATAACTTCACACAGGGCCCTACACCATCTGATCGTTAATATCTCTCAGATCTGATTTCTGCTAATCCACCCCCTCTCCACCGCCACCACCCCAGGCTCCCTTTGGTCCATTCACACTGGCCCCTCTTGTTTCTTAAACAGAACAGGCATTTTCTTTCCTCAGAGATTTTGAACCAGCTGTTCCCTCTGCTGAGAATGCCCTTCCTCAATATGTCTATTTGGCTAACTCCCTTAATTCCTTCAGCTTTTGGCTTAAAATTTTACCTTAGGAAGGCCTTCTCTGAAATCTCTATTTAAAATTGCCAGTCCCCTCTCCCCACCAACACCCAGCCCCAGCCCTGACTCCTTACCATGCTTTTCTGTTTCATTTTACTAATAACAAACATTTCCTTCATAGAATTTATCTCCTTTTAATTCTGATATGAAGAATTCAAGTTACATAAGGGAAAGTATTTATTCACAGCTATGTCCCCAGCATCAAGAGGAGTGCCTGGCATATACTAAGCACTCAACAGATATTTCGTGAGTGAATGAATAAATGAATAACAACAGGGATATAAATCCAGAGTATGGGACTTCAAAGTTAACATTAATTCTGTTAGTCAAATGATCTGATTTCTAAACAAATTTCCAACAATATATGTCTTTAGCAACTGTTAAGAGCAAATGGTCTTCAGGGGATTCATTTATTTGGAGAATATGTTAACTTTCTTGGTGCTCAAAATGCCACAGAACTATCTTTAGGAATCCTATAGATCCTTAGGATATTAGGTTGTAAATCTCTTGGAATCCTTCCCCCTTTTCTGATGTCAAAATCTATCAATAATCAATGCTTAAGTCAAATGGTAGCTCCTTCAGGAAGCATTCCCCGATTAATATGTACTTCATCTCTCAGTCTTTCTTAGTATCATAATTTCCACATCAAATTTCTTACCAGTTTATCAAATTACTTTTGAATTATATCTATGTTGTCCTTGAATTACCTTTAATTATTAGGCATTTGGGTCTTTAGATATTAGGCACTAGTGTTGTGTATACTGACTTGATCATAATAAGCTGTTAAAAATATTTTTGTTTGATGCAAGCTCAATTAATTACTTCATCAAATTTTAATTACTTATTTTTTATCCAATTTCTTTTGTTTAAAGTGCAATTCAGAAAGCCATGTGATATAAAATACAAGAATAAAACTGACAGATATTAAGTAAAATAGTTAATTTATAACTGTAGAATTCTATATTGATTCAACTTAGGAAAGAAAACATCAAAAAGCAAATTTTCAAAGGTCGTTTTCTGTTTGGAGAGAAAGTTTTAAAATTCTAAATCAAGGAATATGTTCACTGAAATTTACATGAAAGTTGGACCTTTATAAGGAAACATGAAAGACAGTGCACTCCAAAAAAAAAGAAATGAAAGTATCTCTTTCCATCTCTTGAAACTTCATGGCACTTATTTTTTTTTTTTAAGATAAATGGTTACTATGATTTTATGTTTCACAGTTATAATTAGAAGTTATAAGACCCCCAATGAGAAAACTCACTAGGAACCACTTTTAAATATACTTGCATATTTTCATCTTCACTTACAAGGTAGATGAAAAAAAGATACAGTTTTAAGAACATAATATTAATATTAAATACCATTTGTTGAATGATGAAAGAATTGATGCTTATTTAAGTGTATATGTCTTTACATACATAAAAACAAGCAGAGTAACTTTAAAAATCTGTGTTTAGTTAAAAAAAGTCTGATTAAATTACTGGATACCCTATATTTCAGGTTATTTCTTGTCAACTCTTTCATATGCCCCACCCCATAGTACTTTCTTCCCTCATTATTTTTGAACTAATATTGAAACCACATTCTTTGGCATCCTGATTTCCCAAATGAATCCTATAGGATTGTTAGGTAAAGAAAATGTGGAATCAGTTTAGGTAAAGAAAATGTGAAATACTGTGTTCTGAATTCATGTGCATTTTAGGCATAACTAAAAAAGTAGATTTGGAAAACACATATCCTCAGTCTCTACCTCTGTCTACACCTACATCTACATCCCTAACTATATCTATTAATTTCTACATTATACCTATATGCCTGGAACATTAAGTTCCATTTAGCTTATGAATGGTGAATATCTCAGGAGAGAAGAAAAGATGACTCATTATATCCATATTGTTGAACTTCACAAACTTAGATCAATTTTCCATGTTCACAGAATAAAAATGAGAACTTTGCAACAACTCTTTGGGCTAGAAAGTTGAGACCCTCCAACTATGCAGCTTCTAGGAATTTATTTCAATGCTTGAGGTGGCTATCTTTAAACTTAAAAATAGGGCGCCTGGGTGGCTCAGTTGGTTGAGCGACTGCCTTCGGCTCAGGTCATGATCCTGGAGTCCCGGGATCGAGTCCCGCATCGGGCTCCCCGCTCAGTGGGGAGTCTGCTTCTCCCTCTGACCCTCTTCCCTCTTGTGCTCTCTATCTCTCATTCTCTCTCTCTCCAATAAATAAATAAAATTTAAAAAAAAATAAATTTAAAAATAAGCAGGCAGAAACTGTAAATGGCAAGCATGATTTTATCATAATATCACAAAAAATTATAAAGAATTATATATTTCTAAATACTCATGAAAATGAGAGAGGATACAATCTCTCTTTTTGTAGAGAGAAAGGAAACTTTATTTTTTAAAAAGAGGAAGCTTATCTTTTAAAAAGATCTGAAAAATAGTTAAAATATATGTGATTATGTTATACCAACAATCTTGAAAAGCTTTTGGCAAGAAATAGCAAAATACATTTTATATCCCATTCTTATATAAAATCATTGCAAAATAAACATATACTTTAGGGTGCAAGTATATACTCTAAAGAATTTCATGAAAGTGTCACACATTTAACTTATAGGAAGATACAAATAATGAATGGCTTAGGGGATATTAGAAGATCTTTCTGGGAAGAAATGTATTCAGAGGAACATATAGCCATCCAACAAGAAGAAATATGGTAAAAAAAAAAAAAAGTGGATTTAAAGGTTTTTCCTAATTCAGAGGAAGAGAATCAAAACAAGTTTTTTAAAAAAGTACAAAAAAAAAAAAAAATCACCAGGAACAGCTAAATAGAAAAGGCACAGACCACAGGGCTGATTTTCTAGAAGAAAAATATTATAAGAAGGACAGTAAAAAAAAAAAATAGACTGAGATTCTCATTAACATATTCTGATATGGAGAGAAGCAGCCCAAGGTGGGGAATAGAAAGCCCTGTGAGAAAATAAGGCAAATCTCTACAGATTATCTTTGACTACAGAGGCCACAAGGACTTGCAAAGTCAACACATGTTGAAGAATTGTAAAAATCAATACTTAACCCAACTTCAACAACCAAAAGATGGGACATAATTCGATAGGCTGAACTACATGACATTGCCATTTTTATAGGTCAAACCCACTGAATATCATTAGGAAGAAAGCGTATTATCTGAGTTCAATAAATACCACTTTAAGTTGTTACAATAATAAAATAGCACATTGAGAGCATTATGGAAACAGCCGACTTAAAGAAGCAAAGCAAAACCAAACTATTACAAACTAATTAAAAATGAGACATAGTAGGATGGAATAAATTGTGCTAAAAATGTAATGATTGGGTGCCTGGGTGGCTCAGATGGTTAAGCATCTGCCTTTGGCTCAGGTCATGATCCCAGGGTCCTGGGATCGAGTCCCACATCGGGCTCCCTGCTCCTTGAGAGCCTGCTTCTCCCTCTGCCTCTCTCTCTCTCTCTCTCTGTCTCTCATGAATAAATAAATAAAATCTTTAAAAAAAATTAAAAAAAATAAAAAATAAAAATGTAATGATTGACTTAGGATAAGCACAGCAATTACTTTAAAGGAAATAAACAAATAAACTAAAGGAATTAGCAGGTAGATGATAGATGAAGAGAGCAAACTTACCTGATTTAAGGATGATTGGTATGCCCCAGTAGTAAATCCTGTAATGGGAAAAACATGTATTTAGAAATATAATATAGGATGATATTCTTAAGATATTGGGAGAATTAAATCTGGACATCAAAAATGAACTGGAATGCCTAGAAAATTTGACACAGAATAATTAAGGTTGAGACACATCTTTGCTAAGTAATTAAATGTTGAGAATGAAAAACAAGAACTGTTCTCACACAGCCAGAAAAAGCAAGTCAGGCTGGTGACAGACTTTATCACAGTAGCAGTAAATATCAGAAGACAGTGCAGCAATCTCTATATTTTAAGAAAGAAAAAGTATAGCTAGGATATTTTACATTCAGATAAATTGCTGTCTTCATTAAAAAAACAGTTTTGGGGTGCCTGGGTGGATCAGTCAGTAATGTGTCCAACTCCTGATTTCGGGTCAGTTCATGATCTTAGGGTCATGAGATGGAGCCCCATGATGGGCTTTGCATTGGGTGTGGAGCCTGCTTAAAATTCTCTCTCCCCTTCTCCTTCTGCTCCACCCCAACCCCCACTCATGCAGGCTCACTCTCTCTCTCTCTCTCAAACAAAAAAACCCCAGTTTTTTTTATCAAACACAAAATACTCTGGGAATATAGAGTATCCTTAAACATATTTTAGAACAAAACACTTGGATGATTAAATCCACCTAACTCAGACATTAATCAAAATAAATTAGTGAGAATGAGAAATATTTTGGCATATGGACTTATGAGCAATGACACAATTTAAATACATAAAGTAAATTAAATACTTGAACAAAATGTAAATAGTACAAACTGAGAAAATAAAATCATTATAAAGCAAAGAATGGGAGACGGGAAAGGAAAGAAGGGAAAATTGTTGTAAGCAAGTTAATAAGTTCATCGTTCATAGGAAAATCAAAGCATCCCATAATATGTAACACTTAAATGTGCACTTAAAAGATACCTTCCAACTCATAACGGTTTTCATAATACATTTTCTTCAACCTAGAGATCTCTTTCATTTAGAACTTAGAGTAGAAATAATATGTCTCTAAAATTATGGAACTTCTTCAGTTTTTGTCTGTTATTCAAGAAAATTATAATTAATGCTTTAACTTAACGCATATCATTTATAGAATTAACCTCTGGTTGAAAAATTTGTTCTGTTTGTAGATGTACTCATCCATCCTTCGATTAACATTTTGGCACAGAGAGATGTTACATTGCTTATTTCTGGATATTAGGGTTTTTTTAAAGATTTATTTATTTTTTTAGAGAGAGAGAATGCATGTGCAAGCAGGGGGAGGGACAGAGAGAGAGAGAAGTAGACTCCCCACTGAGCATGGAGCCTGATGTGGGACTCGATCTCTCAACCCTGAAATCATGACCTGGATGGAGTTGTTGGACGCTTAACTGACTGAGCCACACAGGTACCCCTGGATAGTGGGTTTTTAAGCATTGTGTTGATTTTTACTTCTAACTTTTTTGGTTTTCTTTAGTTTATTGAGTTATGGACATAGATACTTTTTTAAAATAATAAAGTCACTACTTTGAAAATATATATGTACTGGTCTGTGATTTTTGACATAAATGTGTTCATGAGATCAGTTGATTTTTACTTTATACATTTTTATATTATTGATATGAATTTAAAAATATCATATTACAGGGTGCGTAGGTGGCTCAGTTGGTTGAGCGACTGCCTTCAGCTCAGGTCATGGTCCCGGGGTCCTGGAATTGAGTCCCGCATCGGGCTCACTGCTCAGTGGGGAGTCTGCTTCTCCCTCTGACCCTACCCCCTCTTGTGCTCTCTCTCTCAAATAAATAAAATAAAATCTTTAAAAAAATATCATATTACATGTGATTTTAGGGGCTGTTTCTGAAACTTTCCTTATAATTGAAATACTAATGTTGCATTTAAATTAGAATCTGTGGATAATTTCATTGAAGTATGTTCATGAAGTGTCTTAAAATATCATTTTTAAAGAAATTAACTTCATTTGGAAGTTACAGGTATATTGATTATCTTACTGATTTACTTTCAAATGTGATAATTTTGCCTTCTCTACATTTTCTACTTTCATACAAAAATGAGCAAATGATCAAGAGTGTTCGATAAAGACCACAATGGGAATTTTCAGATGATTTTATCTCAGTTGTAAGTCATTAGTAATGAAAAAAAATAGGAAAGTGAATATACCTTTTAGCATGTATTTTAATTAAGAGTTCCAGAATCTTATGTATTTGTTACATCCAATATTCTTATCTACAGATAGTGTTTAATTTTTTCTGTTGTATAGTTTAGTCATGGAACAACTCAAAATTACATTCTTTTAAAATTACTTATGGCATACCTATGGAAAATTCCTTTCTAAGACTATGGAATTAAAGGTATTGAATGTTTCTCTGCATGCTAAAAAAGAGTTAGAATAGTTAACAAAATATTAAAGAAAAGAAAAAAATGGAGGACTCACACCACTCAATTTTAAGACTTACTAATAAAGCTAATTAAGACACTAATTAAGATATTATGATATTGACAAAAGAATAAATAACACAATAGAACAGAATAGAGAACCCAGAAATAGACTCACATAAATATGGCTAACTGACTTTTGACAATGCAAAGGCAATTCAGAGAAACATTTGTCTTCTCGACAAATTGTGCTATAACACTTGGGTGCACGTATGCAAAAAGGTGAATCTAGAAACAGACTTTACATCTTATTTAAAAATGAACTCAAAATGTATCATACACCTAAATGTAAACAATCTACATGACCTTGGTTTGGTAATGAGTTTTCAGATGTAACACCAGAAGTATGATATTCAAAAGAAAATATTGATAAATTGGATTTTTATTAAAGCCTTGTGCTCCATGAGAAACACAGTTTAATAAAATGGAAAGGGAAAGATGAGGCAAAGACTGGAAGAAAATATTTGTAAAACACATTTGATAAAGAGCTTGTATCCAAAATATACAAAGAGCAGTTAAAATTAAACAATATGAAAACAAACCACCCAATTAAAATGGGCAAAAGATTTGTACAGGCACCTCACCATGGAAGATATACAGATGGCAAATAAGTATAAAAAAAGATTCTCAACATCTTTTGTCATTAGATCAATGCAAATTAAAGCATGTTATATTAGAAACAAAGATTTGGGGAACAAAGAAAAATTCTGAGAGAAATATGCCCTTATTACATTCTGATAGAAGGACTGGGTAAATTCTTAAGATTTTAGTTAGTGAGGGCGCCTGGGTGGCTCAGTTGGTTAAGCGACTGCCTTCGGCTCAGGTCATGATCCTGGAGTCCCGGGATCGAGTCCCGCATCGGGCTCCCTGCTCAGCAGGGAGCCTGCTTCTCCCTCTGACCTTTTTCTTTCTCTCATTCTCTCACTCAGATAAATAAATAAAATCTTAAAAAAAAAAAAAGATTTTAGTTAGTGATTTCTAAGCCAAAGGAAGTGAGATATTTTTCACTTGCCTTCCATATAACAGGACATAAGAGCACATGATGATGTAGATTTGTACTGTTATATGCTTGAATAAAATTAATGTACAAGATAAATAATAGACTGGTTTTCTCATTTGCCTAATGAATGAAACTTTAAAGATATTGCTAGATATGAATACCTTAAGAAAGAGATTGCCAGCCATGTTTTATCTTATGGTTATGTATTGCCTTTGCTTTAAACTATGGGGAACAAACAGATACATTTGTTAATGTTCATTTTCTATTTTATAGCCTTTAAGATGGAAAATAAGCTGTCTCTGAAGAGGCCCAAGTGGGATGCTTCCAGGCATTTCTGGTAACTTGTAATACCACACTGCCTGACATGATAGTGATATATTCTTTACTTAACTTTACAAACTCGCAGGTTTTATTATTAAAGAAAAACACAGACTTGCAATGGAATAATGTTGCCCTGGAAAATGTAAAAACAATCACTTTGTAATGTATAATTCATTCCTTTGTAGGACAATCAGAAAATTGTTTTCCTGTCTGGATTGGTCTGAATTTTTACTCTAGCCAGAATCATCATTGTTCTCATTCAGATAGTATGGCCATTCACATGTGGAAGAACAAGAGACAGTTCAATTAATCTAGTAATTATTTTACATCCAAGATTCCCTGACTGACTTTGGTTTCCTTTCTTCTAAGAGTTTATTTGTGTTAGTTTATCTTTTAGATGATAAAGGTTATCCCAAATGTCCTGTGAAGGAAGTTAAATGAAGCAAAATATCTTACCCTATCATATGAAATCTATGCAGACTGGCAATTCAACGTTATATGTGTAAAGCACCCAAACGAGGCAAGAAGGTAAACAGGACAGAATGTATTTCCTTATTCTGATGTGGCTTGACTGCCAATTTGATCTTTATATATCCTCTGTTTTCTCAGTACCAGCATCTGCTGAGCACCAATCCCTCTTGCGTCTAGAATGAAGGCTTCTGGCTGATGCCTCAGGTTTTTGTATACCCAAATCTCTCTTGAACTATTCATCTTCCATAGGAAATCAACCAGGTGTCTGTCACTGTTTCTTTTCTTCAACTTCTACAGATCTCTAGCTAAATACATTTTTATTCAACGTAACTATGTGCCACCCACTCGTCTAGATGCTTGGGATAACTTTATAAACAAAGATAACTTTCTTGGAGCTCACAAATTACTGAGAGGTGACAAATGATAAGTAATACCTTAATTCAGTGAATTATATATATTAGAGGTAAAAAGTGCTATGAAGAAAAAGTGGAGAGCAGGACATTTTGCAGAAAAAAAGTGGTCGCAAAGCATGGTCTGGACAAAGACTTGAAAGAAGTGAAAGAGTTTGCCAGACAGAGGGTGGTTAAGTGCATTGCAGGAAATAGCCAGTTAGAGGATGGGAAAAAGTTTTTAATTTTGATGTAGTCCAATTGATCTGTTTTTTCTTTGACACCTGTGCTTTTGATATTATATCCAGGAAATCATTGCCAAATTCAATATCATGAAGATTCTCCTCTATGTTTCCTTCTAAAACTTTTATAGGTTTGACTCTTACAAATAGAGTCTACTTTAATTACTTATTTATAAATTCATCTATTTTAATTATTTATTTCTAAATCTATTTTCCATGCTACATTCTTAGTGATAACAGCAAAAGGGGGATGTTCTCTATGTACATATTCCCCAAGCATGAAACACTATGCCTGGTATTTTATAAGTTGTTAATAAATGTTGGGTGACTACAAAATAAGTGAATGATTAGTAATAAAAATGAAAATAAAAAGATCTTCCTATCTTGGGTACAAGTGTCAGCATCTTACATGTATTTAACTCATTTAATCCTCACAAAACACCTATTAAGGAAGAAAGGGAAGCACTGAGATGTTAAATTACTTGATCAAAATGACATTGATAGTGGGCAACAAAACCTCGGAATACATTGCATATATATTCCATGTCGAAGCCATTTATAACAGTATGATCTTCTAGATGGCAAACAGAGTAGAGTGTAGGTGCACAAATTTGGCTAAGCATCAGAAGAGCTTTAAAAAATACAGAATCTTGGACTACACCCCAGATCTACGGAGATACTGAGAACCGGAATTTTAAAAACTGTCTTGGGTAATTTATATGCAGTCAACCCGACATCTGCTTAAGCAAAATTGTTTGTGAATCACTGAACACTAAGCTTTCTCATCTGTGCTGGTACACAGTATGAGCGGAAAGTGCTTGGAAATGTATTCTTGTTGCTCTTATTTGCTATTCAAACTATCAATTTCCAAAGAGAATTGAAATTACTTGACCAGAGAAGGAATACTCCCAGGACTAGTAGGGCTTGATTTGCTAAACTGGAGAGCATTATTGTCATTAGGAGATAAAACAAGGGTTTTAAAGAAATTCAGAGACTCAACCTGTGTGGTAAGCCCTGAAGCAGGTGTGTACATTAATCTGTACAATTCACATAGAAAATGGAAAGAAGAGAACTTATACAGACATTCTACTCCAAGCAACTCATTTATAAATAAGCAACCTACTAAGGGTAGGCAATTTGTTTTTTGCATGAGCAAAATAACAATTTGAGTGAGTCAATTAATGACTAAAGAATGAATGAATCAACTCTATGGATGTGTAATGCCTCCGTGAGCCAGTTAGGATTCCATAACTTAAGCTCCCAATTATCTTTCGTGCTTCTTACCAAACATCATCCTGCCCTACAGAGCCTGGAAAACATGTTCAAATGTTGAAGAATATGGAGCCTCATTTTCACTTACGTGTGGAGAAGCCATGTGTAGCTACAAGGGTAAAACCTCCCCTCTGTTTAGAACCTGAACGTGGAGTGGGACCCTAAGAACTGGACATAGTATTAATAAGAAATAATTGCACGTGCAGCCAGAGTACTAGCCACGTATGCCTCGGCAGCGTGCCTCATTCTTAATTCTAATAGATTCTAAAATGCCTCATTTGCTAGCCAACAATAAAGGAAGTGAACTAACAATAAATACAGAATCATGTGAACGAACCATTGTAGGTATCTATAGTTTCGATTCCTCATGGTATGAGCTAGCCAGAAAACCATTTCCTTATTTCCTCATGTGGGATTGGATTGCACTGCTTCTGAAAATTAATGTTGTTTTTTTTTTATTGAGCAAGTGCAGCAAGTGAATTTGTATAAGAGAGAGAAAAGACCATCACAATTACACACACACAGAGAATAAAAAGAAACACTCAAAAGATAAAAAAATTCCAATCAGGATGTAAAAACGAAGATGCTTGAAACCACAGCAGAGAGATCCTGTAAGAAGGACTGCCTGGGAACATGTTGCTGGACTTGGGGAGCCAAGAGGGGTCCTTAATGGTCCTGGGAAACACAGTCTTTTTTCTCAGCTGTTAGATTTATGGAGTATATGCTAGAACACTTGATAGAGGTGTGAGATTGGGGGACTTTTTTTATATATAAAAGAGGAGCAAAGCTTTTAATATTAAAAGAAGAAGTCACCTTGAAGACGAGGAGGAAAGAGCCAAGGATAAAAATTCAGATTCATATGTGCTACGGTGAGCGCTGTGAATTGTGCAAGACTGTTGAATCACAGATCTGTACTTCTGAAACAGATAACGCAACATATTTTAAGAAAAAAGAAAAAGAAGAAGATAACAGGAGAGGAAGAAAAGGGGAGTATGTCAGAGGGGGAGACGAACCATGAGAGACTATGGACTCTGAAAAACAAACTGAGGGTTCTAGAGGGGAGGGGGTAGGGGGATGGGTTAGCCTGGTGATGGGTATTGAGGAGGGCACGTTCTGCATGGAGCACTGGGTGTTATGAACAAACAATGAATCATGGAACACTGCACCAAAAACTAATGATGTAATATATGGTGATTAACATAACAATAAAAAATTTAAAAAAAAAATTCAGATTCAAACCAAGGTGAACTCAAAGAGGGCCCACTTGTGAAAACTTGAACATTTTTGTACTTCTCTCCTTGATAATGGGAAAAGCCATGCTACTGTGCATCTTTATGTTGCTTACCTCTTGTGATTTATTTTATTTTAATTTATTTTTATTATTTTGTCTTGTATAAACACAGTATGTAATTCAATGAAATAGTTTGACATCCAAACAACTTTGGTTCATAAACAAGACAAAAGTTCTAACATAGTTATTTTAAGTTTTGATATCAAAATTCATCAAAGACATGTAAGCAAATCTCTGAAATTGTGTATCTTTTTATTTCCTGCAGAATTTCAATATGCTATCATATTAAAATTAGTGTTTACAAGAACAAATGTAATATACATTTTCTTGCAATGAATTAATAATATAAAGATGGCATTGATATATTACACAGAGGATTGTTTCCTATTCACTTTTATAATTAGGATATTTTATGCTCCTCAAATACTAATGCAAAGATGCTAAGTGTACAAGAAGTCTTCTTATCCCCCAAACAATTCTACTATTGCTTTATATTTGATTTACAAAAGAGGAGAAGGTATACACTGGGAATAATCTATAATCTATTCTCTTACTTTCCTATTTCTCTTACGATTCACTTTTAAGTTTTAGCATTTTAGTCAGTTTCTGCGAAGATAAAGGTGTGAACTCTGCATTAAAAACAGACAGTGATGCTTGCCCGGGTCACTGGAACGCAGAGTCTGCTGTCTGGACCCTGGTTGACCATGCTGTCCCGGGTGGTTTTTTCTGCGGCCGCCGCAGCGGCCCCCTATCTGAAGAACACAGCTCTCCTTGGTCCAGGGGTATTGCAGGTAACAAGGATCTTCCACACAGGGCAGCCAAGTCTTGCCCCTGTACCACCTCTTCCTGAACATGGAGGAAAAGTTCGTTTGGGGCTGATCCCCAAAGAATTCTTCCAGTTCCTTTATCCCAAAACTGGCGTAACAGGACCCTATGTGCTTGGAACTGGACTTATCCTATATTTTCTGTCCAAAGAAATATATGTGATTATGCAGAGAACTTCTCTGCCATATCAACAATAGGGTTGCTTATCTATGTAGTTAAAAAAATATGGTGCCTCTATTGGAGAATTTGCTGATAAACTCAATGAGCAAAAAATTGCCCAACTAGAAGAGGTGAAGCAGGCTTCCATCAAACAAATCCAGGATGCAATTGATATAGAGAAGTCACAGCAGGCTCTGGTTCACAAGCGCCATTACCTTTTTGATGTCCAGAGGAATAACATTGCTATGGCACTGGAACTTACTTACCGGGAACGGCTGCACAGAGTATACAAGGAGGTGAAGAATCACCTGGACTATCACATCTCTGTGCAGAACATGATGCGCCGAAAGGAACAAGAGCACATGATAAACTGGGTGGAGAAGCATGTGCTGCAGAGCATCTCTGCACAGCAGGAAAAGGAGACAATTGCCAAGTGCATTGCAGATCTAAAGCTGCTTGCAAAGAAGGCTCAAGCACAGCCAGTTCTGTCAATGCATCTATCCTGGTGGAGACAGCTAGAAGCAATTGACTAAAGAAACTAGTCCATGGAACAAAATCTTTCTGTATTGATGTCTACTGAAGTTACACTTAACCTTTCCTAAAAATGAAAAGTTTGTTTCCTATAGAGAATTAAAACAATCTATTGGCCAACGAGATGTTTTTCATCCTTCTTGCTCTGTATTTTGAGTTCCATGATCACTTTTGAATGAGCAGTTTGCTGTTAATAAAATTCGTTGGCTGACTAACGAGTAAAAAAAAAAAAAAACAGACAATGATGAGGGAAGAATCCATCCAAACTGATTTGCTTTGGCAGATTTCATCTTTTAACCAGTATGCATCTGTTGTCATGTCCATGAAAATGCTTCTGATTACTTATCAACCGTTCTTATTAATAATAAGTTAATACCTCTTCCAATGATTTTACATTTTAAGGGAAATGTAAATGCTAGATGTAATGCTAGATATATGAATCTGTGTGCCTACTGAAGGTACAAAGTTCATGTAAGTGAACTGTTGAAATGATATAACTTTTGTCAAAACCTTTCTTTGTGGGCACCTGGGTGGCTCGGTTGGTTAAGCGGTTGCCTTCGGCTCAGGTCATGATCCCAGGGTCCTGGGATCGAGTCCCCCTTTGGGCTCCCTGCTCAGTGGGGAGGTCTGCTTTTCCCTTTACCCTTCCCCTCTGCTTGTGATCTCTCTCTCTCAAATAAATAAATAAAATCTTTAAAAAACAAACAAACAAAAAATGTTTCTTTGTGCCCAGACTCACATCAACATTTCCCATTCTACTTCCATTCCCTAATCTCAGCATGTCCAAAACTGTCCTCATAATATCCACCCCCTCCTCTCCTACCCTAAACCTGGTCATTGCCCAGTGATTCATGTATCAGGATACAGAATCACCAAACTTCTAGCTACCACATCTTGTTTTTTCCTTAAATCTCACATAGTGACCCAAGGCCAATTATTTTCCTTATTACTTCTTAATATCTCTTGCATTCTAACATTAATAACCTATCCCCATATCCCATGTCCGAGTTACTGTCTTTGGAATAGCCACCTAATCAGTTTGCCTCTATCCAATATATTCTTTTTCCAGTGCAGTCCTTTATACTATATTCACAGTAATCTTTTCAAATGAGAAACTTACCATGTCATTCAATGTTTGCCTCCCCAAATACCTATCCGAACTTACCCGGTTTAAAACATTGAATGATTATTCTATTGCTTTTTTAAAAAAAGCCAAACACTTATTCTTTTTGAGTGGTTTTAGGTCTACAACAAAATTCAGAAGGAGGCAGAGATTTTCCATATACTCCCTGTGGGGACATTGCAATGCATTGCATTGCATTCCTGCCAGCAATCAATAAGAGTTCCTGTTGCTGCACATCCTTGCTAGCATTTGTTGTCATCTTGTCAGATTTGGACCATTCTAACAGGTGTATAGTGGTATTTTGTTTTTGTTTTACTTTGTAGTCCCCTAATGGCATATGCTTTGGAGCATCTTCTCATATGCTTATTTGCCCTCTGTATACCTTCCTTGGTGAGATGTCTGTTAACATCTGTGGCCAATTTTTAAAATTGGGTTGTTTGTTTTCTTGTCAAGTTTAATAGTTCCTTGCATATTTTTGATGACAGTCTTTTATCAGATGGGTCTTTGGCAAATATTTTTTCTGGCCTGTGGCTTGTCTTCTCGTTCACTTAGCATTTTCTTTTGCATAGAAGTTTTTGATTTTTAATGAAGTACACTTATCAATTATTTCTTTCATGGTTTGTGACTTTGGTGTCATATCTAAAAAGTCCTTGCCATATCCACAGTAATTGGGTTTTCTCTTATGTTACATTCTATGAGTTTTGTAGTTTTGCATTTTACATTAGGTCAAAGATCCATTTTGAGTTAATTTTTGTGAAGATTGTAAGGTCTGTCTAAATTTATTTATTTTTTATTTTTGTGGTTTTGCATGTGGATCCTCAGTTTTTCCAGCACCATTTGTTGAAAGGACTATCTTCACTCTATTGCTTTTGCTTCTTTGTCCAAGATCAGTTGACTATATACATAGGAAGGTCTGTTTCTGGGTTATTCTCTTCCATTGATCTATTTGTCTATTCTTTCACCAATATCATATGCTTTAGTTACTGTAGCTTTATGGTAAGATCTTGAAATTGAGTAGTGTGAGTCCTCCAACTTTATTTGTATCCTTCATTATTATGTTAGCTATTCTTGTTTTTTTCTTCTTCTCCATATAAATACAGTTTTTGATTCCATAAACTGATTCCATAGAATCAGCTGGTTAATATCCACAAAATAACTTTGTTGGGGCTTCATTGGGATTGCCTTGAATCTATGAATAAAGTTAAGAAGAATGGTCATCTTGACAATATTCCTGTCGGTGAACAAGGACTGTCTCTCCAATTATTTAGGTCTTTGATTTTGTTCATCAGAGTTTTGTAGCTTTCCTTCATATAGATCTTGCACATATTTTGTTAGATTTACACCTACATATTTCATTTTTAAGTGTGCTAAAGCAAATGATACTGAGTTTTTAATTTCAAAGTCCATTTGTTAATTGTTGTTACATAGGAAAGTGATTGGCATGTGTATATTAACCTTGATATTAACTTCAGGTTTGCTTCAAAATATTTGGACCTACTTTAAATTTTATTTTATCTTTCCAAAACCTTTTTAAAAAAACATTTATTTTTAGAGAGAGAAAGAGAGAGAGAGCATGCAGGAGCAGGGGGAGGGGCAGAGGGAGATGAAGAGAGATCCTCAAGCAGACTCCCCACTGAGTCACAGAGTCCTACATGGGGTTTGATCCCAGGACCCTGAGATTATGACCTGAGCAGAAATCAATACACAGAGGCTTAACTGATGAGCCACCCAGGTGCCCCTTTATCTTTCCAAAAACTTCTAAAGAAGGTAATCATGTTTTGTTAACACCATTTCTTACAGAAAACAAGCAAACAAACATGATTCAAAGAAATCCAGTTACTGCCTATGACTCAGTGGTAGTCCTGGCAATAAGCATGGCTGCCTACTGCGGGGACACTACATGTAGCCATGTGGGATGTGAACTTGATGAAAATGGTGCTCCTGGAGTTTTGCAGACTACAACCTTCACCACTATTCCCAGTGGCCTAGCAATACAGGATCCACCGCAACAATGCAATTTCTAGTTTAGTACTTTTTCCCCAGGACCTCTTTGGTGTTCTACCAACAGGTGCATGTGCACACACACACACACACACATTCATATGCACACATAAACACACATTGCCCTGCATTCATTGTCCTTAAAGCCTCCAAATAAATCAGTACTAAAAGTGGGAAGAAATTTTCCAAAATCAACCCTTATGCTAAGAATGAAAAATAGTAATAGTTCTAAAATATTGTAGGGTAAAATACCCAGAAAAGCATTTCCTATGAATATACACACAGTGCACATACTCATACTTAAATATTCCTCTCTAGTCTGTATATTATCATAGTTTAACAAAGCAAACTTTTTGAATAATGCTCTTAAGTTAAAAACATTCTAAAAATACCTTGCAATCAGTTCCTATATTTCAAGACTGAGGTTTAAAATGATAATTTATTTTATAGTTTCTGTCAGAGAATTTAAACATAGATGCATGTTAGAAATAATTTAATCTGTGGTTTCTTTGCATATGGCTATCAAGTGTGTAGGTAGGGAGTAACACATGAGCCATTTGATTCTTTTTAAGTAAATACAAAAAAAATTTACAACTTAATCATATTGATTGAATGTTACTAATTGATGTCGAATATTTAGTTGATTCTAATAAGAAGGATAATTAACACAAAATGTGTCTCCATTTTTAGAAATAACGTACCTTGCAATCTAATATAAATTATTGCTGAAAAAGAAAAATTTTAAATGACCTAAATTAGCTTGACACAGATAACCTAAAATTAAAATGCCACTGCCATTTCAGGCCACTAAATAAGTAAATAATCTTTCTTGTGAGATCTGAATATAACATCTGTGCCCTAAAGTTGGGGAAATGGGAGTTGTAGTTATAGAAGCTTTTCTCTTGGTGTTATGGTCTTTCTAGGTGACTAGGGCTGTAATTCCACAAATATTTTAAGTTGAAATATTTGTGAAGGGGCCCCTGGGTGGCTTAGTCAGGTAAGCATCCAACTCTTTGTTTTTGCTCAGGTCATGATCACAGGGTCCTGGGATTGAGTCCTGTGTCAGGCTCTGAGCTCAGCCTGGAGTCTGCTTGGGACTTTCTATCTCCCTCTGACCTTCCCCTGCTCTCTTTCTGTCTCAAAAATAAATAAATAAGATATTTATAAAAGAAAGAAAGAAATATTTGCAAGGTTCATTTGAGTTGCTGAGAATACTATAGTGAACAAAAATCTATAGACAAAAATAATAATAAACACCAAAAGGTAAACATTGTGTCTTTATGGAATTCAAATTTTTGCAGAATAAGTAATAAGCAAATAAACCAGTGAATAAAGTATAATTTTATGTAGTAATAAGTATTATCTAAACTATAAAGGAATGAATGGAGATAGATGGGGGAGTTGTAAAGGTAGTCAAAGTAGGCTTCCCTGAAGATGTGACATTTGAGCAGAGACTTAAAGAAAGTGGACATGTGACTATGTAAACATGAGTGAGTTGAGCAATTCAGACTGAGACAATTGATGCAGACTCTGAGAGCGGAGCATGACTGGGGTATCTAAGAAATAGAACGAGGGGCGCCTGGGTGGCTCAGAGGTTAAATGTCTGCCTTTGGCTCAGGTCATGATCCCAGGGTCCTGGGATCGAGTCCCGCATAAGGCTCCTTGCTCAGCAGATAGCCTGATTCTCCCTCTGCCTGCTGCTCTCCATGCTTCTACTCTCTCTCTCTCTCAAATAAATAAATAAAATCTTGAAAAAAAATTGAATGAATACTAGTACTGAGCAGAGGGGACCAGTGGAAGAGTAGTAGTAAGCAATATATTTAGTGGTTGCCCATAGTCATACCACGTAGAGAACACTAACAACTTAGATTTTATTTTTATTGTTATGAATACCTATCAAAAAAGAATGACCAAGGAAATGACATAATTTATGGATGTATATTTTGAAGAGGGGGCATGAACTATTGTATTAAATGTAGGTTAAGAGAGGAAACAGAATGAGGCTGGGAAACTATTGTCATGGTCTTTAGGGGGACCAATTTGACTTGATTAGGGAGGAAGATAAAGAAATGTTGAATATTCCTCACATTAGGGATGGGATGAGAACATTCTGAGGGCTGTCTCTTATGACCTCAACACTAGGCAGCTCCTCAGGACTGTGAGCTGGAGGAAATACTTGCCATCATTAACCATGCTGCTCTTCAAGTGGCCTTTCCTCAGCAGTAGTACAGTGAGGTCTGAGAACTCCATGAGGGGAAAATGGGAGAAAAGAGTCTGGTCCTGTTAGTTCTAGGATGTACCTATTATAGTATTTACATGCCGTAGCCTCATTCATTGGTAATCTTCAGTGGGCTTTGGAAAAATAATTTTACAAATAATACATTAACCTGTCCATTTATCTGCTATAGTTCTTTGTGTATACATGTACCTTGAGGAGCTATTTCTAGAATGGTGGCTGATGAATGACAGATGATTGGGTGTTGCTGTATGCCCTGGTCAAAGAACATCTTAATGTTATTTATTTTTTTAAGATTTTCTTTATTTGACAGAAACACAGCGAGAGAGGGAACACAGGCAGGGGGAGTGGGTGAGGGAGGAGCAGGCTTTCCACTGAGCAGGGAGCCCGATGTAGGGCTCGATCCCAGGACCCTGGGATCATGACCTGAGCCAAAGGCAGATGCGTAACGACTTAGCCACCCAGGTGCCCCTACTTCTTTTTCTTTCTTTTTTTCTCTCTCTTTTTTAGGGGGGCAGAGGGAGAGGCAGAGAGAGAATCTTAAGCAGGTTCCATGATCAACATGGAACCCAACATGGGGCTCGATTTCATGACCCTGATATCATAACCTGAGCCAAAATCAAGAGTCAGATGTTTAACCGACTGAGCCACTCAGGCACCCCTTAATGTTATTCTTTTAACACACAACACATAATATAGTTTTTGGCCACAAACTTTATTCCTATAACTTTCAGCTATGAATTTTGCTAATACTTGAGAGAAGAAACTCCCAAAGTGACTGAATTATCTATCATTTGGTGAGTAACTGGTGCTCTTTCCATATAAAGTATGAAATGTAGAAGAACATCTCACTTGAGAAAAAAGAAAGAGAAGTAGAAAATCAGTAAAAAAATTCAAAAAGTACCATTTAAAGATAGCATTCAAAATAGACCAGTATAACATGCAACAATGTATAACAATTGAAGACATTACTCTGTGTCTGGCTAGTCTAGTAATTGAAAGATGAGATATTAAAAATATGATTCCTATATTATGCTAATTCATTCAACAATTACTATCAGTTCTTAATTCCAGTGATTGCCTAGGAACTGAGGGTACAGCAGTTAAAATTTTATCGCAAAAGTGCCTGGAAACTTGGGAGAAAACTAGATATTTCTAGTTCTTAAGCTTGCATATTCTGCTACTGGTTGTAACAAAAGAATCTGGATTCTAAAAGCTCCTAACATACAGGTTTACATAATAGCCATCAGTATGAAATATAGTTCTTCAAATTTGATTGACAGCCAATCATCAAAATCATTTCAAACTCTGAGAACAGCTATCAAGTTTATATTAATAAACAGCATAGAAAGTCACAAGACATAAGTTATATTTCTTACCTTCCTTTGGTCTTCATGCTTATAGCATTAATATTATAAACTATTCTTATTCTCAAAAGAATTATCTCTTTCAAGACATCCATCACTCCCTTTGCTACATTACTTATGAATATTTTATTAAGAAAAAAAGAAATTAAATATCTCAAATGAAATTTGTATCATTTTAAGTATTTAAATCTTTAAAACAAGGGCATTCTGATCAAGGACTGAGTTTATAGTCACTATTCTCTATCTAAGCATTGTCTAGAATTTCAACCCTGAAATTGGATTAGATATTCTAGCTAATATACTTTAGTTTTTGACACCATGTTACATAGTTAATTATATGTAGAAAGCTTTAGATGTAACCACAGGGGGATATTTTTCCTTTCATTAATTTAATTAATATAATATTAAATGTAAGAAAATTTTATGGGGCAAAGCATCCTACAGAAATGGAGAATGAAACTTTCCCAGACAAACAAAAGCTGAGGGAATTCATCATCACTAGAACTGTCTTACATGATGAAAGGAATCCTTCAAGCCCAAATGAAAGGATGCTGATTAGTAACATGAAAATAAGCAATGCACTGGTAAAGGTAAGTACAGTCACCCCCCTTATCCATGGGGAATATATTCCAAAACCTCCAGTAGATACCTGAAACTAGGGATTAATGAACCCTCTATATACTGTGTTTTTTCCTGTACATATCTATGACAAGGTTTAATTTATAGATTGGGCACAGTGGGTGATTAACAGTAATAACTAATAATAGAATAAAACAATTACAACAATATACCATAAGAAAAGTTATGTGAATGTGGTCTCTTTCTCTCTCAACATATCTTATTGTACTGTACTCACCCTTTTCTTTATTGATGTAAGATGATAAAACACCTACATGATGAGGTAAAATGAGGTGAATGATATAGGCATTGTGATGTAACATTAGGCTACTATTAACCTTCTCACAATACATCAGGAGGATCATCTGTTTCCAGATTATGATGGACCACAGGTAACTGAAACCTTAGACAGCAAAACCACAGATGAGGGGCGAGGGGACTACAGTATATAGTCAAATTCAGAATATTCTAATACTGTAATATGGTGGACAGTTAACCAGTTAACTCTGTTATAAGGGAGATAGGACAGTAGTATTAAAAATAACCATGGCAGAGCATCTGGGTGGCTTAGTTGGTTAAGTGCCTGACTCTTGGTTTTGTCTCAGTTCCTGATTTCAGGGTCCTGGGATCAAAGCCTTGCATCAGGCTCTGAGCTCAGTGGGCATTTTGCTTGAGATTCTCTCTCCCTTTCCTTCTGCCTCTTTCTCTCTCTCTCTAAAATAAATAAATAAATCTTTAAAAAAATAACCATGGCACAATAAATGTTTGGTGTCTTTGGAAAGTGATTGTTGGAAGAAATAGTAAAATCCCAGACTAGAAATAATAGATGAAGCTAGATCATGGAGAACATCGGATATTAGGTTTAAGAGCCTGGTGATTGAATACTACTAAAGGCTATTAAGTGGTCATAGTTGTGTGGTAGATCCATCTGCAGAACATGAGTATAGTGCATTTGATGGATTAGTTTATGATGATTTCTTCATTATAAGCCAAGTTTTTGACAGTTAACTCAATATCAGATGAGGAGACAGCTTCCCAGCCCTGGTGTTTACTAGCAGGAAGTGCTTGTCACACTTATTCCCACTTGGGTGATGGCCAAGCAACTTTTTCAGCCAATAGCTGGTTATGAATATCTAATTGTTTAAATCTAAATTTCATGAAGTATATCCCTGTAAGACCTTCTGTACCAAAAGGAAAGCTGAGAAACGTATCACTATATGAACAAACACAATCCACCATCACAGGCTGACATTTCATTCCTCTCTGTATGTATGGAGTGCTCTATCATACCCATGCTTCCTACTTCCTTTTTGCCTTGGTTTTCCCTGAGATTTTTCAGTTCTTAAATAATTCTCAAACAAGAGGTAAACTTGGGTGAAAAGAAATTTTAAATGAAAAAAAGGTGCTTTATTACCTCAAAGTTAGCACCCAAACAAATGTATGCAATCTAATTTTATACTCATGCGAACTTTCATGTGAGCACGAGGTCAAACTTTCGGGACAGGATAGAGGCTCTCTAGACTTTTTAAATGCAAATAATTTTATTTTAATTCTGAATGCATATCATATATTTTTCAATGAATTTGATTTTTTGTTTAGTTCATTTAATCTTAGGCTTAAATGAAAATTCTCCATGTATACTGGTTTCTTCCCGGGTTAACATATATTTCAGATTTCTGGTGTTTTCCCTTTCAGGTCAATATATATAATTCAGTTGAAAACTGTGAAAGTCTGGATCAAGGACTATGAACCAAACTACATTTATACAAAGTATCCTATTTTTTATTTGATAAAAAGATACTAATAATTTGTGTGATTGGTAAATACTTAATTCTAAAGAAATAAATCAAGAAGATAATTTTCAGTATGATATTATTATTTATGGTCCTTTTATATGTGTATGTTCAGAAAGGATAGAAGATTTTCAATCTCTTTTTCTGAGAGTCCATGTATCTCAGGGAATAAATAGTTAGGCATGGAGCAGGTTTAAAAAAATAAGCAAACCCCCTCTACCTGCTTTGTATACTCTTATAAGGTAACTTACTTTATCAAATATGACACAGGCAGACACTTGAAAATTACTTGCACACTGGAGTTTACTGTATTTAAGAACCCTCTATTTATTATGCAAATAAATCCAAGCTGGTCTTCTGGAAAGGGTGCCATGTGGAGAAGAAGTGATATACCCACTGACACTCAATGGTCAAATATGTGAAATGTGAATGAGGTTGTTCTAGATCATCCACCCACTAGCTGACCTGATGGTCAACCTAAGAGCCACACTACGCATGCATAAAAGAGCCATCATAGGTCAAACTCTGCTGGCCAAGACCAGAAGAATTGGCTGTACCAAGAAAAACAAATGCACTAACTCATAACTAAAATAACTTTTCTGTATATAGACTACAACATTTTAATTGGATATATGCATCTAAATGAGCTATAATTCTACCCATAGATTTATTACTAGTGGAAATTCACTGTGAATTGACTAAAGTATCAGCTTGGACCAGCTCTATTATGACATATTTATGTACAGCTTTTTAAAGTTTAGCTATTTCAATGGGATGTTAGATATTATGTTAGGATGCAAAAGTTAATTCCAAAAGAATGTTAAATCTTTTCCATATTATGTGTTTAAGAGTCATTCCAAAATTCTATTAATACTTTGTCCACAAATACTGATTACGCTATCTACTAAGTGAAACCTCAAGTTTGAAAAACATAATTGTCAAGGTACTTTGTCCCACTTGGTAAACCATGATTAGCTTGGTCATTTACTGGAGTGGTTACACTTGATGATGCATTCTGGCCATCTGCTGAGTTTAACAAATCAAAATGGACATATTAATGTTTGTATCAAATAACAAATATTGAATTCCTTTAATGTCCTATAGATGTGGTGATCTGGTTATTCTCCTTCCTCACTTTTGCAAAATTCCCCAAACTATGAAACAAATGTACCTTCAATTTAAAATCATTAAGGCTATATTTATGCCATTCTATTGATAATTTAATCAAGTTTCTAAAATCAATTACATTCCACTCTATATAAGTATAACCTCACATTACCACTAAAGATGTAGAGAATAAAATTTGATTATTTTCTCAGGTTATCTGCCATGAGTACCTAATGGAAATTTGCCAGGCAAGCTTCTCAGCAGACTATCTATACACCATAACTGAAGGTACTCACCAATGTTTTATGACACTTACTATTCAGTAATCACAGTTATCATTCTAGGTCCCACAGTATGAGTTTGTCCTACTGAAGAAAATGAAGCATTATCAAATATTGAACCTCTCATATTTCTTGATAACTCTCAGAGGAACTACTCAGTTCTTATCCATCATTTCTGCATTTTAAAATTCTGTGCATTATCTACAAAGTGATATCTAGGATTCTGGCAAGCAGAATCTTAATGCTCTGGATATTTAGTGTGAATGTCAAAGTCTGTGATTTCCCCCATAATAAATTTCAATTGACTAGTGTCACTTACTGGAAAGGTTACATGTGATTGAATTTATGACCATTTGCTACTGAACTCAGCTTATAAATTGCTAATGATTCTGGCAGATGATCCAGTTTCTTATGCCAGTGAAATATTTGAGGTTAATTAAATAGCCTTCATCACCTCTTTTCACCAAAATGCCAATGAACTGCTGAGAAGTTAAATAAATGTACTACTTGGTACCCAGGGATGCCAAATAAATAAATAAACCACTCTAAGTATGTACTTTACTGAGTCTATTATAATGATCTTCTAAAACAGAGCATGAAGTTTGGATCCTTAAACATTGCAAAATGGAGAAATTATTTGAAGTGTAAATGTTTTTTTTTCCAGCACCATTAGATAGAATCCCAGCAGATCAAAGAAAGATTAAAATAAATTTAATAATAATAATAAAATAAATTTAATATACAGTGATCAACAAATATAGGATCATAAATAAAATGCTTTACAGATACAGAACACAATTTTTCACTTCACATAAATGTTTTAAAATCATTTAAAATTATTGAACAATAGTTCAATGTTTAAAATAATTCACACTTAACTTCAAAATTATGCTAAATTACAGTAATTCAGTAATAAATTAAATAAAACAATTGATTTCCTTTAAGAAACAGTATCTTTAGCTCTCACTATCTAAAGAAATATTCCTTTTTTTTGCCAGAGGTATGGTGTTATATATAAATACTTCTAAAGTGACATCATTCAAAATCATTAGTACTTATGTGCACAAGATTATTTGCCCGTCCTCTATTCTACTCTTCTTAGTTTTTTTTTTGTTGTTGTTGTTTGTTTTTTAAGTATTTATTTATTTATTTGAGATAGAGAGAGAGCATGAGCTGGGGGAGAGACAGAGGGAGACAGAGAACTCAAGCAGATTCCATGCTGAGCACAGAGCCTGAGCACAGAAGTTAGTAGGAAGAGTTTCAAGTGTTGCTCCTTAAGACTGTATCTTCTTTCTATTCTTTTTCTTTTAGGAATTCTCAAGTTCTGACATCCAATTTGAGTCATAGGTGATCTTGAAAATAAAGAAGCAGAAAGATAGAAAGAGGGTGCCTAATGATCTTGGAGTCATCTCCAGACTTATTTTATGTAAGAAAGGGAAAAAAAAGTGCTACATTACTTAGGTCTCTTAGCTGGTCACTTAGCAACTAGACTTTATCCTAATTTATAGAGTTAGGATAAAGAGTTCACTAATGCATCAGGTGGTATGATAAAATGTTTTAATAAAAATATTAGCCATTGATTAAGCAATAATTTGAAAGATGGCCAACAAATTATCTGTAAATTTTTGAGTTTTGGGGGGTTCTTCATTTTTTTGTTTTGTTTTGTTTGTTTGTCTGTTTGTTTGTTTTTTTAAGTAGACTCTGCAACCAGCATTGAGCCCAATGTAGGGCTTGAATGCATGACCCTGAGATCAAGACCTGAGCTGAGATCAAGAGTTGGGCACATACCCGACTGAGACACCCAGGTGCCCTGAGCTAATCTTAATAAAAGTTCCACATATTTACTTACCTGGATATTTTTAAGGTAAATATTTATTGGTATACATGCAATTTTAACCTTATCAGCTCTAACCTACTCTGAACAAAGAATAGTGCCACCATGGTCCTCAGCATTCTGCATTCATTTGACATTGTATTATCTACCTAAAGTAGCTAACCCATCCACAATATTTGAGGTATTGTAGAGAGGACTTTAAAATTATAATCTCCAGCCCTGACTTTTCCTCAGAACTCCAAAATCATTTCAATCCTTCTGTGTGGACAGTGCTGTGCTCAAGGATATGTATATGTGAACAAAACAGATTCAGTACTTGCACTGACAAGTTAGCAGCTTAGTGCACGATAGACGTTAAACAAGCTAATTCGAAATCAATATATATTTGTTAATTGTGTAAAATTCCATGAATAACAGTTCAGGATTGTGGAATAGAGTGACAGGATAAGAAGAATAATTATATTCATCAGTCAAGGGAAAGATAATTACAGAGTCTGGAAGGAAGAGAGAGCCATCGAGGAAAACAAGAGGGAAACAGCATGTTAAAAAGTTCCTAAAGTCAGGGTAACTTTGGTAACTTTTTGCCAAAAAGATGATGTTTAAAAAAAAAAAAGTCAGGGGCGCCTGGGTGGCTCAGTCGTTAAGCGTCTGCCTCTGGCTCAGGTCATGGTCCCGGGGTCCTGGGATCGAGCCCCGCGTCGGGCTCCCTGCTCGGCGGGAGGCCCGCTTCTCCCTCTCCCACTCCCCCTGCTTGTGTTCCTGATCTCGCTATCTCTCTCTCTGTCAAATAAACAAATAAAATCTTAAAAAAAAAAAAAATCAGTTGGAAATCCTTGGAGTGCTTAAAGCAGGTAAAGAACATGATTTATTCCATTGAAAAGATCATTCTTGCTGCTCTGTTGAGAAAAATAATGGATTGGATTGGAATACAGTCAGTAAATTTGTTAAACTAAGCCAATAGAAAGTTAAGAAATGTGGGGATTATGTGAAAGCCGGTATAATCAACTGATTGAAAAAAAGTTAAAAAATTTTAAACACTTTTATTGTTTTATTACAGAGGATTGATTACTTAATGCCCTTAAGAATGATAACAGCAAATATTATGAGATGATGCATATGAGAGAGGTTCATATTGTTGGTGAGCATATAATGACTTGATTTTGAGTTTTCCTATGTTGTGTTTTATTTTACTCTATAAAATAAAAGTGGTAATATGGAACTGGTTATTAAGGTATGGAAAAGTCATGATTTATTATATAAACATTATTTTAAAACATTTCTTATTAATCTGATCTTATTACATGAATAAGCATGCATTTTTAGCAGGGAAAAGAGTCTCAAATTTCAAAGTCCAAAGATGAATTGTAATTATCTGGTAGAAGTTCACTTGTTGCAAATATTGACAGAAAACATGTGCTCACTGAGAAATTCCTATAGTTCAGTGGACAGACATGATAAAATAATTAGGTGAGCACAGAAAAAAAAAGGAAATAAAAAAATTTAATATTTAACATTACAATGTCTTAGCACTCCAGGGTAATAGCCAATTAAAGAACAGTAAAATAAGTACTTGGCTGACAACCTCAAAGATAGAAAAGATAAAATAATAAAAATTCTTGATTAAAAAGATTCCAAATGATGAGGGGAAAAAAAGGAAATAACACTAGTTGAAAATAAAAAAACAGAGCAAAATGTAGATGGAAACAAAAATATATCAGCAATTACATTAAATATTAATAGCAAAGTGATCTGGTTAATACTGGATAAATTACACCTAAGTATATGCTGCTTATAAGAAAAATCTCTTTAGATATGAGGATACGTAAAAGTTGAAATTAAAAAGAAAAAATATGCCATGCAATACTAATGAAAGCACAAAAGCTAATGTACAAAGTAGACTTTTTGCAAAGACATTGTTTTTAGTAGTAGATAAAAAGTAACATTCCTACCAGAAGAAATAATCATTCTGAATTCATATGTACTAAAGAATATAGTTTTAATACATATAAAGCAAAAACAGAATGAAAAGGAGAAATAGATAAACCTATAATCCATATGAGAGATATTTAACCCACCTCTCTCAGTAACTGATAAGACAGAAAAAAATAAGTAATGGAAAATCTGAACTCTATGATGAACATGCCTGACTGATTTGACAAATATAGGACACCATACCCAACCATATGCAACAGTGACAGAAAACATTCTTTTCAGATGTCCATGGACACTTTCTGGACCATAAAACAAGACTGAAGAAATTTCAGGTGATTGAAATGATTCAGTATATTCTCTCGCTGCACAAGAGTTAATTTAGAAATTGAATATGAAAAGATTACTAGAAAATCCATGTAAGGAACCATAACCAGCTATTCAGAAGAACGATAGTATTTTCATAACCTGGAAGCTGGCAGATTTCTTGAGCAGGGCACAAAAGCACTACCCATAAAGGAAAAAGCTGATCCATTAAGCCTCGTTAAAATTTTAAAAATTATCATAAAATCAGACAAAACTAATCTCTCTTGTTATAAATTGGGATGGTAGGCAAGTAGGGTCTGGGGTTTGTGACTGTAAGGAGACAGAAGGCAGCCTTCCAACATGTTGACCATTTTCTATTTCTTGATCGTGATTGTGATTGTGACATGAGTGTGTTCAGTTTGTGAAAATATATTGATCTTTATTTTTAAGATAGTGCTCTTCTTTTCATGAATATTATACTTGAATTAAGCGTTAAAAAAAAAACTTCTCTTCTTCAGTGGATACAATTAAGAGAGAAAAAGGCAAGCCATAAAGTGAAGATATTTGAAATACATATATCCAAAGAACGTATATTTAAAAAACTCCTACAAGTCAATAGAAGATAATCAAATATAAAAAAAATAGAAAAGACTTAAAGAAACATTTCATAATGTGCTTAGGAAGACCAAATGGCCAGTAACCACCTTAAAAGTTACTATTAGTACATTTTAGTAACTGTTTACTAATCAGGAATCAGGGAAATGCCAATTAAAATCATAATGGTTACTACACATCCACTAGAATGATGGTTTTAACAAGACTTATAATATCAAATGGAGCACTTGGAACTTTAATACACTGATAATCACAATGTATGCAGATGCATCCAATTTTGAAAACTGGCAGTATCTTCTAAAGTTGAACACTGATGTACTTTTTAAACCAACAATGCCACTCCTAAATGTGTAGTCAATAGAAATCCTAATTTGATATAAGCATGACACAATCATGTGGAGATTTTTTTTTTAAATGGCAATTGGATCTCTAAAGGGCAGGGGAAATATTTCGAATATGAGATGGGGCGCCTGGGTGGCTTAGTTGGTTAAGCGACTACCTTCAGCTCAGGTCATGATCCTGGAGTCCTGGGATCAAGTCCCACATTGGGCTCCCTGCTCAGCGGGGATTCTGCTTCTCCCTCTGACCCTCCCCGCTCTCATGCTCTCTCTCTCTCTCAAATAAATAAAAATCTTAAAAAAAAGGAATATGAGATAAAATTGGGGAGTTGTAAGCATATTGATTTCAAACATGGGAATAAATGGCAATAAAGAAAAAAAAACTTTAAGAAAAGGAGACCCACCAAATATGAGACCTCTTCAACAGTCCCACATAGGCATTAGAAATAAATTAATGAAGAA
Source organism: Callorhinus ursinus (assembly GCF_003265705.2). Taxonomy (NCBI): domain Eukaryota; kingdom Metazoa; phylum Chordata; class Mammalia; order Carnivora; family Otariidae; genus Callorhinus; species Callorhinus ursinus. Next base: position 10,703,823 of record NW_027397116.1, read on the forward strand.
CAGTAATTTAAATGTAGTTTAAATTTAAAATGACCTACACATCAAATTCAAGAGAAAAAAAATCTTTATTTTTTTAACTTTTTTTAACTTTATTTTTTTTACCTTCATTTGAAGTTAAAAAAATGTATATGGGTTGTTAATGTATATGGGTTGTTTCTGTAGAAAAATCTGAAGGTTTAATAACAAATGGCTACTACAAAATCAATTTTATTTGAAAACCCCATTTCAAATTAGCATGGGCTGATACTCTAGGTGACAGGTTTAACAGATCGTATTCTACTCTCTGGAGTGCACTGAGCCCATCACAGCTTAATGCCGATGCCCACACTCAATCTGACAACAAACACAAAAAATTTCATATCTTTATTAAAATTGTGACATAATTTTCTTTTATGTTACTAGACATTATATTCTTAGATGAAAACTATTTTATGTTTTTTAAGATTTTATTTATTTGAGAGAGAGAAAGAGAGAGGACAAGCCAGGGAGGAAGAAGGAGAAACAGATTCCCCACAGATCAGGGAGCACAATGCAGGGTTTGATCCCAGGACTGGATTATGACCTGAGCTGAAGGCAGACTCTTAACCAACTGAGCCACCCAGGTGCCCCAACGAAAACTATTTTAAATAATCTCTTTTCTCCATAAAAAGAACCCCTGCAAATGTTATACCTCAAACTTCTGCTGATCGCTGAGAATTATATATGGTAAACTTTTGAAAAAAACACCTTTCAATTAACTGAAAAAAGGAATGATAAGGTACTCTTTCTGAAATCTGCCTTATTAGCAATGCTTCTCTTTTCTAGGGCTATTTGACCACCCATTTATTTATTACTCAACCTCCAGTTAATACCTTTTCCACTGTGTTGAACTCCTAGGATATTTTTGTTGTTGTCATTCTATTAAACTCTGTGGGAAGTTGAAAACCTTTAAATGACTTAGAAATGTTAAAACTTAAAAAAAAAAACCCTGCATCTTAATGCTTTCACATGATGTCTTTTAAACATAAAAACAGTAGCATTAATCTACATCGCATTAATGAAATGTCAAGGAAAATACAACAATGTCAAAGGTTACTAACAACTCCAGAGTCATGCATTCAGATGAGCAAAACAATGAATCAGTTTATCCAGTTTATTTAGGAGATCAGGCAGTTCGGAAAGGGATTATGCAATTTATTTGCTTTCCTTTGTATAGAGTAAATCACAAATACTGATATTTTTAAGATGCCAAAGGTTGTAATAAATTAGTCAATATCACTTTTGCATAAATCCTAAATCAAATATAAATAAGTACAGTTCAGCAGTACATTTAAAAAATATAATCCAAGGTAATACGTGTTTTGTTCTGGAAATGTTGCAAATATTTAACATTTGGAAACCTATTAATATGTTAATAGACCAAAGCAAAAAATCTGATAATGGTTAAAATGCACATTCATTCTGGATAATTTTTCCTATACTGGTAATAGAAAATTACTTCCTTAACATGATACAGAGATTTATCTCAAGCTACCATTGAAGCATTTAACAATTATGTGCTTATATAGCTTCCCCATTAGTGTTGGACAAGCCAAGCATGATTGTTATCTCCACTATCACTTAGCAATGGTGTTGCATGTTCTAACCATTACAATAAGAGAAGACATAGAAATGACAGGGGAAGGTAGCAAGTCAAATTGTTATTATTATTTTCAGGCCCTATGATTGTTGCAAGAAACTAGAAAACCCAAGTAAATCAACAGGCTAATATTGTAACTCTTGGAAGTAATGGATGTGTTACATCACCTTTTGGGGAACAAGCATTTATTTGTATTTTCCACAATATAATGGGTTCATAGATTGTTTTCACATTATATAAAGAATCACATATTTCTATTACAAAATAAACAAAACATGAAGCATGTGTTAGAAAATGATACCAGTATCTCAGCACATTTCTCTGGCACCTGAAATGTACCTATAAGCATATGTAAGAGTGTAAATGATGTAGCAAAAGTGGGTTATTATCACATATTTTTTCCCTTAAAGCCCTTTTTGTTTTTTTCCCATTCTCCTGCACCCCATCCCCTACTTCTCCACCACTCCATTTTCTCCTCTCCCCTCAACTCATATCTGCAAGGTGATCATTGTTAACAACTCATGTTTATTTCTTTTTTCTATATTTCCTTTCCCCAGTCTTATATTATAACACACACACACACACACACACACACCTGTACATACATAGTTTTTTGCCATTGTTTGCTTAGTTAAAAAGTGAAGATTCCATAAAGTAGGCTGTGTACCTTTCTTTTCTCCCTTAGCAGTACATCATCAAAGTCTCTCCAAATCAGCTATTATAGCTCTATCTCATTCACTATAGTAACTGTGTAATATTCTTGACATAGTGTTCATAACTTATTTAAGCTCTTTAAAATACAGACATTCACTATAATCCCCATATTTCAGTGTCCATAACAATGTTGAATAAACATTTTTATACATGTTTATTTACATGTGGCATTTTTGTTTCTAGCTCTGCTACTTACAACCCTGGAGAGCCACAGGGAATTTATTTTTAGTGTACGACTCCATATCTTAGTTCATGTAGCTGAAGCCGCCAAATAGAAATTGTCTCAATTGCCAAACACCAAGGGTACAGATGTGCCTGCTTATGTATTATCTTTACTTTTTCCATCCCAGCAACATGAAATGGGTGTTCACGCTCCTGTTTCAGGAAAATACTTTCCCCATTGATTGGAAACCCATCCCCTTTGACATTTATCATAATCTTCATTAGATATATTGTCTTCTCCATTCCAAATATTCAACCTCTTTTCATGTTTGCTTGGCACTTCCCAACAGTATTTAAGCACGTGTGAGTTTTATTCCATTTTGAAAAAAAAACAAAAACAAAACAGGCAACCATAAACAACGTCATCCTTTGATCCCTTATTCTCCTCTGGTTTCCACCTGTTTTTTCCTCTCTTTTACTGACATGTCTCTTAAGTTGTCAGCACATACTATCTCCATTTGCCTTGTCTTACTGATTAACTCTAAATTCCCAAGATCTAGTATCTGTGTTCAGTCAAGATCCACAATATCTTTTTGATAAAATAAGAGTCAACCTTGATCTTTCATCAGCCTTTCACTCAAGTAATAAACTAAGAATAGTTGCTGTGATGGTTAATTCTATGTGTCACCTTGACTGGGCCATAAGGTGCTCAGATATTTGATCAAAAATTATTCTGGTTGTTTCTGTGAGGTTGTTTTTGTATGAGATTAACATTGGAATCAGTAGACTGAGTAAAGCAGATTGCTCTGCCCAGTGTGGATAAGCCTCACTGAACCAGCTGAAGACCTGAAGAGAACAAAAAGGCTGATGCTTCCATGAGTAAGAGGGTACTCATTTGGCCCGACTTCTGGGGGTGGGGCACAGTCTTTTCTTGACTTCAGACTCAAATTGAATTATTACTTCTACTTGGTTCTAGAGCCTGTTGACTCTCAAACTAGAACTTACATTACCAGCTCTCCTGGATCACAGGCCTTCATACTCAGACTAGAAATGCACGTTGATTATCCTGGGCCTCCAGCTTGCCAACCACAGATCTTAGAACCTTTCAACCTCCATAACTGTGAGAACCAATTACTTTAATAAATCTATCTGTCATCTATCTATCTATCTATCTATCTATCATCTTTCCATCCTCCCAAACTATTATTAATAGCCATATCTGGGAGATGAAATTGCATACAAATTTTATTTTAATTTTCAATATCTGTGTTTTTCTAAAATGAGTATGATTCATGGTTTTTAGAATAAAAAAAGTATTAATGGTAGTTTTTCTTTCTTATTACAATATCTCAAAGAATAGCATCTATTACCGACTGAATGTTTGTGTCCTCCCAAAATTCATATGTTGAAGCCCTAACCTCTAATGTGATGTATTTGGAGGTGGGGGCTTTGGGAGGTAACTAGGTTCAGGTGAGGTCATGAGGATGGTACCTCCTTGATAGGATTAATGTCTTAATAAGAAGAGGAAGAGACTGGAGCTTTTTCTCTCTCTTTGCCATGTAAGATGTACAGTGAAAAGGGAGCCATCTAAAATGAGGAAGAGTGCCCTCCCTAGAATTGGCACCCTGATCTTGGACTTCTAACCTCCCAATTGTAAGAAATACATTTCTATTCTGTAAACCACCTAGTCTATGGTATTTTGTTATGGCGGCCTGAGCTGACTAAGGAAGCCTTATGTTTTCAAAAAGGAACGTTTTAGGTAAATAAGTGTGGTTAATCTTCAAAATGAAAGGCAGAACAGCATAGTGGAAAGCATGTGAGATTTGGAGTAGTGTGACAAACTTGGATTTAGTACTAGTTCTGCCAGTGGACTTTGGATCAATCACTTAGCCTCTGAGGGCCAAGGAAACTTATCCTATTAACACCTGTTTCAAAGTTTTGTAAGGAAGTGTGAAATAACAGATTTAAACTGTGCTCACCTTGTAGTAAATGATCAAATCAATAGAAATTATTATATTTCGGTTCTTCAAATTATTCCTATCAAACAGAATTCTATTTGTTCATCACATGTATCTCTCATTAGAACAAAAGCTCCCTGATGGCAGATACCATGTGTTTTGTTCATGTCTGTATGCCGAGAAATACTTGGCACATGGAAGGCATTCAATAAATGTTTTTGAATGAAAATTAGAAAAAGAAGAATCCATATTTATATTTATATCTTTGTTAAAACAATGTCAACTAATTACAATTAATTAAATATTGATAGAGGGGTAATTAATTGAAATACATCCTTTAAAACAATACTGAAGATTTTAAGGAAATCAGAAGATTGGCTATTATTTAACCTATTAAGAAGCATTCAGACTTGTTCTTTCATTAACAAAACAAAGCTTTAAAATGGGGAAAAGTAAAAGATGAAAGAAATAGGAGATAAGGTTAAGGTGATAAATTAATGCCAAAGAACCTATGAATACTGATTAATTTCCTGATATTCCAAGTACCCTATTATTTATTATAATTCTAAACTAACACTTACTTAGCCCTTTCTAAAAGATGAATGACTCCAAAATTATGTCCCAGGACCTATTTCTCTTATTACCTAGCAATTTTCTCCTTCTGACTCATTTTGGAAAAAAAGAATATCATTTATATTATATATATGTAAATATATATATATACATTTTTACTCACAGTTGCATATCTATCATTTTAATGGTTGAGTTGGTTATCAAGCTTTGATTATTTTAAAAATACATTTTTAAGCTGTAACTCCATAGTTAAACCATAGCTCAATTTCTTTTCCTGACAGATAAATTGCCCTAGGAAGTTCAAGGAGCAGCAAAAGAACATTTAACACTTGAAACTGTGTTCTTTAAATTATAGATTTAGAGACACATGGGGATGAAAAGAACTTCAAAGATCTTTTTGCCTAATCGAGTAAAAATGAATTTACTCTACATAAGGAACCACCTGTTCCAAATTGTTATTTAGCTACTATTTGAATATCTTTGGTGATGAAAGTTCTGTAAGGGAATTTTTTTCCTTGGTACCATGTCCATAAAATCTTGAAAAGGTTTGCAGATAGTGAGGATTCAGCAAACATTTTTTTAATTAGTGAATGAAAAACTAATTACCTTCTGAAGCAAGGCTAACTTTTAGTCTTTTTTTAAAGGTTCCTTAGTGATTTTGTAAAAGAGGAAAAAAAGAATGAAAAAAAAAGAAGAAAAAAGAGGTACAATGCCTGCAATAGAAGAAAAATTTGAAAGAGCAAATATTACATGAAACAGTAAGTCATGGATATCTTTTCTTGTCAATAAGTATAGCTCAATTACATCATGTTTAATAGATACAAAAGATCCCTTTGAATGTACATATCATAATTTAGCTTACAAATTCTCCTTTGATGAATATTTACATTGTATCATATCATTGTTGTTATTAATAGCACTGTGATAAATATCCTTACATTGTTTCTTGTCCATGTGATTAAAAAAAGGACTTGATATAAATTGCAAAATTGCCCTCTAAAAAGTTCAGATCAATTTATATTCTCGCTGAAAGTGCATTAGATGCCAACACTGGGCATTATCTGGGTGTTTTAATCTTTGTATAGCTGATAGGTGAAAAATGGCATTTGATTGCTAATACTAAACCATGCAGTGTAACACAAGTGGTCAACAGCATGGACTTTGGACTCAAGCTGCCCAGAATCCCTGCTTCACCATCAATACATATGGAGCCTTAGTTAGTACCTCTGGCTCTGCTTTTTCACCCATAAAATAGGGTTGAAAATGATACATACTGTACCTCATGAGATTCAAGGAAGTTATGCGTGTTTACAGCTTCAAACAGTGCCTAACACATGGTTAAGTGTTTTTTTCAAGTTGTTTATTTTTTTTAATTATTATTATCAATATTTATTATATTTTCTTCTCATAGGAATAATATCCTTAGTGAATGCTATTTCAGTTTTCATTTATGTGTGTGTTTGTGTGTATACTGTCATCTAGATTGAGAGCACAAGCATGGGAGCGGCAAGCAGAGGGGAGGGAAAAGCAGGCTCCCTGCTGAGCAAGGAGCCCAAGGCAGAACCCTGGGATCATAGCTTAGCCAAAGGCAGGCACTTAACCAACTGAGCCACCCAGGCACCCCTCTATTTATTTTTTTTTAAAGATTTTATTTATTTATTTGAGAGAGAGAGCGTGCGCACATGTGGAGGAACAGAGGGAGAGAGAGGGACAAGCAGACTCTGTACTCAGCACAGAGCCCAACACGGGGCTCTATTCCACGACCCTGAGATCATGACTTGGGCCTAAATCAAGAGTGAGGCACTCCACTGTCTGAGCCACCCAAGGCTCCCTCTCTATCTATTTAATCTATTTAAAATACTAGGAATGTTCATGCTTTTTATACCATACTGATATTTTTCCCCCGTGGTCATTGTACTCATTTCTAGGGCTGCCATGATAAAGTACCACAGACTGGGTGACTTAAGCAACAGAAATTTATTTGCTTCCAGTTCTGGAGGCCCACAAGTCCAAGAGCAAGATATTGGCAGGTTTGATTTCTCCTGAGGCTTCTTTCCTTGGCTCTCACAACTTCTCACAGTGTCCTCACCAGGCTTTTTCTCTCGCCTGCACATTCCTAATCTCTCTTCCTCTTCTTGTAAGGACAACAGTCAGATTGGATTAGAACCCCACCCTTATGACTTCATTTAACCTTAATTACCTCATTAAACACCCTTCTCCAAGTACAGTCCCAGGGTTACAGTTTCAACATACAGATTTTTTTTTGGGGGGGGGCCACAATTCAATACCTAACAGTCATTTTTAGTAACCATCTTATTTATTCCCTGTAATATTTTTGCCTTAAAAAAGTTTCTTTTAAACATTTTAATGTAAGTTTAACATACATAAATAAGAGTTCACAAATCATAAGTGTGCAATTCAATAATTTATCAGAAAGTGAATGGACCTATGTAACCAATTCTCAGGTCAGGAAATAAGATGGCTGCCATCAGAGAAGCTCCTCACCCCCCCTTATTCCTCCTCCTAAACACAATGCCTTCCTTCTCCCCTTTGTGAACTTTAAATAAGTCATACAGTGTTTATTTGTGTCAGATTTCTTTTGGTCAATACCGTATTTATGAAATTTGTCCATGCTATTGCATGAAGTCATAGTTCATTCTTCTCATTGCTATGTAATACATGTTTGAAAATTTTAGAACTCATTTATACATATTACTATTAGCTTTTTTGTTATTTCTAGTTTGTTATTTCTAGCTGTACAAATTTATCCTCTCACTGGTAATGATGAGATTTCTAATGGGTCTGTATCTGCAACAACTATTGTCAAGCTTTTTCACTTGGGCCATTTTGATGGATGTGTACGCTATCCATTTTTGGATTTAAGTTAATTTTTTCCCTGATTAATAAGCAGTTTGAATGATTTCTTCTATATTTAGCCATTTGAAAAATAAGGAAATTTTAAATGTTTAGGTAGTTGCATTTACATAAAATTCCTAGTTTTAAAACCATAATAGAAAATTCTTTCAAGCTAAAGACTTTTTTCTTTAAATTTACTTGGTTATCCTCTAGCATTTTTACATTTTAATATTTTATTATTAAATATTTGATCCTTTTGGAATTAAGACATATAGGTTTGCAGATAGGAATCAGATTTAGGTTAGTCAAAGTACATTTTATTGGTTGGGCTAATCTTGGTTAGGTTAACCTTAGTCTTTTCATCCACAACTGAGATTTTGATTTGTCATTGGTGTTGATTCTTCTTTCTGTGTATATTATGAAGCATCTGCAGAAAGTTGCCATGTCCATAGGATGCATGCAAATACATTTTCTTTTATTTCTAGAAGCATTTCCCTTGTTAAATATGGACCATATTTTCAACATTGTAGGCTCATGACTTTTCTCGAGCTAATTCAACCTTTCAGTTTATTCTATACCTCACTTAATATTTCAGAGAGAATCACAGAATAAGCAGGGTGTTCTGGAAGTAAACTTCTCTAATCCCTACCTATCATATACCAGACATCCAGCTGTCTCTGCAGTTCTTAAAATAGCTGTATTATTTTTTGGTGACACATTTTTATCTTTGTCATTTCTAGTATCTACCTACCATTTTCTGTCTATACTAAATCTCTTGTGTTAAAGGAAGAAATCCAGGGCACTAAATTTCAAATTTCCTTAGGTACAATATTCTATAATTAGTTTCATAAATTTATCTAATATTCTAGATCCCATAATCTTAATCAGAGAATGAAATATTTAATAGCCTCACCTAGGAAAAATAAAATATCTTTAATTATTTAGTCCTCATAATGTGTGCTAACAGTATCTTCTGAGGTAATTATGGCTGAAACATAGTAGGGCTCAATAAATAATTTTGAATGAATGAATGGACTCAACTCATAGTGGGAAATGTGCTCATGATCCTTATCAAAAAGCCATTAATTTAGTTCATAAATATTCATATGTTTGGTATATTGTAGGAATTTGGACTGTGACGATAAAAACAAGAAGGAACAGTGCCAAAAACACATAGCTAAAGCCAAAATTGCAATTAGGTTTTTTGGAATGGAAACAACATTTTAGATATACCCTTAGAATAGAATAGGTAGTTAGCAATGTATGGACAAAAAAAAAAAAAATCAATGTTATATAAAAATCTTATTTATAGATACTTCAAGAGAGCCCTTTTGACACTCATTCGTGTGATCTAACTTTTCAAGGACAAAGTATTAGCTTCTGATAAGATCTCGTATTGTATCTTTCTGGTGCCCTCTTTCTAATCCTCTTTTTCTCTCAAGCTGGGTCAGGTGTTCTTGCTTTTTGCTCCCAAGCCATCTTGAGCCTGTCTCTGCAGTTAAAATTACCACAGTTTTTTCAATAAACAGCAAATGTTTTTGTGTCGACTTTGTGTCTATTCTCCACAGAAGTGTACGAGGGCAGGGACTACTATATCTATCTTGGTGCTCTCAGCACTCTGCATGATACTTAAAACATTGTAAATCTATTATACTTAGTTCTTTAAGAGAAACAACTTTTTAATTGAAAGGCAGAGCATAGTAACTCCAGTGAGAGTAAACTTAAGTAAAAGACTGTCTTCTTTATTCACATACAGCTCATCTCTGTTCTAGCATCCTAAAGATAATTGAGAGTATGTAATATTATTTTTTACTTTTTCACTTACTATATCCAGGCCACGTGAGAGGGTGTATTAGTTTCCTAGGGCTTCTATAGCAAATTATCACAAACTTGTTCGGTCACAGTTCTGAAGGCTGGAAGTCTGAAAACAAGGTATAAGCAGATATTTTGGCCACTCCTTATTTCTATGCTGAAATCTGAAAATTAAAAAAAAAGTTATAGTTCTCCAGATGATTCCCAATCACAGAAAGGTTGGAAATTTGCTGCCCCATGGAACCCTCCTCCATTACAGAAAGAGCTTGGCCTTTGAATTTTAAAGCCCAAATTCTAAAACTTTTAACCTGAGAAACTTCATCTATATAACTTAAACTATGTATTGATTTGTTCATGTTTAAGATAGTTATTTTTACCTTACTTGTTTATTATGAGGAGTAAATACGGAAAGATAATACATAAATAATGATAACAGCTACCATTTGCTGATTTCTTATCATGTGCTCAACATTATGTTCAAGGCTTTTTATGCATTATTTGGGTATCCCTGTCATATGACCGAGCTTCATAATAGACTCTTCTTTTCCATGGAGTGATCCAAAATGTGCGGTATAATGTGAATAAAACAAGACACTCTCCTCCCCAGAGTCTTTAAGGAAGCCTATTCAGTAAATCAGACAGCATTCCCAAAAGGGGAAATAGGGAATCAACGTATTAAGAATACATTAAGATTTAGATACCATAGCTATTTGAAGCAGTGAAGCCATGGGGAGAGTGGAACGGTCCTGGCACCTCTGTGCAAAACCTGGTTTTATCACTAGAGCATGATGGTTTTTCTGAAGCCAAAAAATATTTATGCCATAAAAGAGGCATCTATAATACATATAAAAGAGGCAAATATAACAAGATGCTTGCCCAACATTCTTTAAATATATAAAATATATAAAAGCACTTTAAGAAATCAAAAGTACTATAAAAATTCTATTAACAACAACAACAACAAAATATTATTCAGTGGTCAAAAAATGAGCTAGCCTAGGGAAATATGACATATTTTGAAAGTTTAGCAGATGGGAACAAACTCAAAACAGTTACACTGCCCTGTGTTTCCATTTCCGTTGTGGTGGTTGTTCACGATGTTGCTGTTGATCTTGTTTCTAAAGTCCTTCCTGGTTAGTCTTTTAAATTTTCCATATCCAGGGTTGAGGGAAGTTTTAAAATTTACTTTGTGTGTGTGCATTTATGGGGGAGTGAGTGATAAAATTACTCAAAATAGAATCTCCTACGAAATATTTTTAATATGTTGTTAAAAATAGTGTTATTGTTTTTTCTATATGTTATACTCTGCTCACCACAAGTGCAGCTCCCATCTGTCACCATACAACACTATTACAATATCACTGACTATATTTCCTATGCTGGACCTTGTATCCCCATGACTTATTCATTCCATAACTGTAAAAAAAATAGTGTTATTTTTCTAATAATATTACACACAGAGAAACTTAAAGCACTGGAAATAATGATGCTGCCAGTAATTTTAGGTACAGAGATGTTTGTCATTTAGACACCAGAATAAATTAAATCCAGTAATGATCAGATTTCAAATAAATACATATGAAACTTCAGCTATGTTGTATTCAAAAGATTTGAGATATGGTATATTTTAAGATTCTATTACAACACTTAAATTTCATTTATGCATTTTATTTAAACTATTAACTTTAATTTAAAAATAGGCAACTTTATGCATTTATTGCTATGTTGCTTGTTTTTGATCAAGTAGATCAATAAGAGATAAATACATATGCTAAAGTAGGTTTCAACTTTTTCTCCAAATTTTGTCGTCAGTCAAAACCTTTTAGAACTTTAAAAAAGTTAAAGCAAAATTCCATTTTCACTACTTTTTTTTATTGTTGATCCCTCAGTGCTTTCAGATAATAAGCGAAGCGGGAGCTAGAAATGTTGAAATACTGTCAACCAGGTTTTCTCATTGAATTTCCAATCTAAACAGAAATCTCATAAGGAAACTACTTTCACAGTATCTCAAAAAAGTGTGGGGAGTTTAAATAGAATCCCAAAGTTTGGATTATTATTTAAAACAATTCCCAAGTCACCCAAGGTTACCCATATCGTCATTTAGTCCTTTTTTATGGTACAAAACGGACTGAATATAAAACATTTTCATAACTGTAAGAAGTTAGTAAAATACTAATTTTTAAATCATAATACATTTGTAGAACTGGTATAGGTTTTCGTAAAACTTAATTGAATATGAATTTAGTAAAAAATGCCAAGATTCTCAAATTTCTTTATTGTTTACTATTTAGTTTTATATATATATTTTAAAGATTTTATTTATTTGACAGAGAGAGAGAGAGCACAAGCAGGGGGAGCAGCAGAGGGAGAAAGAGAAGCAGGCTCCCCACTGAGCAGGGAGCCGGACATGGGACTCGATCCCAGGACCCTGAGATCATGACCTGAGCCGAAGGCAGATGCTTAACCAACTGAACCACCCAGGTGCCCCTAGTTCTATATTTTTTAAGTTTGAGATTTCTTATTCTTTAGGAACTAATGTTGCATTTTAGTTCGTTAATCTAATATTTTTTGTTTCTTACCCAAGGTTTTTTTCCCTATAAACATTGCATATGAGAAAACAAGATTTTGAGTTATTTTAGCATATCTTGTTCTTGGAAATTGACCTTAAAAAATGTCTTATTAAAGACTCTGAGAAGGACACCTGGGTAGCTCAGTCCGTTAAATGTCTGCCTTCAGTTCAGGTCATAATCTCAGGGCCTGGGATTGAGCTTCCTGTTGGGCTCCCCACTCATCAGGGAGTCTGTTTCTCCCTCTCCCTCTGACCCTCCTCCTGCTGTGCACACTCTGTCTCTTCTCTCTCTCTCTGTCTCAGATAAATAAAGTCTTAAACACTCTGAAGAATCCTGCAGTAAATCAGCCTCCTAAATTTATTTAACACAGAACTTCACAAATTTTTTAACATAAAACTTTTTCCTTACACATGGGTTCCCCCCCAAATATTAATATCATTCTTCATTAAAAAGGAATAATTCAAGATGGAATGTTCCTTTTCCTCTCCACTGAAACCCCGTTGAAATGTCAATGAAAGGTGAAAAAGGGTTCAAATGCATAATACTGAAGAGAAATAGGTGGATGCCATCAGTTTATCCAGGTTGTAATTGGATTTGTGGAAAATGGAAGGTAGATGGAAGGGTGTTAAAACATAATTAGAACAGAGGAGGAAAAACCCAGATGTCCCTGAGAAAGACACAATGGAAATGGGTTTGTTTTCTCTTCAGGGCCATGGAGAGCCAATTTACAGAATTCTTGGATAGGGATTGCAGAAGAAATATAGGAACAACCAGAAACAGCTGATTAATCAAGGAGTCTACAAAGAGCCTTCTTGGCTTACAATGCTTCCTGTCTTTACATGCGGAATCACTCACAGTCCAGTCATTTTCCCCAGACAAAAACCAGAACACTGTATTCATTCTATTACCTTTGTGGAAGAATTGGGCTTTTGATATTAATTTTCTAGCATTTGGGATGATTGTACTCATCCGTCTATTCTCTAGCCATGCACCACGGAGCAAAGAGTATCAGTTGAAGCCTGTGTAAGCAGACCTTCTAGTAAACTCTCTATAGGTGGAGGCGTGAGGGGGCTACAGAAGAAGAAAGTTTACCCACACAGCAATGAAAAAATACAAGCCAACTGCTAATATGGGTCAATTTAATCTTCATTTTAAAATAGAATGGAAATCTAAAGTTACAGCAGATATTTGAGAAAACCAGCACAAAGTTTGAAGTATCTAAATGAATAAAGAATATGACTAAGCTGAAAGAGTAATTCAGAATAGAAAGAAGAATTTCAAAAAAACGTAATTAGTGTTCTTTTAGAGAGATATGAATATATAATTCATTGAAAACCTAGAAATCTATCATGAAAAAAGAAATAGTGAAAAGAAAAGAATCCTTTAAAATTAAAATGTGATTTCTTAAAAAAAATTAAAGATCCATCAAAAGCATGAAGGTAAAAATCAAGATATTTTCCAGAACATTTAACCTGAAAGCAATTAAGTCAGAAAATATGGAAGAGGAAGAGACAGGAAAAAAAAAAAAAAAGCTGACAAATATCAATTTAAGAGGTCCAGTTACAAGAAATTGGAAATAAAGAGGCAACAGAGAACAAGGAGTAAAATAATAATAATAACAACAACAATAATAATAAATAGAAGAATATATTTAAGAGTTGAATATAAATCTTCAAGTGATAGGGTCTTTAAGTGCCAAATTCAATAAATGAAAAATGACTCACATAGATTTCATAAATTTTCAGAAATACAAAGATAAAAACAATTTCCTCTATAATTTATAATCTAATCCTGGACAATTTTATTGTTAAAGAGGTGCCGCTAGAACTACTCCAGGACAATAAAGATGACCCAAGACTACCACAGGCGCAGTGCGACTTCTGGTAACTCTATCTGTACAGGAACAAAATTGAGATGGCATTTAAGTTTCCATCAGGAACACTAGATATTAGAAGGCAATACAAATGAATTTTCAGCAAACTTAGGGAAAATGACCACAAATCATTGTAAAGTCATTATAAAAATTTTTGGAATTTTACAGGAGGTCAGCATTTCAAATATAAATTTTCATATGTATATAGTCTCAGAAAACATACCTTTTATGAGCTTTTTGTGAAAAAAAGTTTGTGTAAAAATGAAATGGAGACAGTAATTTAAGAAAAATAATTATTAAGATAAAAAAACAGTAGAAACAGTAACAGAAATCCTAGGTTAACAGCTAACTATGCAGTCATCCTCTAGAGGCAAGTATTTCATGCTCTAGCAGGAAAGTGTACGACTCCTACAGGGATATCTTTTAGAAGAATGTGGACACCATTCAATAAATAGTTTAATTAAAAGAAATGACAATATTAAGGATATAATAAAGGTGGTTGCTTAGGGAAAAGGCAGGGTAATGATAAGCCCCCTCCCCCAATACAAAATGCTTTTCAAGAAAATTGTGGGCAAAATATGAAGCATTTAAAATGTGTCATAACTTTGATCTTTCAATTACTCTTATAATACTATTTTTTAAATGGCACAAGGTAAGTGTCATAGGGTGATAGAGTGATACTTCCTTTCTCGTATGCCCATCCCATCACATTGCTTGTCTGTAAATTGAATTTTATCTATATAATCACAATAGATTAGACGCCATTTGTTTTTTTTTTAATTTTAAAATCAACCCATAGCCATAAAAACTTAATTACAGTTTAAGAATAGAATGTGAATGTTCTAAACCTTGTCAGTATGAAAATAATTCTATAGCTGGCACAGATTGGAATGTGAAAAGGGGAAATAGAAGGGAGTCTAAGTTGCTAATTCTTTGTTTTATATGTTGGGGAATTAGAGAATGCTATCTAAAATCAACTGGTCAAGAATCAAAAGTTTAAGTATATAATTAAAAATTTTAAGATCCTTGATATGAGATAAAACAATTATATAACTTTTATAAATTAGAGGAAGGAAGAATGTATTAAGGAAAATGTAAATGAGCAAAAGCTTTATTTTTCAAAGTAGAGATTCAATATTTACTGTCTAAATTTGATTAACCAAGAAATAGGGATATAAGCATATTAGAATTTATAAATAATGACTGTAGATGTAATAAGCAGAGCATTAAAAATACTTGGCTTTCGCAGAGGGAAATGTGAATTAGGTAATATAGTTGAGAACTTTCATTGTTATGCTCTTCTCAATTGTTTGCCTTTTTTTTTCTTTTAACCCTTTGTTAAACTCATGTTTTATAACCATAATTTTTAATCCCAGTAATATATTTATCCAAACTATATGTAAATGCATATCTGCATTAATAGAATCCCACTATACATACTGTTTTGCACTCTGTTTTTTGTTTTCTTTTATTTGTTTTTCTTTTTTTAAAAAATTTATTTATTTATTTTAAAGAGAGAGAGTCCCATGAGCCGTGGGGAGGAGCAGAAGGAGAGGGAGAGAATCTCAAGCTGACTCCCCACTTAGCTCGGAGCCTGATTCAGGGCTTGGGGCTGGATCTCACAACCCTGAGATCCACGGCCTGAGCCCAAATCAAGAGTTGGGCCCTTAACCTACTGAGCTACCCCAGTGCCCTATGATCTGCTTTTTAATTGAATTGCATGTTTTGGACAGTTTTCCACATCCACACAAATAGGTCTAACATCCACTTTAATAGCAGAATGATTTGACTGTGTCACATTTGGTCAAACATTTTCCTTTCTTCTCAGAATATAGATAGTTTCCTTTTATTTGATATTATAAATTATGTGCAATGCATAAATCTGTGCATTTGTTATTGTTAACTTTGTAAATTTCAATTTAGAGTAAATTTATGGAAAAAGAAATATCAAATAAATTGGTATGAATGTATAATTTCTACACTACATTCCAAAATATTTAAACCAATAGAGACACCCCAAATGGCACAAAGTGTAGTGCCTGTACCCATATCCATATTGACAAACTTTAAGATGCATTTAAATAAATTGAATGACTTATTGAAATACATGTACCTGGGCCCTACCTACCTCCAAAGTTTCTAGCTTTGGAGGTGTGGATAAATCCTGGCAATTTGTACTCCTGGCAGGTTCCCAGGTAATGTGATGTTGCTGGTCAATGCACTCCACTTGGTGAGCCACTGTGTTAGGGGTTAGAAAATGCATCCTTGGGGTGCCTGGCTGGCTCAGTCACTTTAACAGGTGACTCTTGATCTCAGGGTCATGAGGTCAAGCCCCACGTTGGGTGTGGAGGCTACTTAATTTTTTTTTTAATTAAAATTAAAAAAAAAGAAAATGTATCTTTACTTGAAAACGTTCTATTTTGAATTATCATTACACCACTTCATTTACAGCATAAGAACTTTACAACTGCATAATAATTCCATTGTCCTTCCCATTCTCTGTGCTGTTGTCATTTATTTTATTTCCATAGGAAGCATAACAATGAAACTCACATTATGTTATCATTTTGGCTTCTGATTGTCAGTAATCTCATGGAGAAATGTAGAGGGGAAAAAAAATCTTTACATTTACCCACATTTCATCCTGGCCAGTGCACTTCTTTTTCTCTGGCAGATACAGCCTGTTCTCTGCAATGATTTCTCTTCAGCCTAAAGAACCTCCTTTAGCATTCCTTGTAATGATAGTCTGCTGGAGAGATAATCTCTAGCTTTTGTGTATTTGACAACATCTTGTTTTTTGAACAATATTTTTATAGGGTATAGAAGTCTAAGTTGACAGGTTTCACACATTTTTAAAAATTTTCCTTTATTACAACTGAAAAGACTGAAGTTCCTATATCTGGAAGCTAGGGCTTGCCTGTATGTTCGCATTCTGAGTTTGCCATGTCATGACCCTCTTTTTCCAGTCACGCACATTTTACTCTGGCCATATTGATTTATTTTCTTGTTTCCCACATACAACCAGTGCTTTCTAAACTCATTTATTTGCTCATTTTACTTAAGTCCCAATCCCTTGTCTCTTCCAGCCAATATCTGTTATTAATAACCAAATCCTCTTCTAGCTTCAAAGCCCAGTCCAAATGCACATTAGGTATGAAGTATTTCACTTACAGTGAACTATCTGAACTATTCTAACTCCCAGCACACTATCTGACTCTACATAATGGTGCTCATCATCATAGAACATTTATTTTTGTCACCATTTTGTCCCTCCTAAACTCTGTGAGAGTTAGTGGTAAACTCTGTTAGAAAAAGAGTTATGCTACTATCTTATTCATCTTTCTATTTCCTTAATTTCTAACATGCTCGCTCCATAAATAACACAATTACTTCTTATTCAAAAATATCCCACAGAAGATACAATTAGCATAATAGGTATATTGTTGACTAGAATAACTTTGCTTATGCTGCTTCATGAATTTTAAACTACTAACACAATTTTTCTATTACATTTTTCTTTTTGAATTTAAATGGCAACAATTGACATGACTGATTCATGGCATATGGCATGCCCATCTGCAGTGAACGCTGTGCTGCCCGGATCCCTCTTCAGGAATGAAGGACTTGTTCTCCAGTTTCTGGGAGACCTGATGGCAGGCAGCCCTCAGCTGTCAATCACTTTCAGGGACTGCTTCAACTGCAGAGATCCACTGCGCCCAAGACACACTCTTGGACAACCCTTCTCCATAACAACTGATTGACCTGACCAAGTTCAGCTTATTCTCCCCAACACAACATAAAACTCCATGTAAGGTTAACTGAGGCTTTATGGAGATGGTATTACAACGTGACTTCTCCCTCTGCCCAATTCTGTTCTTCCCTTCTGCACATGATTCCTAGAGCCTTTCATAGTACACCTCCTTCCTTCTACTCTTCATCTCAGAGATGGTTTTCCTGGGGAATCTAGGCTGCAGTGCAAGACTATGGCCCAAAGCAAATGCTAAATATTAATGTGTCTTTCATTGGCCAGATAATATACTTTAAAGTTCTTACCTTCCTCCCTGCATTCCTGATCAATTGGTATGTACAATAAAGATGCAGACAAAACACTCTATTAGTCTAGAAAAGTAAATTTATTCTAAAAGTTACAATGAATTTTAAAGTCACATTTGCCTCATATTATTTATGTTCCACTTATTTCTCATTAGCTCATATACTGAAGGGCATAGTAAAGAGACAAAATGTGTAGCTCAGCTTAATTTGTGAACATCATGGGACTAAGCCCCAACAAATGGTTAACATAGGTACATATGCAGAGGTCCAGATACTGGCCTAAGCTGGCATTTGCCAGGCAGTCTGACATTACACAGTTTTAAGGAAGATAAACTATAAGTATTTATAGAACTGATCATAAAGGCATTTTGTAAAAACTGTTCTCTTTTTACCTGCTGACTAAAGCAATATTTGATTATCATGGTACAGAGGATAGATCGATTGTACCTTGTTACTAGAATAAAAATAAAAACAAACTCAAGAAAGATGAGGGAAAGCTTTTTTGTTCCATTTAATACCTATTCAAACTGTTTAGATCCTGGGTTTTAAATTGAACTGGAGACTTTTTAGATTTCTGTTCCTTTCATGGGTAGGAAAAAACCATTCCCAGTTTCAATATAGAAAACAAAGAGGAGGTACTTAGTGTACCTACTTAGTGTACACTAGGCTTCTGGTATATTGAAAAAGATAGGTTTCTCATGAGAGCCATATAAATTTTCTTTTCTGCTGTGCAGTACTCAGTTTTACTATAAATGAGAGCTATGAAAAAGAAAAAGTGTAGAACAAAATTCAGACAATAGAGAAGAGATGAGAGAAAACAAAAATCCTAAGTAATCAAACTATAGTTTAGTCAGGGATAGATTAATGAGAACAAAATCGGTGTTTTTGTTAGACCACTCCTAAATATGGGAATGTATAAAAAACCCGAATGAGTCACAGTAAAAGCATTCCCCAGAATGCGAATGAGCTTGGATTCAAAAGAGTGTGGAAGTGGGTAGTCCCAGGCATCAGGAAA
Source organism: Callorhinus ursinus (assembly GCF_003265705.2). Taxonomy (NCBI): domain Eukaryota; kingdom Metazoa; phylum Chordata; class Mammalia; order Carnivora; family Otariidae; genus Callorhinus; species Callorhinus ursinus. Next base: position 10,723,027 of record NW_027397116.1, read on the forward strand.
GGAAAGAGGAAGGAAGGTATACCACTGGATATAGGGGAAAAAGTTCTCTCTGTCTACTCGCTTCCCAAAATGGGGCAGAACCTCCATGACATTTTTGTGGAATTCCTCCAAGGAACATAATATATCATTTCTTGAATTAGTGTATGGGTATCATGTATGAACATATACTCAGAAAAATTTCATTTCAGTTTTAAATTTTGTTCACATCTTGACCCATTTCACTATACTGACTGAAATTATTTCTGGGATTACTTAATTTTGCTAAAGCGTTATTCTGACCAATTAGGTAAATGTGAAAAAATATTTTCCCAAAATTCAACTTGCAGGTTGAAACTAAAATGGTTCTGATCATATGAACAGATATTTAGATAAAAGCAAGGTTTTAGGTAGAAAAGTCTATTTTGAAAGACCTGTTTGCATTATCTTTCTTTGGAAATGTACATGGAGTTGAACAAGATAAGGAAGAGGAGAAAGAACAGGGGACCAAGATTCCTTTATTCATCATTCATTCATTCATTGGATATGTTCTTGTTTTGTTTTATACTGCTCATTGTTTCTATGCTTGTCTCAGTCTGTTCAGACTGCTGTAACAAAGTATCATAGACCCAGTGGCTTATAAGTAACAGAAACTTATGTCTCAGAGAGGGAGAAGCTGGAAGTCCACGATCAGGGTACCAGCACGGTCAAGTTCTGGGGAGGATCCTCTCCCCGGTTGCAGACTGCCATCTTCCGTCAATGGCCTCAGTTGGCAGAAAGGGAACAGGAACTCTCTGGTACCTCTTTTATAAGGCACTAATCCCGTTCTTGAGGCTTCCACTCTCTTGACCTAACCACCTTCCAGAGGCCCCACCTCCAAATACCATCACACTGGGGAGTAAGTGTTTCAACTTATGAATTTTTGAGAAGATACAAATGTTCAATCTCTAGCGGTTTCCAAAGATTTCTCAATCAGAAGAAGCACAGCCATAGGGACAAACAATTAAAATGATTTGGATGTGATGCAGACAAACTTAAAAAAAATAATAACAAAAAAAGAACAGATTTAAACATGCACCCAAATGTGCCCAAAACATCAGAAAAAACTTCAGAAAGAAGGAAAAGTTGGAGTTAGGAAATTGCCAGGGGCAGGGTTTCTCTAAAAAGAGACCAAAGGACCATTTAGCCTGTGCCACATATTCAAGACAGAACCCAGATGTAAACTTTGTCCTTATTTTCAAAAGAGGCACATATACTAGAAACCTGCGTGTAAGCTTCTATGTGTGTTTGTGAAGTGTGTTATTTTCTCAAATATGAACTTTAAAATATATCACATTTTAAAACCTATTGATAAATTTTTGATCTTTTTAATAGTAATATAGCGATTCAATAATGGAAGAGACCAATACTTTCACAACTCCTGAAAGGCCCCACCTAGGTATGTTATTTATCTTATAGACATAGGTGTGAATGTAATGCCATCATCACTTTCTTCTATCTCACATGCTGGAAGAAGTTTTTCATAGTTCACTATAGAGCACATAGCATTCTTATGTATGTTCATTTGTCATGAGTATACCCAATACCATGCTTTTCTGCTTGTACCCACCCATCCCACTTCTGAACCTCAAATCCTGTGACTTCCACATTCTTAAAAAGTATGTTTCACAAGAAGTTGTTAAGTCTAAGAAAGAGTGAATCCAACCATATCCACTAGGGAGCTAAGTTTTATATTAAAAGTTTCTGGTATACATTCAACAATATTTGAATGATTACTATAGACCAGGCAATATTTCAAGAGCTGTAATAAATAGTGAATAATATGGGGGGGGGAGCCCTCTAACCTCACGGAGCTTATAATTTAAAGTATATTTTTTACCTGTTATTTATGTACTTTTATATTCATACAGAACTTCATTATTAGATAGTTCTCTGGGAATATATTTCACAGAAAAAAAGATAAGAATAAAAAGTAAGGACCTTCCTGCCTGCCTCACAGTAGGTGAGGTTTAGAATAAGCATATGAAAATGGCTTGTGACAAGACTGTTAAGAATTCTGGAAACAGAAACATATTTAGGAGAGACTTGTTTTCTCAAGTCAAATTCAAATTTCTTTGCAAAATTATCCCCTCCAGGAGGAAATTCTCTGTCAGTTACAGTGAAAAATAACAGATTCTAAAAGAGTATTTCCATAGTTTTCATTTTTGGAAATTCACTTGCAAAATACGTAACTTTTCTCCCAAGGTGGAGTTCTGCTTTCCCAAAGAGGTACTTAGACAGACTGTTGGCTTGGGTACTGGAACACTAAATAGTCAGCTGGCTTTGAATTCTCACGTTGCCCACCAACACATTTGTTTTCTCAGAGTCTATTTAACCCAGCAGGAGATGTTACGATACCACTGAGAGCCAAGCTGCTCCCCAGTAACACAGGATGTTTGCCACCACTTCCTTAATTACTTCAGTTGTGCATATGGCTGAGCATTTATTGTGTGTGAAGAACCTATGACGTATGAATCATTTTATGGCTAAACCTACACTTTAATCCTTTTTTTATGAGCAAAGGAACTGGGTAAAAGCATGGTAGTTGAGAAAAAAAAAGAAGTTAATTCCTTTAAAAGGGAAATTTCACTCACCAAGAAGTGAGATGGATTTGTGTACATCTACATATAAAGACATTGAAAGGGAGCAAAATATACCACCCCAAAATATGCCTCTTTGGTATACTGATTATTTTAAGCTGATTATTTTTAAGAAACAGCCGATAGAGGTAAAACTCCAGAAAACTGAATAGAAGTTACCCGTTTGTAAGGTATATTTACATTTATAAAGAAATTTCCATTTGAAAGTTTGTGTCCCTTAGGGCGCCTGGGTGGCTCAGTTGGTTAAGCACCTGCTTTGGGCTCAGGTCATGATCCCAGGGTCTGGTTCCCTGCTCAGTGGGGAGCCTGCTTCTCCCTCTCTTTCTGCACGCCACCCCTCCCAAGCTCTCTCTCTGTCAAAAAAATAAGTAAAATCTTAAAAAAAAAATGAAAGTTTGTCTCCCTTACTGTACCAGCAGGAGGGGGATGACTCTAGAAACTGTTATCAGTAAATAAGTTCTGGCCTTAAATCTGCACAACAACCCTACCTTCGTCTACTGTGATTTTCCTGGTAACCCCCAAGAACTGACTCCCCACCCCCAACATCTTCCTTGGTCTTTAGCTGAAGATGATATTTAAGGTAATGGCTTCAGTCATTTCAGGGAGTTAACTAACTCTTCCTGGGTCTCTTTCATATATACAGGAGTTATTCATATTATCATTATTTTTTAAAGATTTTATTTATTTATTTGAGAGAGAGAGAATGAGAGAGAGCGAGCATGAGAGGGAAGAGGGTCGGAGGGAGAAGCAGACTCCCCGCCGAGCAGAGAGTCGGATTCGGGACTCGATCCCGGGACTCCGGGATCATGACCTGAGCCGAAGGCAGTCGCTCAACCGACTGAGCCACCCAGGCGCCCGAATTATTCGTATTATTAAACATTTGAGTTTTTTTGTCCTGTTAATCTGTTTTATATCCATTTAACTATTAGACCAGCCAAAGGACCTAGAAAGGAAGAAGGGAAAAATTTTCCACTCCTCCAGTTTATAGATATTCTCTAATTATTATCCATGCTTCTTCATGGAATACAGCAAACTGCTGTCTTCCAGTAGAATCCCACCATCGTCTTACTTCTCACTTCCCCTGATAGTTTTAGAAGGGCAAATGAAACCTGGCTAGAGAGTATGTTTCTTAAAATTCTCCTTATACCTTAAAGTGGTTATCTGACTAAGTTCTGGCCAATGACATGCAGGTGGACTTAATGTAGGCAACTTGTAGCTTTCACCTTTATAAAGGAAGCTCTTCGTTCTCCACTTTCCCTTTCCCATTCCCTTGATCTGGAACATGGTGGTGGTAGGGCTAAACAAGCCTTTTCCATCTGGAAGGTCAATTTCCATTGACTTTCCATTTTTCCATTCATTGGTAATGAAAGTCAATATCCCAGGGATGGTAGAGTGATAAGAGAGACATGTATTTATCCATCTGTGTATTTCTATATCATGTTCATAATAGGATATTGGTAAATCTGTTGTATGAAAATTATTGCATTTATTATGCCCCCTACAAAATCAAATATTTTTTTGCTAAAAGACTAAATTATCCTGTGCCCACATAACTGAGATTTTTCTTAATAATCTACGAACTTCTTAATTTTGTAAGACAATAAAATATTCCTACTAATCATTTTTTTTTAAGGTAGCATGTTTTCAAAATATTGCTTATAATAATTTACTAATGCCTTATGGTCCTATCTTGCCTTCCCTGGCAACTTCTGGTTTTGTCTTTTCCAAATTCAAGTTCAAATTCAGAATACTAAAATTGTTAAGGTCTCTTTTTATGCCTAAACTGTATTTTGGCTTTCTGGAATGAATGGCTATCAATAAAACAAAGCTTTACTTCTTCATCTTATTTTTCAAAAAGATTAAATGGGTGGGAGGGAAGGAAAAGTGAACATAATCAGGTGTTTTGGTGTTCCCTAAATTTTAATGACTTAAAAACTATTGAGAAAAACCTTTTTTTCTACAGTATTTGTAAGTTAACACAGACACACATACATGCACTTTACTTTCAAGCTAAAGAAACATTCTCATTTTTAAGAATAAATAATTTGTAAGGCCTTTCACTCAAAAAACTTCATTGCTCTTATCCTCAAACTTCAGGAGAAAGTAAAGAGTACAGATGGAATTCTAAAACCAGAAATTAGCTGGGGTGCCTGGGTGGCTCAGTCAGTTGGGCAACTGACTTTTGATTTCAGCTCAGATTGTGAGTTCAAGACCCATGCTGGGCTCCATGCTGGGCATGGAGCCTACTTAAATAAATAAATATATTTAAAAAAAAAAACCCTAAAAATTTGCAAAGTTCTAAGAACTCTAAAACCGCGCTCTCCAATATAGCCTTATGTGGCTATTTAAATTTAAATTTGAATTAATTAAACTTAAATCAATAAAAATCCAGTTCTTCAGTGGCACTAGCCATATTTCAAATGCTCTAAAACTATGAGTGGCTAATAGCTACCATATTGGTTAGCATACCCATCACTACAAAAAGTCTTATTAGAGAGCACTGCTCTAGAACTTCCATGGTTTTCTAGGGAAATCTTGATGATACAGGATCTCTCCTTATAAGTTAACAAAAAGTTACCTCAGGCACTACTGGAATCTCATACAGTTGAAGATTCTATCTTATAGGAAATGCATATGGATAGAAATAATTCTTATAAAAACAAAGTGTTAACGTTAAACCAGAAGAAGCAGCCTTTCCAAGATAGTCACATAAATAGCCCCTGCAAGGCCTGAAAGAGAGAGAGACGAAAGAGGAAGAGAGAAAGATGTATTCACCCTTCCAACTCTAATGGAAAGGGTTTTATACTATTTACAATGATCTCCAAGAAAAATCTTGATCTTTGGGGTTAAAGTTCCTTAATTTAAAAAGACAGGGTCATCATCTCTCATTCATTAGACTTAAATGCTTTTGGGAGAACTTGTGATGAGAGTGGCCTATAGAATACTCCAGAAGCTGACAATCTTGGGAGATGGTGACCAAGAATGTGTTAACATCTCCCTCAGTTTGTCTAAACTTTAGAGAAGTTTCTTTCTGATTCTATGCCTCTGACTTTTCTGAGGGGCATTTACTTTAGAAAACTTGTAATTCTAAATCCTTCCTCTGCCCCTTTGAGATGTAAATCATTTTAAAAAGTCTCTTGCTGGTTTACATCCCAGGAATATCATTCTCATCATGGACCTGAAGCCATCCTTTTGAAATGTAGTTATTGAAGGACACAGAGCACCTGTCTTCCAGTCTTTGTGGGATGGGAGGGACCTAACTTTGGTGAGTCCCTTGGCTCCACGTTGTAAAACTACCTTGTGCAGTGAAGATGGGAGAAAGTAGACTTTTCTTTCAGGTAAAGACAATTAGCAAATACAAACGCCTAGGATCTCCCTAACCTAGCTCGTAAAAGCTCTCCAGGCCTTGGTTTCCATGGAAATGGGTGTCTGAACTTGGCCTGTGCTCTCTCCTATTCCTGGTGATAGTATCGGAATAAAATCAGTGTTTGTTCACTTTGTCTGGTGCAATTTTTCTTTAACACTGGAGATCTGACTTCAAGACTCTTGGTTTAGATGACAAAACAAAATAGACATTTTTCAACCAAGAAGCTAAAATAATACTCCTTTTCGAATACTTCTGTACTTTTTCCTGTAATACTAATCCTGTCTGTTACCATGATCTCTAGTGATCATTTAAAGGTACTCACTATGCTCACATAACTTTCCACCTCCATCCTCACAGTGGCTCTGGCAGGGGCAGGAGCAGGAACAGGGGCAGGGACAGGAACAAGAGCACAGGCAGGGGCAGGGGCTGGGGCAGGGGCAGAGGCAGGGGTAAGGGAAGGGGTGGGAGCAGGGTCAGGATCTGGGTCTGAGGCAGGGGCAGGGGCTGGGGTGGGGGAAGGGGGAGTGGCAGGAACTGTAGCAGGGGCAGGGGCAGGGGCTGGCGCAGGAACAGGTGCCAGTTCTTCCTGGACAGCACCAGGCTCTCCGTGGGCAGGTGCCGGGTCACCTGTAACTACCACTTAATGAAAGAGAAACCTCTCTTGTAAGATGTTTTCAGACCATAACTACCGATCGGATCCTAGCTATTGCTGAATGTGCCAGCCTTCATCTGATCCTGCTGATAAGAATGCCAAATACTGTTCTTAAATTTTTCAGAAGGTTGATTTCCTTCTTCACATTCCTCTAAGTATTTACATTTTTCTTTCACCATTAACTCCAACTTTCAATCTCATTGAAGTAGACTTTGACCTCCTGTCAACAAAATGTTTCTACTGAAATCAGTCCAGCACTCTCATCAAAACATAGCTTGGTAAGAGTGGAAACAAACATCAGGACTCTCCTTTTACATCCCACGCAGCTTACTGCTTTGCAGGTCCTGTTTAACTTCAGTCAGAGAATCTGCTCTTTTAGAGTAGAGGTACCTAAGATTACCTCACTCCTGTTGCCAGAAATGATTCTTATATTCCTAATACATTCTGTGGTCCCATAGAATTATTTCTTCTATGGACATCAACTTTTCTCTGAAGATCAAACCAACCAGTTTACATTATTATCTAGTGTAGTTAAGGACAATCACATTAGCCCTTGATTTCCTTTCAACGAGCTGAGAAAGTATGCTATGGGAAACACTTCTTAGTGTTTCTATATGGAAAGGTCCATGGCCAGGCCAACAGAAAAAAAAAAAAAAAAAGACACTTGACTCTGAAAAAACTGTTCTGGACTGTGGGATATACGTTTTGCAGTCAGGGTTTGGTCATCTAGGCTCCTGGCTTCAGTCTATTGCAAAGACTAATAGTCTTTTTTTTTTTTTTCCTCTGGGAAATGTCTGTCCTGAAGCTGGCTGATGAATCTTTTCTAGAGTCCTAAAAGTTACTGTGTAGCCATCATCAAATTAGATGATAACTTACCCTATAACAGAAACAGAAAAGGCTAACTTTAGCTCAATTAAAGAGAACGTTACCTGCACAGCTTTCCGATTAGTAAATTCTCAGCAATATCCTACAGTCTGCTTTTATGAGCCCTTGGCCAAAAGTATGGAGAAAGAAAACAAAAAACAAAGAGAAGTAGCCCTAAGATGTATAAGCTATGGCTGATCACGTTGCTACCAATTAGACAATAGTATTTCCCTGATGAACAGGATCAGTTTCATATAATATTCGCATTCAATGAGGAATCTCCATGACTATGAAAATGATTCCTTTCTCATACTTGAAAAAATAAATAAATAAAAGCAAAGACTCTCTTTAACCACAAAATATTACTAAGTATTTCCTGTTTCCAGCTTATACTGACTATTGCTACTTCAGTGACAAATGTAGCTTCTTTGCCCTTCTTGCCTCCTAGAGAAAAGATACCCAAACAGCAAATTGCATTTATTTTTGACAGCATCTGATCCAGAACAAAACTCCACTTCCTTTGACCTCTTCTCAAATTAAATCCTGTAATAAGTCTCTTCTAAATCCTTTTATTGAGGTACCTGAAGATTTCATCTGGTGTGGTATGTTGCCTTGCTTAGTTACAGAAGACTTAAACTTAACTTTTTTTTCTTTTTTAAGGTTTTATTTTCAGGTCATCTCTCCACCCAACCAGGGCTTGAACTCACAATCCCACGATCAAGAGCTGCCGGTTTCACCAACTGAGCCAGCCAGACACCGCATTAACCCTTTTTTTTTTTTTTTTAAATCACAGGTGCACCTCCTGCTGGTGTTTGGCTTAGACATGGGCTAAAAAGTGCCCGAGACAGGAGAATCTAAGGCAGAGATGATAACTAAATTTTCCTGGGTCACACAACCAGGTAGGGGAAAAACCAATTTTCAAACACAAGGAGTGTGGCTCAAGAGTCCATGCTCTCAGATTTAGGCTATGCTCAAATGACATGATGCAAACAGAAACTGAGTCAGCATAGTTTTTTCAAGCTTTTGCTACTGAATACATGAAGCAAAATACTTTGACACATTTAACTCAAGAAGCTGTGCAAAATAGATAATCTCATAGGTCCTATGTACCTTAGTTCAAAAGAGTTTAGCAATTTATTTAAACATTTATGATTATATATATGTTATTCATGAAATTACAACTCATTCTATTGCCTGTAAGTAAATAAATTTTGTAAATTGTTTTTAAATAAATTGTAAAGGAAATTGGTTGTACAAAATATGAACATGTCTTATCTTTATAGTCCTTTTCTCTTTTATCTTCATAGGGATATGTTATTTATGGAAGAATTTATATTCTAACTTAGTAACAGGAGAACAGAAAAGGTGAAAAAGGAAATAAGAGGTTGGCAAAAGTGAATCTGAGTGGTGTTAGGTCAATGTTTTTTGGCTACACAGAATTACTGTGGGCTTAGGAGAAATCTGCAAAGCAACTGACAAGAAGTGTTTAATCTTTGTTTTTATTATGAATTTCTCATTCTGTTTCATTGCCTTCTATTTATTTTATGAATTTTATTTCCTGTAACTTCTTATGATACAAAATGATTATATTCTAGAACAAATATCTTTCATCCAGAGAAAACACAAGATGTATTTTGCAATCCTTAGGGTCAAGCAATTGATTAAAATGAAAGGTAATTACAGATATGCTATGGAATGCATATTTGCTTTTAAGTATTTTTACTTTGAGCAAATTATAGCTCTTTTGCTGTATTTTCTGTGCCTAGTGACAGGGCAATTAGTAATCTGAACTATCAAATCCGTTTGGAGATAATGGAGCTTAACAATTCTCGTGTTATAATTGCTTTTCCAAGGCCCCTCCCCCTGCTTGCCTTTTTGCCCATCACTTACCCAGTACACTTAATCCTGTTTAAATAGCAACATGTCAAACATGTCTGCTAATCAACTGGCTGGCATCCCCATGGAGATTTCTGCAGTTTTAAGCACTGCATTTCACTGTGTAAGGATTTTTCCCAAATATTGACTTTTGGTTTTCAAGGTTGCTGATGATATGCTCTGGCACATTAATCATTCTAACCACCTTAACAAAGAAGCTCATTAAAAAGACAAATACATTTATCAAGCAAATCATCAAGCAGATTATATACTTTCTACCCATAATAGATTATAGCTGAATAAATGACTTGGGTATTTTATAATTAAATATGCAAAACACTTAATATTTTAATACTCATATCCTTCATTGAGGAATGGGGATGAATTTTGTAACATAGAATTAATATAGCACAATTTAGTTGCAATTATGTGAATTAAAAAATAGAAATAGTACTTTGAATATGCAAACCAAATAATATTTTGATATCATGGTAAAGCATCACATACAAAGACATTTGAAGTTCAAATAATGGGAGATTTAACTTCTGTAAGAAGTTATTTCTATTTCTGCTTCCGAACACATAGTTTCTGCCTTGGAAATAAGGCTGTAGGTTGGAGAGACACAGGTAACTAGTCCTTTGCCCTCAGGCTGCACTGCAACTTATTTCTTTTGTCAGCCAAATAATACTTTAAAAGCTTGAAAAGGGCCTAAAGGGTCAGTTTCATAGGTTCCAATCTTATCTTTTGTTAAATCTCTCACCAGCCTATCTTGCACAAATCTAAGTTTTGTTTGGAGAAGTTTGCTTTTCTATCTCTGGGTCTTCAAATTAATGGACCATATATAACCTTGAATTGCAGCCTTCAGGCAGAAAGTTTTTCTCTTAGCAATTCCATATTTCCATATTTCTCTATTTTTAGTTTCAAAGTGATTAATATTGTCTTCTCGTAAAACCTTCCTAAAATATATACAAAATAACTAACACACTTAATTATCCTTAAAACATTGCTATCAAATCCTCCATGCTGCACTCTGAATCCCAAACGATAATGGGCTACAGTTTTCATTAAAATTTTTGTGGCCAGAGTTTTTAAGAACTGAGGAAGGGGAGCCAGCTGTGTTTGCTAACTGGCTTTACCCAAAAGAAAGATAAACTTTCTTGTATCTTCATGATAAGAGGCAGTACTACAACTTAGAGCAAGGGGCCAACCAAAGTTAGGTCCCTACCCTCCCAAGGGATCGGGAGATAGGGGCTCTGTCTCTTTCAATGACTATATGTCAGAGACAGATCTCTGTACTTGAGAAAGACACTCCTGGGTTGTAAAGCTGGAAAGAGGCTTTTCAAAAGATTTACATCTTAAGAGGGCAAAGAAAGGATTTATAATTTTAAGTTTTCTAAAGTAAATCTTCTCAGAAAAGGGAAGCCGGGAAGAAGCCTGTCTAAAGTTTAGTCAAGATGAGGAAAATATAAAGGCCCTGTTGGTCATTGGGTAAGATGGTATTTTATTGCCTCATCCCACTTGGTTCACATTTTAGGGTCTGTTTCTTATAAGTGTACAATCATTATTTCAAATTCCGCAACAGAATTCTTTATTGCAATGAAGAAAACAGAAACTAAATTGGTTTAAACAATGAATCGATTGGGGAATATAAAGATTTAAGCAGCTCAAACTCCCAAAGATAGGCTGTTCACGGGTAGTAAATTTGCCCTGTTCTATGTGTTAGCTTCATTCCCTGACTGACCTCCCCCATGATAGGAAGATTGTTTTAATAGCCATAAGCCTATGTTCAGATTCAGGGAGAGAAATAGAGGGAGTCTTTTCACAACTACTGAATAAAAACCTTGAGTTTTACACTGATTGGACTACCCTTGAATCGAAGCTTTTGGCCAGAGCTCCCCATGATGAGGTTTTCCCTCAATCAGTCACGGTGATAATGAAGATAAAATTTCCATGATATAAATCCAAAGTAGGGGACACTCTGGGGTGAAGGGCAAGGTTAACTTTTCCAAACCTCTTCATTGTTAAGCGGTGAAGGGAAAGAGGAATGAATTCCTGAAGTGTGGTGGTGGTGGGGGTGGGGTGGGATGGGGATTATCAGATCTACTATGCTGTAATTCTCAAGTATTCTTCTTAAACCTTAACAGTTCTCTAGTTCACCAACTCATCTGCACACCCCCAACATCCCCCTTCTCCTTCCCCTTCCTAACTGCTCTACTTTGCTTTAGGGTCACGGTGACATATATTTTAAATCTAAGATTTGTCAATTACTACTTGTGTAATTGACAGCAATTTAATAACTCTATTATTCCATCTCTAAAATAGAAATTAAAATTTCTTCCTGATCAGGTGCCATGGACATTAAAGGAATACTCATCTGTAATGCGACTTACTCCCTGCCTGGCTCAAGGAAGAATTTCACTTAAAGTCAATTCTCTCGAATTGTCTTCCATTGTCTACCACAACGGGTTAAGCTCTTATATCTGGATTTCACACACTTCATCATCTCAGTTAACCTATTCACTTATCACTTTCTTTAGTGAAATCAAAAGGATTTTTTGCCTGTCCCACAGTTCATGCCATGTTCTGAAGCCTTTGCTCATTCTGCCTTTAGAACCTGGAGAACCCTCCTGGCCCTCTATTATGCCTTATCACAGATGACAAGCCCTGGCTAAGACTTCTACCTGTCCCATGCACTCCGAGAAGACCAAACCGTTATCTCAGATTCCAATTCAGTTCCATGGAGGAAGAAAACACACTAATCAATGGTTGGCCTAGATTCAGACAGGTCTGAACCAGACTTGAATTGATTCTTTCACTTATGTTTTGTATGATTTATGATTTATGCAACTCCATGTTTCTGAGCTTTGGTTTAATCTGCTGAAAAAAGGGAATATAAGTATCTATCTCATGAATTGTTGTCAAAATTTAAAGAGATACTCTAAGGTTTAGACCACTACTAATATCTAGAAAGTGCTATAATTATCATTACTGTATCGACATTATATACCCAGGGCCCTGGGAGGAAGTCCTCTAACTGTATTTTAATAGACAATCAACCAAAATTGTTTCAAACATTTTTATTTTTTTGAATTGCTTTATTATTAACTTGTCTGAAAATTTCCAGAGAATATTTTTAACATTATAAAGAAGCATTGTAAAACCTTGATAAATTCTTACATATGTTCCTAAATTAGAAGGGAGTAGATAAGAAATCTCTCTTCCATTACCTTTCAGATATGATCAAATAAATTAACACATTCAGAATAAGATCAAATTCAAGAAATCATCTCACCTGGTTTCTTGGAATAAAGAAATTCAATGAACTCTCATCTGGTTAGGAATTCCTATTGTCCAGTAAGTTGAGAGTCACCACCAGTGGTTGAGGGGGCCACCACTCAAAATAATGATCCTCTTTCTTGTCCTGGTTCTGAACAATTTGAGATATAAAAGAGCAATAGGTGGAAAAAGCCAATACATTACTGTTATTACTCCAGAGCAGAGGATTTGATTTAAGACAATATTAGCTAATTTATTGAGCTTATATTGAGCCTTAAAATTTGGCAGCCTTCACCTACTGTCTCCCTGAAGTAAATAAAGGCAACACTGAAGGAGAGAAGGTTCTCCAGACTAGCAGGATGGCATCATTACTCCTCTGATGTTACTGGCTCTTCCGAAGAAAAAAGAGCTACCGCAAATAGCAGGCATCCCTCCTAACCAGGCAGAGATGTCTGAGGCCATACCTGCTCCCAAGAAGAAAAACTGGCCTCATGGCTGATTCTTTCTGACAAGCTTTCACCTAGAGGAGTTTCTTCACCTTCCTTATGGTGGAATAAGTGGTAAAGTGGAGAGAAGTTGGAGCATGTTTATGGGAAACCTCCCTTTTGTAAACCTGAGGAGTGGGACAATGATGTTCCTCTTTCCCACAACTCTATCCAAGGAGATGGTCAAATATATTACCTTTTTCAAAAGGATACATGAGTGAGATACAGTTCTCAGATCTGGTTAACACACACACACACACACACACACACACACACACACACACAGTTTTATTATTGATAAAGTATATCTTATTTGCCTTAAGTTAAGGGACATCAAGACAGATTATTTTAATTTTTATTTTCTTTATTTTAAATTTTGTAATCCATGCTTATTTTTTAGTTGAATACTTTTGTTTTAATTTTATTTATTTTTCCAGTTCCTATTTATGACCATTTTACTTTCTCGTTTGTTTCAGTGATATTAACAATTTCTTTTTATTTTTTTTAAATACAAGTATGAATTAATTTACTGACTTTATTTGATGAGTTATGGGACAGGTTATATAGAGACACCCTAAAAATTGTGAAGTCAGGACCTGGAAAACCAAAATTTCACAAAAACTGCTCTAACAGATAAGAATGATCTACATTCAATGTGGTGTCATGCTATTCCCCCATGGATTTGAACCAGTAGAGTCAAAACCAGGTCCATGATAGCTGAAACTATGATCACTGATGTTTTTCTTTGAAAGCACTTTTTACTAGTGGGTGCTCTACTGGCAAACAAGGCCCAGATTTTGAAGGTCTTGGAAATATAGCTACATCCACCCCTCTCATCAGATTATGAATTTTGTTCTTCATTTTGCTGTGAAAGTTCTTTAAAATTGATGAGCATCCTTGGGAAAGATCCCCTCTGAGGTTGTGGCAGATGTTAGAGCATCTGCTCTCACGTTTTGTTAAAGTGCATTCTACATGATACAGCTCAATGCAATGGAAAGCAGCCTTCAAAGTAGGAAGGGCCACAGCTGTGGTTGTAGCAGACCTTCCAGTGATGGAGCCTGTGGAGGAACTGAAATGGATCCAAAAGATCATGAAGCTAGGCTGACAGAAATGCAGTCACCATCCCCTCTCAACTGTCATGCCAGGTTCAAAGAACAGGGAGAAGGAGATGCACCCACTGCTACTTTTGGTGTAAAGATGGACTTCATTCTGTAATGAATATTCTTGGTATTTTCTTACTCCAAAATCTCATCAGCTTGTTGCTTCCCAACTTGTTTCCCCACAGACAAAATTCTGAGATCAACGTTCTTTCATTTGACTAATACTTACTGAGCTTCTCATGTGGCAGGCACTGTGAGACTCTAGAAATTCAATAATAAATAGGACATTTTTCCTTTCAAGGACCTTAAGCCTAATGGGAAAGACAATATATCAGTTAAAAGCCATATTCCATAACTGAAAGCTGTGATATTGGCAAACAATGGAAGTTCATTAGGAAGTTCCTAACCTAAATGTCATAGAGAAGACATAGGAGATAGCTGGATAAAACCATCAGCAAAGAGCAAATGGACTTTATTTTAAGGACAACTAAAAATTTTAAACAGAGGAGGAGAAGATCATCTTCATCTTGGGGAAAAAAAAAAGTCATTGGAAGCAGCCACCTCTACCAGCTTTTTCTGGAAAGACAACACTGCCTAGTATGTCCCGTGCTAATGTACACTTTATTTAAAACATACAAAGGAGCCAAACCCAAGGCCAAAGAGATTATAGCAGCCCAGGAACCAGGAGGAAGCCCCCAGACAAAGATAATGGTAAGAGAAAATGATAATTTCTGGTTCCAGTTGGCAGCTTTGAGTTTTACAGCTCCCAAGGGCTACTGGTGGTCACGCTGAACCAGATGGACTCACTTGGCCCAACTGTCTACTCAGGCATATCCTATGATTCCATTCCTTCATTTCTGATCTGTCTGTGGTTGAGAAAATCACAGCTTGTTGCTTGTTGTTATGAGATAGGGTATAATGGTGAATGGGATCTTGTCTTAAGACCTAGCTCAAACCCAGAAAAGACTGAATTTCAAGGACAGCCTTCTTCTATACTTTCTCCTACTCACCCTTCTCCCACCTCTTCCTCACAAACCTCCCATAAGTAACACCTACAACCAGAGTTTTCAACTTGGCCATAAGCACAGAGCAGTAGCCCAGGGCCCTGTGCTGGAAATTGGGTCCTGTGCTTGTGTTTGATGCTACCTTGAAAGTCTTAGTAAATTTATCTTTGAATTTGTGGGTTTTTAAAATTTTATTATTTTTTTAAAGTATTTATTTATTTCAGAGCGTGAGAGCAAGCATGAGTGGGGAAAGGAGCAAAGGGACAAGCAGACTTGCTGTTGGGCCAGGAGCTTGACATGGGGCTCCCTCCCAGACCCTGAGATCATGACCTGAGCCCAAGTCAGACGCTTAACTGGCTAAGCCACCCAGGCGCCCCTTGAATTTGTGTTTTTTAAGTGAAGTCAGTGAAATGAGCATGCACCAGGTTCTTGGAGTCTCACCTCAAATGTGGTCTTCCCTCCCATTGCCACCTTGCCTCCTCGGGATGGGTTCTCCGCTGCCTACTTCCCTGACCCCATCTATCACCCACCCCCAACCACCCCACCCTAGACTCAGCTGAGTCTCACCCTACTTCCTTGACCCCACCCACCAACCATCCCCTTCAGAGGGCAGGGCCGGGAGCACAGAGAGGTTCAGGGTCAGGTACCCATACTAGGCAGCAAGTCACTGTGCAGGGCCCTGGGAAACTAAGAAGGTTGGCTCACACCTTGCAAGTATTTCTGTATCCCAAAGAGTGCAGCAATAAATGCATTTTAAAAACACCATAATAAATAAAAGAGAAATTGCACGAAAAAGGAAAACATTTCTTCTCTGTTTTTTGAATAAGAAACTGCATTTTCATTTTACTCTGGTATCCACAACTTAGGTAGATGGAAATATGTGGTCGTACTTAGAGCTAAGTAGCAGGTGTTCTCCTGGAATAAGCCAGGAGATCTTGGTTTGGTAGGATCCTCACACTCTCTGATGTCTCCTACACACTGAGATGGGTGTTGGCATAATTGCTGCTATTCCTCTTGGTCAGCCTCCCTTGTTGATAGTTTACTGTTTGATTTTAGGGGCATTAGTGTATAGTACAGGCCTGCCAAGCATACTTTCTGGAAGGGCTGTAGCTTGAGGGAAATTACAAATACCAATTGGAAAGCAAGCTTTGGTAGGGAAATCCAGCAGAAAGAAAGTATGAGGTAAGACTCAGTTATGACTGAGAGACAACTAGTCTTCTAACGTGGATGTTTGGAATTAAGGTGTATATAACAATTATGATCTTCCTTTACCCACCAGATTCCTCTGTGACTTATTGCATCTGTGTTGTTTTGTACATTTTGACCAAATAATTCTGTTTTTACACAGCAATTAACACACTAGAATTTGAAGAAACTATTTTTGAAATACAATTTGCACATTCTGATTAATTTCTAAAAACCTAGCTACTTTTCAAGTCGTAGTTTGTGTTTATAATATGTTTGTGGAAATATTTTAGACAGGAAATTAAAGGGATTTCTCACAAGAAGAAGACACTATTAGGAACAAAGCTATAAATAAAGATTAACTGCAGTTTTTACAAGCAGGGCAGCTGCCAAAATAACAAAGAATTCTTTAAAGTGTTTTATCAGTTGTTTCATTTTGTGTGAAGGAAATCACTATCAAGGAAATGTAATGAAATGTCTTCAGATGTGAAATTCAGAAATGGGAATAGTTTCCATCCTGTACACTGAATCAGTTGAATAATTAAAAAGATTGGAGTGATGAAGTCCAGACATAGTTGATAAGAGAAAAATGTAAGCTTCATTTGAATGTAGTAACTTAATGTAATATAATTTAATAAAATGAGGTCCACTCGACTTTTAACAGGATGCTTTATATTATTTGTATTTCATGAGAGGAAAAATAGATACAATATTTTAAATAAATTAAGTAAATTAAAACTTTATATTGAATTCAACGAGAGGTTTTTTTTTGACTTGTAAAAAATTACATTTTAAGGTTAATTTGCTTGGAATATGTATAGATGATTGTTTCTGACCTTTCTCATATATAAATGTCATATTTACATTTTATAAATAATGAATTTAGGAAAGTTCACTCTGTGGCCATAAAAATCAGAAACTCAAAGTTTCTTCATTTTGTTGTCAGTCCCTTAAGAAAAGAGTGCTGTGTGCAGATTCCTCTGGCTCCCAAAAGGGTTCAAGGGTACTGGGAAAGGCTTTAATAAAGTCACAAAATTGTATGTTGTCCTCAACGCAGGTGTGCTCCGCTCCTGGGAGCAACACAGATGGAAAACAGCAGAATAAGCACTGTATATACTTCCAGATTTAAATCCCCGGTGAGGACATCATCAAAGTGAGTTTGGAGTTCAACTTCTGTGGTCAATCTCAGACGACAGATTTTTCTCCCTTCTGTATTATATTATTATTTCTCTTAGCTGTCCTATAATTCAATAATAACTATTGCCTGAGCTATTATATAACATAATTTTGTAACTTACAATTACTGTAATTTTAAGAACCATTATTAAGTAGACCTATTAGCTGCCAGGCACTGCAAGGTCCTGAGACTAGAGGTAGGCACTGTTGTTGCCCTCTAGACAAGACTATGGGGATGGCATACATTAAGAAACTACAAGCAAATAGTGAAAAAGAGAGGAAGCTGGGATGATACTGAGAAGCCAGAAAATAGTGGGAGAGGCCCTCCCTATATAGCAAAATAGGGGTTTCAGTAGAAAACTATTTTAAAAGAGAGAGAAGAAAAAAGAACAAGCAGTATGAATAATAAAAATTCAGCACTGCTAAACAACATTTTACTAAAGCCATCTGTCCTTGGCTTATAAGATAAATGAGTGCTAGGTCATCATAAAACTAGAAATATACAGGCAAGCTGTACATGTAAGATACGCACAAATATAAAAAGAAATAAAATTTCAAATTGTGCTTTAGTAAATATAATGCAGAGTTCTATTTCAAACTATATCTGGACTTTCAAGAGGCAATTCAAGGTAAGCCCACACAAACTTGTTGCATGCCTACTATGTTTTGTATACTGCAGGTGGTCCTGAAGAGAATGATGGAGGATACACCCGTGGCCGTACCGTATCAATAAATCCATTGCAATGCTGAGTGTTGAAGACAAAAGAGATGACTTTGATCTTTCAGTGTTTGGAGATTTTCTTCCTAATATTGCTCATTTAAACTAAAATAATTTATAGAAAATAACAGATTATTATGTTGGTTTATAAGAGAGAATATTTACAAATCTTCTTTACTTATCTAACAGTATTGTAGATTTTTGAAATGATATTGTAGGTCCACTCTAGTGGATGAGGTGATTCGTTTTATGGAGTCAAACAATTTTCTTAAACATCATCTCACACAAAAGCAGACCCTTAGCTCCCCTCCTCCAGCATTAACTGACTGTCAAAAATGCCCTTAAATGGCTTTTTTTTTTTAATCAACTGACGTAATTATATACAAAAGTTAATTCTGATTTTCATTTTACTTCATCACTAAATCTTATTTTATTAACATTTCCTTTAGGCTCTACCTTACTAGTAAAAAATAAACTACAAATCATATTTTCCATTTGGAATAGTTTTCATCCCCTAGGAAAAAATCAATACATCAAAATTAAATTTCAAAACTGCATTAACAGCATCTTGGAGGTCAGGTATTCTAATAGTCTCTGAGTGGAAACCAAATTATGGAGTTATTATATGTGGACAATATAATTATTTTTACCACCTTTTACTTTAGAGAATACAACAAAAAAGGAATTAAATCTAGTATAAGGATACAGTTAAAAAATAGAAGTGTGTTTATCTATGTCATCTTAATACTACTGAATTTAGTGATTTACAGGAGCATTAGTTTTAACTTATGGAATCTGAATTAGACTGTGGATATTTAAAAGCTTTAGCAAAATAGCAAAATTAAAGAAAATAGAAATTATTGGATTTGAGCAATTGACCTCTTTTGCAATACACTAACTCCTTAAAGACATCAAAGTATTCTTTAATAGGATAAAAGAGCTGGAAGAAATTTTAATCAATGAATTCAATCAAATTAATTTAAAAAAAATGAGAACCGTAATAGTGAAATGACAGATATGATCCTCAGTTTCATCTCATCAGGGCTATTCTAATATAACCTTCTTTTTTCCCCCACACCTCATTCCCTCCGTTATCATTCTCAGTATCTGGGGCCTAATGTCTTGGACAATTTTGATACCTGTGACAATTATTAATTACACTTATATCTTCTGCTCTTTGAGGGCAGGATTTGTATCTGTTTTATTCTGATGTGTCCCTTGGCACAGACTTCTTTGTGTAGCTAAGACAGTCTCAAAGCAGGCAGATAGATTTGGAGAACAAGAACACACAGCAGACTCATTTTCAGGACCCCAAAACTGTTCTGCATAATAACATAAAAAGCCGTTGTAATTTTTACCTGGTGATTCTTTGAGGATCATGTTGTCTTTAAAGAAATGTTTCTTTTTCCTTCGATATGATGTGGCAGGGACTGCTAATTGAGACTTTAATGTCCATTTTCCCTTCTTAATTTGATTACAATATCCCCTATATTTACCAGGACACATGGCTGCCTAGCTAGAGATTGCATTTGCCCATCTACCGAGCAGCTAGGTTATATATCCAAGTAATGAAGTTTTGCCCAATAAGATCTGTGTATGGAGGGGCATAAGCAGCCTGTCACAAAAGCTTAAAAGGAAGCAAACTGTGTACCACCTCCTCTTTCCCTCTTCCCACTAGCTAAAATGTGGGTACAGTGAGTGAAATGACCCTGAACATGAAGAGAAAGGTCATATTCAATGATGGCAGGATTTTAAAAAAGATGAAATCTGGGTTTGGAGATGGCTTCATGGAGTAGAGTACAACCGCCTTATAACCCATCCTGCCAACCAGCTTTTGTTAAGATTTTTTTTTTAAGATTTTATTTATTTATTTTTTTGAAAACTTTATTCATTTATTTGACAGAGAGAGACACAGCGAGAGAGGGAACACAAGCAGGGGGCGTGGGAGAGGGAGAAGCAGGCTTCCCGCCGAGCAGGGAACCCAACGTGGGACTCGATCCCAGGACCCCGGGACCACGACCCGCGCCGAAGGCAGACGCCTAACGACTGAGCCACCCAGGCGCCCCTTTTGTTAAGATTTTATTTATTTGAGAGAGAGAGCATGAGAAAGAGAGAAGGGCAGAGGGGGAAGAAGGCTCTCTGCAGAGCAGGGAGCCCAACAGGGCCCTCAATCCCGGGACGTTAGGATCATGAACTGAGCCAAAGGCAGACACCTTAACCAACTGAGCTGCCCGGGCATCCTATGCCTACCAGCTTGAAGTAAAAGCAGAATAAACTTTCAGTCTAGTTTAAGCAACTGTGTATTGTTTCCTGATAAAGACCTCCAACCCTGAGGGCCTATAACCTACAAAATACCTAAGAATAAATATTCTATATGTATCCTTGGGAAAGAGAAGTGTGTGCGCGTGTATTTTCAAAGGGTTAATCACAAGAGATAATTGCAATACAATATGAATATGTACATGCAAAAACCTTTAGAATCACAGAAGTAATCTTTAACTCATTACCTGGCAGGGATTTGAAGAAAGTCTTTACAAAACAGAAAGATTTCCTTTTCTTGTCTGTCACTTGCTTCCATTTTTTCTGGCTTCTTTGAAGTGTACTATCCTTCACACTAGATATTGAATTCCAATATCTAAAACATTTACACATTTGAGAGCTTAGTTTAACATAGCATCTAAATGACTTCAATTCAGGTTTATGCTGTGTGTCTTAGAGAATTTTAGCTCTGAGATATCTTTGAATGTTGCTGATCATCTTTTCCACGTAACCCTTTCTAGAGTTAGAAGATCCTTTACATTTGTCCATCCAATGCCTGAGGCTCTTGCAAGCATTCAGTAAAAATTTCTAATGCAGAAGTATTAATTTCAAAAAACACATAGGGGTGCCTGGGTGGCTCAGTCATTAAGCGTCTGCCTTCGGCTCAGGTCATGACCCCAGGGTCCTGGGATCGAGCCCCACATCGGGCTCCCTGCTCAGCGGGAAGCCTGCTTCTCCCTCTCCCACTTCCTCTGCTTGTGTTCCCTCTCTCGCTGTGTCTCTCTCTGTCAAATAAATAAATAAATAAATCTTTAAAAAAACCCACATATGCACCATATGCATACGTGTGTATATATATATATATAATTTATGTTTTTACTTACAATAAAGTGAGTTAGAATGGCCTTACTAGTTTTCTGTTAGAGATAAAACAAATATCTGCTGCTTGACTTGTTCTCTCTCTTTTTTAAGTATTTTATTATTTATTTTTTAAAAATTTTATTGTTATGTTAATCACCATACATTACCTCATTAGTTTTTGATGTAGTGTTCCATGATTCCTTGTTTGTGTATAACACCCAGTGCTCCACGCAGAACGTGCCCCCTTTAATACCCATCACCAGGCTAACCCATCCCCCCACCCCCCTCCCCTCTAGAACCCTCAGTTTGTTTTTCAGAGTCCCTCGTCTCTCATGGTTCGTCTCCCCCTCCGATTTCCCCCCTTCATTTTTCTCCTCCCGCTATCTTCTTTTTTTTTTAACATATATTGTATTATTTGTTTCAGAGATACAGATCTGTGATTCAACAGTCTTGCACAATTCACAGCGCTCACCATAGCACATACCCTCCCCAATGTCTATCACCCAGCCACCCCATCCCTCCCACGCCCCCACCACGCCAGCAACCTTCAGTTTGTTTCCTGAAATTAAGAATTCCTCATATCAGTGAGGTCATATGATGCATGTCTTTCTCTGATTGACTTATTTCACTCAGCATAATACCCTCCAATTCCAACCACATCATTGCAAATGGCAAGATTTCATTCTTTTTGATGGCTGCATAATATTCCATTGTATATATACAGCACATCTTTATCCATTCATCTTTGACTTGTTCTCTTGAGTATGTTTACCTTTGAAGGAATGTATTCTACTTAAGAGAGAATTTTTATTAAGGAAATTTGTGGATTGTGTTGGGACTTCTGCATTGCTATTTATAATAATTATATGTGTAAGGTAGCCAGAAGGCAGAGAATATACATGCTCTTTTCTAAGTGCATTATTTCCTTTCAACCAACTACTATAAGCTTGACTATGACAGGGAATCTGATCTGTGACCTTGAGCAATTGAGAGCTACCTCACAGAGTTTTGGGGACAATTAAATTAGATAATAAGTAAAAGACTTTCTAAGACAACATTTATTACATCAAACACATTTTAGTTCCCTTTCTTTATTTTCAGTTTTCATTACCAACTAATAAAAGTAAAATTTAAAGACTCATTCTTCTGGAACTTAGTGTAAGCCAATGAACTGAGTTTCTATGGGAACCAGCTACTATTATTCATATTAGTAATATAACTTTGTCTATATTAATAATGTGAATAATTGTAGCTAACACTTATCAAAAACTTTTTATGAACAGCATGGTACAAAAATCACCTCAGAAAAATATTATTGTTGAGCTTCTATCATTATCCTGACTTTCCAAAGGAGTAAATTAAAGCTTATGGATGCTAAGGAGTGTGCCCAAGGTCACATAGCTAATAGGGTATTCTGTCTATATGGATCTGGAGCCCATACCATTAACTATGATGTACTGTTTTCTGTAGTGCTTATCCACTTAGTGATTTTGAAATCTGTTTTTTTCTGAAATATTTGACTTAAAGATGGTGAAAATCTCCCATCACTGGATAATGGCAGAATTTTCACTAAATTTTGCTGGAAGGCAATAGCAAGTATTTGTTGCTCTTTTCTTCCACCTCTGAACACAGGCAAGTTAGATTTTTAGAAAAGACCATGACAAATAACTGAATGTGGTCTGGATCAATAAAGCAGCTGCTGTAAAACAGCCTTGGGCCCCGGAATTTCTGCTAAACTATCAACATCTAATGTCAAAGTGTTCTTTGAAGGATGAAAGTCAGACCGATATCTTAAAAGTAATTTTCTTTTCGTAGGTCAGTGATTGAATTTGAGTCAGTTTTCCAAATTGTTTAATAAGACAACACAAAATGTGATTACTCGTATCTCTTGCAAATAAAGCAAATGATGACTCACAGAATTCTGAAGGTGTCTTAAGGGGGGAAAACATCCTGGTCAAATAATTACATATTTACATATTATGGAAATTTCACATATAAAAAAGTGGGATAAGACCCTGTTTTCCGGATTGGTTCTATTGAATCATTTAATCATTGTTTTTTACTATATATATATATATATATATACACACACACACACATATGTATACATATATACACACACACATATATATATACATATATACACACACACAAGCATATAGATATATATATATGGATGTGTTTGCACAGATAGATACATACATACATATATACATAGGTACATACACACACATGTATATACATATATATATACACATAAAACTTTTTGGAAAATTACATTAAAATATAAAGAGAACATTAGAGTTGTTAAAAATACCTGAAAAAATATTAAGGCCAAGTCTCATATAGCATTATAGGAGACATGGAATGCAGGAAGGACATAGTAAATAAGTTGATTTCTTTACTAAAGAGCAACATGTAATACTAGAGAGCCATGAACTGAAATCTCCATATTGCTGGATGTGTGTATTTTGGGATTGTGACAGGGCATTTGACCACTAGCTTTCTCTTACATAAGGAAGTTTCCTTTCAGATGTTTAAGAGCTCCTTAAGTTCTAAACTATCTGGGCTTCCCCCTGGTAATCTTCTTTATTTGGTTCCCCTTGGAATAGCAAAAAACAAAAAGAAAAACAAAAACAAAACAAAAAGTGCTTTTTAAGTTGTTCTTCCTGTCAGTAAATTATAGAAACTATGTTTCCTTTTGTAAAGAAAACAGGATTCCAGACCAGAATCACATATGTTACTCCCACCATCATGCCACTACTCAGAGAAACAGTAGGAATAGGGGCATTGAAGATCATTTCTACCATCTTCCAAGGGTACAAGTGACCACTTCATATTTAAAATTTGCTTTTACAACCTCTCTTTTTCCATACCCTTTCTTATTTGCGATTCTATTGCTCATCTGTGAACTTTCATTAAGAATACATTGCCTGAATTTTTACTCTTAATTAGGTAAGGCAACTTTAATAATGTACTTCTACATTATGTGTTATACTTCTATAGTATACTTCTATTGTTGATGTCTAAGGTGATGATACTGAAAAACATTCAGAAGAAGGTAACTAGATGATAAAGACCGTTCTGAGTTAAGAACAATAAATTAAAAGGCATAAAAGGTTCTTGCTTTTGTAGTACTTATAATAAATGCTTTTGACCAGCACAAAGAATATCAGCATGCCCCTTAGCAAATATAGTAGGTAAGCACATTCACAAATCATTCCTGATTTTTGTGCTTAAATTATAGCTTCTGAATTCCATTCCCCCTAAAGGGAATAATGGCTTCTTTGGTGAATGGCTGATTTTAGGTCCCAGCTAGGAAATTTGAAAATGAGCCTAGGAAAGCCTATGCTTAAGAGCAAGAAAATGATAGCTTTTGTCAAGGACAGAGGTGCCAACTTGAAAGGGCTAACACTTGCCAATGCTGTGATTATCTGAGCATCAAAAAGGATAATATATACTGAATCTATAAACCTCCATAAGTTCATGATGATTATCAAATAAATGAGAGAAAGCCAAATGACAATCAAATAAATCTTTAGAGGCTATTGGAAGTAACTAGGGCACCTATGGCTAATTTTATCCCTTTCATACTAACTATATTTCAGGAAACCAAATAGTTTCAGCTGAGAAATTATTTTCTTTACAAATAAACTCAGGCCGAATTGTTAAAGAAATGACAAAATTAGAAAATAACCATTTGCCACACCTAATTAAATAATTGATTTAAGCAATAATCACCAATTGATTAAACTATTAGATGAAAGGTTGATGTAAAATTTGCAATGGAAGGATCAAGTGTTAGAATGTAAAACCACTAGTTAAGAAATAAAAGTGGGACCACAGACATTGTTACTTGCCTCCTGATGTGATGCAGTGTGATGCCCATAATAATACTCATGAAGTACTTTTTCCCGAAAGATGGAGTCTGAATGTAGAGCTAATCTAAACTTACAAGAAATGGGAATGAGAATGTTAAAGAATCAAATTAAATGACCCCAAGAGGAAATAAATATTAAAAAAAAATCAGAATATGATGCCTCGTACAGGACGATGGGCACAGTTTCTACAATAAAGAGAAAAAATAAGGACCAGGAGAAGGCTGGAATGCTTCACTGTAGCTCAAAGGACTTAGGAGACAGGGTAACCAAATACAATGTGTAGACCTTGTTTCACATCCTTATTTGAACCTATAGCCAATTGCTGAAAGGCACTTCTGAAACAACCATGGAAATTTGATTATGGACTGATCTAAGATGATATTAAAATGATTTTAATTTAGTTAGATAACAATAATAAAACAGTTACATTTTAAAAATCTATATTTTTAGAGATACATAGCAAGGGTGAAATGACATAACATTTGGGATTTGTTTTAAAATAGTTCATTAAATGGCTCCTGGGTGGCTCAGTTGGTTAAGCATCTGCCTTTGGCTCAGGTCATGATCTCAGGCTCCTTGGATCGAGTCCCACATCAGGTTCCTGCTCAGTTGGGAGTCTGCTTCTCCCTCTCCCTCTGCTGTCACTCCTGCTTGTGCTCTCTCTCTCTCTCTGAAAGAAAGAAAGAAAGAAAGAAAGAAAGAAAGAAAGAAAGAAAAATCTTTAAAATAGTTCATTAAAAATAGATGCATAGATAAACAGTTATAGAGACAATGTGGCAAATTTTGATTAAAAATCGTTGAATTTTGGCAATGTCTTTATTGGGGCTCATTTAACTAATTAAAAATTTAATTGTTCTCCCTACTTTTATGGTGTCTAAGTTTTTTCCAGAACAAAATTAATCAGTAGTATGTTGAGTTAAGAATTGCATGAAGGTAAAAGGTATGATTGCTTATAAGATTCAACTCAGACCTGTACTTCCTTAATCTTATATTTCTTTAAAAAATTAGAATTGAGCTCAAAAGTAATATTCTATGTCAAAAGTTGTTGGTACAATGAGCCATATACAACCAGAGGGCTAAAGATATTGAATATCACTGAATTTCATGCCTGTCTTAGACTATTAAAGCGTAAAACTCCAAACGTAAAGAAATTTGTCTGCGGCACATCATTTTCACTGTAGTATGGTGTTTTTTTTTTTTTTTTTTTTTTAAATTTTCAAAAAATTTTAGGATTGTGAGGTCTTTCTACCAGGAAATAACTTTTTCTAGAATTTCTCCTAACCCCCTATGCATTACTTTTCTATTTTTGGTTTTTGTCATAACAAAGTATCAGAGGCGGGGTGGCTTAAGTAACAGAATATTTTCTTCACAGTTTTAGAGTCTAGAAGTCCAAGATCAAGGAGTTGGAAGGGTTGATTTCTTCAGAGGGCCTCTCTCTTTGGTGTGTAAGTGGTAGTCTTGTTCTGGTGTCTTCACATGGTCTTCCCTTTGTGTCTGTGTCTTAATCTCATTTTACAAAAACACAAGTCACATTGGATTCGGGTCCATTCTCGAGACCTCATTTTGCCTCAATTTTACTTCTTTAAAGATCTATCTCCAAATATAGTCACAGTCTGGGGTACTGGGGCTTAGGACTTCAAGATATGAATTTGGTTGGGGGGACAAACAATTCATCCCATAGCACCCCATTATGGTCATAAATGTGAATTAAGCAAAATTTAAGGGAACTAGGTTTTCTAGAATGATAATTGAAGTTGGCAGAAGGAAAAATGGTACTCCTTAAACAACAAAGAAAAGTACTGCGTTAAGAATAGAGATGGCCCTTGCACCCAGCCTTGGATCTTCTGAGTCTGTATAAGTGAAAATCAGCAGGATGGATTTGTATTACCTATTTCACATGAGAAAAATTCCTTAAAGCTTGGAAGATAATTATTATACTATTTTACATTGAACTGCCAAGTGATCAGCTCATAATACAAATTTAACTGTGCCTCTTTTATAATTCATCCATATTCTATTGTACCCCATCACAACTTGCTCATAGTGTTGTAGACTTTTAAATTTTCTTGTGCTTTCATTGAAGAATTCATTTTGTTACCTCTCAGGATGTTGGACTATTACTCTTCTGTTGTGCCTCGGTCAGCTGTACCCCATTGCCCTGGAATGCTTTTCTCAGCTATAGTTTTACTGGGAGATTAAAGGCACGTTTCTAGGGGGTGGGTATGTTATTTACTGGGAACAGATCAAATCTCTCTTAGAAGTAGGTGAAATACAAATGATAAGTCTATCAACTATAGAGCTTTCTGGATTACTGAATTGACATGAGCAATGATTCTGACTCGGGAATGAATTTGGTGAAGCATCACTTTATTCTAGAATTGCCAGTGCCTATATTTAATGAGACAAATGTTTGATGGGTTTGCTAATTTGAGTCTGAAGATTAATCGAGTACTTTGTGAAAGACCAATAAATATGTAAACAGAAAATAAAAAAAAAAACTCTGAAAGCGAAGACTTCTCCATTTTAGCAGGAATAAATCTGTCTTCATCGGTAGCAATCACCAAGATTAATACTAATTATAATCAATATACAAAAGACAGATTACATCTGTCCATTTCTTTCACCTTTTTTTTAAATTCAAATGTTATCATGGGTCTGAAAGGAGAGAACTACTTCCTATGAGGAACTTGTTCACCCATGTTAACGTAAATTAACTCTTCTAGGCACTAAGGTATCATTGAGTAAATGGTGTGTTTTGTGCATGAAATGATATCTCATGTCCTTTAAGTGCTCGTTCATCTCCATGCTATGAAATATGTACAGTTAGGTATCTCTTCACTTTCTTCTTTTAACTGAACTTTAGTTTTTAAAAACAGCCCTGAAATAAGTGTGTTTATTTTATTTAATACTTTAAAATAAACCACTCTAAAATATTCATATTGTATTTTAACATTCAAAATTAAGTTAAATATCTTTTTAAAACCCAACTAAAAATAAAAAGTTCTTTGTATTTTTATTTAATCGAAAAAGTAAAACCAATTCTATGAATTAGAGATAACTATATGCCAACTCATATATGGTGATCTGATACCAGGAATATTTTTACTAAGAAGCCTGTGACAAAGTATGAGTGACATAAAATCCCTTTTAAAAAGCCTGGATTGATGTATTATAATTGATAATAATATAATAAAGTCTCTCTCCCTGTGCCACATAAGGGTCCTTTATAAAAGCAATAGCTCTTGATTGGCTATATGATTAAAACTATTTCCTAGATCCTAATTTCTCCTAGGATCAATCAAAAACTTTTAAGATCTTATTAGGCCTCATGTAATCTGTCCTGCCTAACTTTATACGAATTTAACTTCTGGTAATAACTCCTTACTCGAACTACATATTAATTCATTTTTATACAACAAATATTTTATTTAACAGCTCATGTGACGGACACGGTGATAAGAGGTTGAAAAGAAAGTTGATCCAGTGAGTTTAAAGTTTAGCAAGTGTCTTGCAATATAACTACTGAGTTTCTCAAACACACAGAGTTTTTTTTATCCTTTTACCCTCTTTATATCTGGGGCCTTCACAAATGCTGTTTCTTCTGCCTGGAACAATTTTGCTCTAGTCTTCTGCCAACCCTTCAATCCATTTCATCTAGGTAAGTACTATGTAGCCTTTATGACTCCATATGAATTTTATATCTTCAGAAGAAATACTTCACAGACCACCCCCCTTCTTATTCCACCTCTACCAACACAAATGCTCTATATTCGCACACTTATCTTGTGCTTCAGTCACAACAGATACTCTATCTTTGCTTAGTACTTATCAAACTGGAGATTACCACCAGCAAGGGAATCTTCATAAGGCCAAGGACTTTGTTTATCTTGTTTCCTATTTTATTCCTATCACCTAGCAAAATACCTGGGACATACTGGCTG
This sequence comes from Callorhinus ursinus, assembly GCF_003265705.2. Classification (NCBI taxonomy): domain Eukaryota; kingdom Metazoa; phylum Chordata; class Mammalia; order Carnivora; family Otariidae; genus Callorhinus; species Callorhinus ursinus. The sequence continues at coordinate 10,752,286 of NW_027397116.1, forward strand.
TTGGATAACTATTTCTTAAATATTTAATACATACTTGGTGTACTATGTGCAAACAAGTGAGGCATGTATTATAATTAGACACATTTTTATAGGGTAAAACTGAGTGACGATTTCTTTTGATAAGTCTAAAAGATAAGCAATGATGGCTATGTAATAGGGATACAAAGTAAGACAAATACCATCGGTGCTGTCATTATTGGAACCATTTCACTCCCTTAGGACATCTAGCTTCTCTCTGAAGTGATGGGGAGATCACTAATTTTTGAAACCACCCTCTCCATTACAAAACAACTTCAATTGTCCTATCGTCCTTTTCAACAATGAACAAGCATCTACTTCTTCATAACTTCCACCTCTTTGTCCTGGACCTGCCTAAGAAGCTAACCAGAATTCTAATCCTTTTTCTGAGTGAAAGCTGGTCATATAGCTGAAGCCAGATACACCTCTCCTTCCTCAGAAATCCTTTTCTTCTTAAGAAAAGGTATTTTCAGGTTTCCAGAGGAGTCCTTATATGATGTGGCTTCCAAAGTTTCATAATCTTAGTTCCCTCCTTTTAAAGGGACTCTAATTTTTCACTGTCCCATTTACATTGAATAAAGTATTACTTCTTATCTGGACAATAATTTCTACTGATTATTTTATTTTAATACCTTCTAGTAGTTGCTTTATATGGGTGACTTATCCTAAGCTTGAGGAAAACCCAAAGCTCTAGGTCGTCTTAATTTGATGGCAACCTGGACACAATTCTTAGATTTCTCCCCATTTTTTAAAGTCTTCATTGAAATCACTACTTTGGTTATTAAGACCATAGATTTGGTGTGTGGAAGAGATTTCTTAAAGAAAACTACATTTTGTAGTATCCAAAGCAATGTTGACTAGCAGAGAAGACCTTGATGTCATCACTCTGACCGCAGGGTACAAAAAAGGACCAAGAAACAGTAAGGCGATGTTGACATCTAGATTGAAAAGTAAGTCTACTGAAGAAAAACATTCTTCCTGGCGTCTCATTCCAGAAAAATGTTACAAATAGACTGGGGAGCCTTTCTTTAGAACAGCATGTCTTCTATTTAAACTATAGGCCCTTTGCTCCCATTTTCAGAAATCTGGAAATTCATATCATTTCTTATAGCAAGAATGTGGAAAACACAGTGTTCTGACACCATTTTACAGCTATTCTTGTACTTTTTAATTTTTGTTAAGTGCATTTTAAAATTAAAAGGAAATCTTTAGGACTCCAGTTGAGTTTTAGCAATGAATCTACAGTCCATCATATTTTAAGCCCTCAGACTTTTGCCTTCTTTCCTCTTTTAGCATTGAGAATATGGGATACAATAAATTACAGGTATTAGATTTCTGGCAAAATGCAGTTTAGGACACTGCACGTTTTTGCACAAAGTGCAAAAAAAATCAATCTTTTCTGCTGTCATAAAGCTTATTGAAAACTGCTATTGTGCCATTAAAATTAATGTAATCGCTCTTCTCTTTCTAAGTCCTGTTGCCCTTTTGGCCAACCCCTACAGGTCACCTCCCCTTGAAGACAATGAGCCCTTTCCGGTTCTTCCACTTGAATTAAACACTGAAACTAATGCTGTGAAATGTTGCCTTTCTAATTCATATTTTACACAAAAAGATTTAATTTTCACATAAGATGGCTGAATTTCCATTTGTATATTTCCAATACTCTTTGCATCATTTAAGACCCACTGCTATAGAAATGTACAGGGAGATGGGCTCTCTTTTTGAAATATGCTTGAAAAAGGTATCAAACCTGAAATAATTTACAGCAACTTTTTGATTTAAGACAAAACTTTTGGGGTTTTATTAGGCTTTAGAATAAGACTTGGAAGTTATCTACAGTATATTAATATTTAAATATAAAGAATTATGTATTCTATGCAATACAGATCTTAACTCAAAATGCAGTAACGACTCATTCGGTATTAATTTAAGCATTTGCTTAAGAAAATGTACCCTCATTTACAATGCTCTAAAATTAAGCTTATACCAAAATTTTCCTTTACCAATATTTAACCAGCTTATGGGTTAACCTCACTGAGCTTGCTAACACAGGGAAGAAACTTGGGGGCCACTCACCTCTGCAGAGCTTTGGGTGCATGGCCGCTACTATATGCAGGCTCTTTGATCAGTGAGACAATTGGAGACCCAAGCTCCAGGTCCTTGAACTGGCCTCCGAGAGGGCAGAAAAGTCCTTCTTTATACTTCTTTCCTCCAACCCCCACACCGGTAAAATATTCATTAGCTAATATCAAATTACTAAACCCTCATGGGAAAGTGAATTCCTCCCTGATCCCCGCTCAACATAAGCAACTTCTCTTGACAAAGTCATTAGTCCTTGACCCTTATATAGTAAGGATTTGATGTGAATTGTTTTTATGGATGGATGTGCTAGGATCAAAATAGCATTACTATAACATAAAGTGCAATAACTTATAAAATCCACCAATTAATTTATTTAAATTTTGCTTACACAGTTTTTCCCTATCAGGTACACACATCCTATTTGGTGAAGAAAACCTATAATATATATTACTATGTGATTGCATGGCACACTCGCCTTTATTTTCTGGCCACTTGCGAACAGAAATCGCTTCTACTCTTGTCTAAAGAGAGTATTTTTGGTACTTGCCAAAGGGAACCAGTGAGAAACTAAAGACACGGTTTGTTGTTCACCATGGGCTCAGTAAGGAGAGACTAATAGGCAAGAATTCCTTCTCTAATTCATTGTCATAACCTTTCGTCTCTTTCCTTGCTTACCTGTTTCTTTCTATTTCCTCAGCACTAAGATGACACTCTGTCCCACTACCCACTGAGGAGAGAGGTGTAGTGTTCCTGAGTCTGTTCCTCCACCCTATGTCCCCTCCCCTAAGACCTTCAGCCTTCACACATGAAATTGAAATTCAAACCAACACCAAAATACAAACACACTTTTCAGGCTATATTAAATCATCCCTTTTCTGATTCATAAAAATGCACACATAACCTAAATAAATGACTGCCTTCCTTAAGGTCTCCCTTTGATATGAGTGGTATTTTAAAATAATAGCATAAATCGCTAAAGGAAGAAAGAACTATTAAGAGATCTGAATTCCAATTAACTGTCAGTGATTGCTTTGTAGTTCTAGGTCAATTGCACTGAGAATTTCAGAGATCTGTGTTTTCTGAGGGTGGCAAAGGACACGATCCTGAAGGCTTGCAAAGCTCCTCAATAGCCTTTGAGACCGCCAGTTAAACTTCAGGTATCTTGGAAATTTACTTAAGGAGCATACCTCATTTCCTAAAGTCAGAAAATTGAGGAAGATTTTCTCTTCCGTTATATGTTTATATTGGACTATTTTCTTCATTTTTCTCAGTTTCTTTTGCCCTTGTCCTTTGTCTTCCCAATCATTTGATTAATAGCAACTTTCAAAACAAAACATTTGAGACTGGTTAATTGAAAATTTTGAATGGATCGAAGGAGTGTTGGAGAAGGAAAATTGTACATGTAAGTCACGGAAAACCATTAAATATATCTTATAGTAACTAACGTTAAATGAGGCTTAAAAGTATGCCATTCAATAGGGTGTTATTTATATTAATGTACACTTTATAAAAAATTTAGATGATATTATCCTCATATTACATACGAAGAAACTAGCATTTGAAATCTGTCAGTTTACCTCCAAATCCCATAGTAGCCAAAATATTACATAAATAGTTGTGTAGAAATTACAAAGATGCATACATATGTCTCTTTCCTCAAGCAATGCAGTCTTGGAAATAAACATGGTACTGGGGAAAAGACAAACAAACAAACGTGGGTAGCAGGTAGTGTCTCTTGCTTTGTGTTTCAGTGGTATAATGCTCTTGCTTTTCTTCTACCTCCTAATTTTTTTCTCCAGTTCAAGTTGAGTAAGTTTTGAGAGAGACGATACATGGCTTACCCTCCCCTCTTCCTCTGAGACTTGGTCACCTAAAAGAGGGCATGTGCTCTGATATGTTCTCAGCCTAGGCAATGTGTCAAGGCTGGGTGTTCTAATACTGTCACTGGATGGGTAAGTCTGTGGAACGCTGGAGTACAAAACCAGGAGGCCACTTTCTCCAACAGCTCTATGAGTAACCAAGCTGACATTTTGATTTCCACATGGCTGTTTCCTCTGTCTTCCTTCAGTAGATGTCGAACTTTGAAAATCTGGGAGGAGGAGGACAAAGATTTATTAATTTTATCAAATACCAACATAGCACCAAAGGATAAATGCTCTTTCAGAGCTATCAAATAAAATGTCAAAATGTCACAGGACCCAATGAAGGAGTCACCAATTCTGCCATAAGATTAAAAGCACTTTCACAGAGAAGGTAGATTTTAGCTTAGTCTAGATAGAACAGTAGTAATGATCCAAAAAAGCTGGGGAGATGGAAATTTTAGGCAGATGAAACACAGCATATACAACATGAGTGTATCCCCCAAAGTCAAACACAGGAACGTTAAGTTCATTTTAACCAGAGCACATGGTGCATGGTGAAAAGGGTGGAGAGCTAAAACCAGAGAAATTGTGATGGCCAGATGACAAAGAAAAGGCACTTTTATTTGGTACGCAAGTCTCCACCAAGGTCTATCATGCAGGTAACTAAAATATTCAGAGGAAGCTAAGTCTGACAACAGTGTGAAGACAGCTCTTAGTTGGAGGAAATGAGAAAGCTGCTTCTTGCAGCAATCAAAGGGAGAGAGGATGAAGGGGGAACCTTAATCAAGGTTTGTAGAATGAATGAAGAGAGAAGATTGGGTATAAGATACATGTCACATATTTTTTAAGATTCAATGGTAGTGTGGATAGGGTTGGTAAAGGAAATTTTCTTAACATTTAGCAAATAATATATTCATACAATTTCAATTATGCCTTATAAACATTTAATTAAGCACTAAAACATTTTTAGTAAGTACCATAGGATTTTAGGAGAAAAAAGGAATTAATAAAAAATTCAATTAATGTGTGTCCCTTTGAGTTTTATAAAATGCAAATATAAGCTTAAAATATGATCCCAAACTTCAGTTTCATTTATTGTAGGCTACATCAATCTGCTCTGCATAAAATACCAAAAACACAAGATAAAGTATATTTTATTTTTTTAATTTAATTTAATTAAATTAATTTATTTGACAGAGAGAGAGAGAGCCAGAGAGGGAACACAAGCAGGGGGAGTGGCAGAGGGAGAAGCAGATTCCCTGCCAAGCCGGAGCCCAAAGCGGGGCTTAATCAACCAGGACCCTGGGATCATGACCTGAGCCAAAGGCAGATGCTTACCCAACTGAGCCACCCAGGTGCCCCGAAAAAGTATATTATAAAATACTTATTAAAAAATACTTAGAAATACACAGCCTGGAAAATAAAATAAATTACCAGGGGAGATGGGGAAGAAAAAAGAAAAAAAAAAGAAGAGAGAAGTAAAAAAAAAAAAAAAAAAGAAAGAAAGAAAATAAAGGGGAAAGAAAAAAGAAAGCAAGAATAAATCTGGAGTAGGTAACAAACACCAAAGTCAGTGGCTGGTTCTCTTGGTAACAGTTACTGTTCCCTGAAGGCCCTGAGCGGCAGGCCCCCCACGTGAGATGAGGTAAAAAGAGGACCTGGGAAAGATGGGAAGTTGTGTTTTAAGAAAATACCCTCCATAAAGTCAATTCTAAAAGTTATAAAACCAAAGAAGGAGAAATTCACGAAGAGGGTCCTCAGGAAAATAACAGTGGAGTCAGACTCTCAATGACTTCAGAGAATGAAGACAGTGGTTAAAAATTAAGAAGTCTGCCAATATAAAGTACTGGAACGATATGGAGCAAAGGAACTCTTCTGAGCTGTGGGCTGGTGGTAAAATAGCAGGTCCATAAATTTGAAGGTGCACATCCTTCACACTGGGCTTTCTCCACCATGGCAATATTGAAACTTGGAGCTGGATCATTGTTTGGGGGGGTTGCCCTGTGTTTTGTAGGATGTTTAGCAGCATCTCTGGCTTCCATCCACTACATGATGGCAGCATTCCTTATTCCTCCTTCCAAAAGGTCTCCAGGCATTGCCAAATGTCTCAGGGAGGGAAAAATTACTGCTGGTTGAAAACTACTGCTCTATATTCAGCAATTCTACTCCTAGATGTTTATGGCAAAGAACTCTTGTCTATTTGCATTAGGAGGCATGCATATGAATCAGAGTAGCATTGTTTATAAAACAGAAAAGTAGATATAATCTTTGGAGATTCATGAGTATATCTTATAATTAAATAGTGTATAATTTCACTATTGTGTAACAGTAAAAAAATATAATAATATGTATGCAGCTCATACAATATTGAGAACATAATAACACTGCAGAAGAAGGGTGGGAGTTTGGCTCCTTTTATGTAAAATCTCAAAAGATGCAAAACTAAGAAAAAGTGTATGAATTTATTTTGGGTGATATCTACTTGCTAAAACTATGGCAAAAAGAAAGAGACTAAAAAGCAAAATATTCCAGATACTGACTACTTCTTGAGGGGAAGGTTGAAGTAAAGGGCAAAAGATAGAAGTCACATAGTGACCTTTGAAATATTGGTAATGTTTGATTTCTTTGACTTGGTGGTAAGTACATGGTTGTTCATTATAATATCCTTCCATTGATTTTTTTCATTATTTTACTCATATATATTTTATAATTCAAATATATAAATCTAATACCATGTACAGTTTAATATTACTAGATGATTTGCTGATACCATTGTTTTGTCTGTTGGGGATTACCTTTCTCCTTCTAGAAATATGCCCCCTTCCCCGTTTTTATTTGTAGAACTGTTTATTCTTATCACCTCTATACCCATGCCTCTCCAGTAAGAACTTACAGTTATGACATTTTGTTCCCATGGTCACAGGGGTTGTCAGGGATCACAAGCAATCATGACACTTATATTAGTTTGTTAGGGTTGTCATAACAAAGTACCACAGATTGGGTGACTTAAGCAACAGAAATTTATTTTCTCACAGTTCCAGAGGCTGGAAGTCTAAGATCAAGGAGTTGGCAGGTTTGGTTTTATATGAGGCCTCTTTCCTGGGCTTGCAAATGACCATCTTCCCACTATGTCCACAGATGGCCTTTCCTGTGTATATGTGCAACTGTGGTGTCTTCCTGCATGTCCAAATTTCCTCTTCTAAAAGAATATCAATCATGATAGATTGGGCCCAAACTAATGGCCTGATTTTAACTTAATCATTTCTTTAAAGGCACTAATTCCAAATGCAGTCACCTTCTAAGGTACCAGTGGTTAGGGCTTCAACATATGAATTTGAGGGGGACACAATTTAGCTCATAAGGGCACCCATGACCCCTAGCCCCATCAAAGTTCATTCCCAATACTTTTGAGCTCAAGGTGGAGTTCAGAGCTTTGAAACTCATTGTTCTGGAGCACCTGGGTGGCTCAGATGGTGAAGTGTCTGCCTTCTGCTCAGGTCATGATCCCAGGGTCCTGGTATTGAGCCCTGCATTGGGCACTCTGCTCAGCGGGGAGCCTGCTTCTCCCTCTCCCTCTACCCCCCACCTGCTCATGCTCTCTCTGTCTCTCTGTCAAATAAATAAATAAAATCTTTTTTAAAAATTTTTTTAAAGATTTTAAATATTTTATTTATTTATTTATTTGACAGAGAGAGACACAGCAAGAGAGGGAATACAAGCAGGGGGAGTGGGAGAGGGAGAAGCAGGCTTCCCGCCGAGCAGGGAGCCCGATGCGGGGCTCGATCCCAGGACCCTGGGATCATGACCTGAGCCAAAAGCAGACGCTTAATGACTGAGCCACCCAGGCACCCAATAAATAAAAATCTTAAAAAAACACAACTCATTGTCCCAAGGCTAGGAGGATGTAATTTTGTATCTGTTTAAATTCTATCCTCCCTCACTTAGAGAAAGCATAAAGGGAATAAAGAAGGCCTACAAAGAGAAGGAGAATAAAGAAGCCCTACAAAAAGAAGGGAAGGGAATAAAGAAGCCCTACAAAAAGAAGGAGAGAGAGAGAGACGGATTTGTGCAACATTCAAATCTGTTTTCAATCATCTTTGGGCTTTCTACTATTTAGCTATGTGAGCTGATCCACTTCTCTTTATTACATAATATTAATCAGTATGTGCTTTTTGGTAAGTGGGTAGAGTCCAAACTAAAAATTAAATTTAAAAATACTTGCTTGCAAAATTTGGTGTACATTGAAACTAAAAATCACTCCTGTTTCTTTTAGATATAAGAGTTGGAAAATAGTTGTATATGATTTTATTTACTTCAGTTGTTGATAAAATATGGTGTTGGTGAAATAATTTATTACAGATGATCTAATTTTGCCATCCTATGCATACGTTTTTGGTGGTTATCCTGCCTAAAGCATGAAATAACTACTCAGGTACTACAAACATGTATAGCATTAAGCCTTCTCAGATGAATCATGTGACTGTAATTGATGAGATTCACAAGGATCCATAAGGATGAGAACTGTAGTTATTTATTAAGTCATATTTGTTTAACAGTAGCTGCATTAAAGTTGACAAGATCTGACTAACTCAACTTATATGCTTCCTTAATACTTAACCAGCACAGCTGGATTGACAGTGGGAATCATCAAATCTTATGAAAAACAAAACAAAAAACCCATCAATTATGAACATTCATACTATCCATATTTTTAGAAAAATTTTTTAACTTTGTAGGTTAATAATAACATCTTAGATTAGAATCAGTTTCATTTTAAATATTATAAAATAAGACTTTTCTACTATCTTTATTGGCATTGGAGTAAAGATTTTTCTATTTGACTGACAACAGATGAAAGTAATCTGTGTATTCTGTTGTATAGAGCAGGGATCTAAAGGAATCAGTTGTTTGGATTACATCATAATGTAGATCTTTCATGTTGACTACTTTGACAAAAATTTTTCTTGAAATAATTATAATAATTAAATCTCAACATTATTCTATTCTCCTTACCGTGGATTAGTAAATTTTGAATTTTCTATGAGGCTCATTTGGAGCATGTCCACCTATTTATGTATAAATATGTAATATTAACACAATAATAAGCCTTAGGAAGTATATAGCACAGATCATATTTACTGAAGTGATACACAAATTCATGCAGAAAATGAATATATACTTCCATTTAAACATGACAGACAACACATATTTGTCTCCATTCCTCATGAAATTCCCATAAAATGACAGTAAAATAATTTTAAAATTATCATCCTCAAATTGATGACAATAGAAGAGGCACCACATAGGCAAGACATATCAATAAAATTTGGGAAGCTAGAAAATAGATATATAATGGTAGCAGATTTAGCAGATTGGAGAAAATTTTTTAAAAGCCAAGGTGATTCATGCCATGGAATCTAAATAAATCTTAGGATCTGGACACACAAGTATCCCTCCAGGATGTTCAATAGTAGGACTGGGTGGAAATCTGTATAAGGAGTATTAGGGTGCCCAAACACCTCCCAGTTAACAGACTACAAAGTTAATCCTCTGCCAACTCAGCAAAAACAAGAGATGTTCCCTAGTAGCCTGAATGACTGATGCTCTGCATGAGGAGACACGGGGATTGATTGAGGGCAGGAATAGGTACCTGGCTATTGGCTACCCTTGGCTCACAGAACAATAGCAGGCAGGCTTTGAGACTCAGAAAGAAATTGGAAAATCCTTTTGCAGAAGACTGAGTAGTTCTGCAAATGTAGATTAGTGTATTTATAAATAATAAATAGAAAGTTAAAGATTGATGAAGAGAGCAAATCTTGGCTTCATGGTAAATCAAAAGTTTTATTGATGAGAAAATAGGGAAGAAATTTAGCCCTTTAGCATACATGGCAGAGAGCCACAAGCATTTTTCAAATGTCTCACAAAATGGTGCACAGATGTCAATAATAACGTATGAGTGAGTGAGTTTTATCGCAGAGCTCCAATAAGCATATTCATCTTTCTCTAAACTTTGTCATTTCAATAGGTAGAAAAAGACCATCTCATTGGGATGAATATACTTGTTAACTCTTTGGAATGAATGCTACATAGAATGGTTCAAGGCACTGTATATCCAGAACAAAAATCATTTCCACCCATGACCCTCAGACTTTCCCCCAAGTATATTCCCTTCAGAACAATGAAACCAAATTTTTCTTAGAAATCTAGGGGCCCCTGGATGACCCAATCAATTAAGTAACCAACTCTTGATTTAGGCTCAGGTCATGATCTCAGGGTTGTGAGATCGAGCCTGACGTTGGGCTCTGCACTGGGTGTGGAGCCTGCTTAGAATTTTCTCTCTCACTCTCCTTCCGTCCCTTCCCACCCTCTCTCTCTCTCTCTAAAAAAAGAAAAAAGAAAGAAAAGAAAGGAAAAAGAAATCTTGAGAATCATGCTAACTAGTATCATGTGGATTTTATCTTTCATGCTATTCTGTAGTCCCTAAAAAAAATAAACAAAATAAAAAACAAGAGGAAAGAAAAAAGAAAAGTGAGAAAGAAAAAAAGGCTCAATACCTTCCAGGCAAATCCATTAGCAATAAGCTAAAGGGTGCACAGAAGTTCTTATTGTCATTTTAGTTCCTCAGTAGAAAATGTCAACATTGAACCAAAATCCCCAGACATTTGAGGAAAGCCTGAAATATGAAAAACTAAAAACAAAATAAGCAAGGAGCAAAATGAAAATAAAGTTTCAGTGCTAAGAGGAAAGAAGAAATTGTCATATGAATCTTAACATCTTAAAGATAAAAAAAACGATTTATTGCCACAAAGCAATAATATAACGGTTGTTTCAAAGAAGTTTTAAGTAACAAGAATTTTCCTAAGTTAAAGATTATTAAAATAGTAGAATTTTAAAATTCCAATAGGAGAGTTGGAAGATAAAGTTAAGGAAGCTCACAAAGAGAAAACAAAACACAACAGAGCAAAACAAAAATAAAAGAAAAAATACATGAGCACCCATCTCTCACCAATGGCTGCAGGTGAGGCTGGTGCCACCCACAATAGGGTCCTCTGGGAAGACAGGCCTGGGGAACCCATCCCCACCGTCCCAACCAGCTCCTGCAGGGACCTGATTTGCTACAAAGATGGCCCAGGTGCAGACCAGGTGAAGTGCTCTGTTCCCTGCCCACAACTCTGCTTTCTAGTAGGTCAAGCTTCTCAGCTCTCCTCCAGGTGTCCCAGGAAAGCAAATCCCTCTCTGGAGGAAAGCCCATTAGAAGAACTGCTTGGCTGGAGAGCAGATGTGGTGAAGTACTGTTCTTTGATCCTAGAGTCTCCCACACCCTACCTAACTGCACTTGGTGGCTCAAGGAAAGACACCAAAGCAGGCGCCCCTCTGTTTGGATTTTGGGGAAGGTACATAGAAGTGCTCACCACTCTGTGGGCCTGGTATTTCCACCTAGCCACACCAGGGTCTAGGGAAGTGCACTCTACCCCATGGGTGACATCAGCACAAATCTAGCAAGCTGTCCTGGTGGACCAGGTAAATAATGAAGACCAGAGTAGCACTGAAAATGACCTTGTCCTTGGAACCAGAGCCCTCACATATAAGCCAGGACCATCCTTTGCTGGCTAAAATAGAAGACAATAAACACACTTCTAAATAATCAGTGAGTCAAAAAGATAGTCTAAAAGTAATTTAAAAAATACCCCAGAGGATGAAAATGAATCCTGAACATAATGAGGGCTGTATGCGGCAGCCCTAGCACAATAAAAAAAGCACCCAGCAAGGCACAAAGCTGTGCTATTTCAACAGACTGTGGATAAAAGTAAGATCCGAAAATATTCCACAAATTAACAACCTGGTCCATAGAAAAGATCCACAATGTGAATTGCATTTGACTTTTCAATGGCAATAATGGAAACCAGAAATTAATAAAAGAAATTAGTGAAGGTCTTTAATAGTAAGAATGGTAAAGGATTCTTTTTCTAGAGTTTTATATCAGAAAAACTATCCAGTAATTGTGTTCTTAAAATGGACAGTTTAATCATACAAGGTTTCAAATATTACCTCTTCCAAACAATGATTAACAATGGCAGCTAAAGCATTATATAATGTACATTATTGTGATAATATTTAAAACATCATAGCTTAGAGATACATGCTTATGTATTAAAGATGGACTAGCATACTGATGCTTTATAACCCATGGTGGTGTTTGGTCATATGTTGAGAATGATCAAATTTGGGTTATAGATATATGGGGTTTCATTACATGATATTCTTTCCTTTTGTACATGTTTTAAATTTCTGTAACACAGTTTTCAGAAAGTCCAAGTGTATATCAACCCCTTTCTCAGGAAAGATATGTTTCTCCAAACACGGGTGTGGAACGGGAAGAGAGGAGAATTGGATACAGAAAGTAGGTGAGTCAACACAGGAAAGGAGAGAAAGGAATGCCTAGGGTGATGGACTAGGGACCTTCCAAGACAACTCTCAGATAGTGGACTTCAAGAGTAACAACTCAGCCAACTGATAATATAACAAATGGAAGCATATAGTGACGCCGGAGTCCTCAGGTGGGTGGCTTAGAGCCAAACACCAACTCTGTTAGTTCAAATATTTCTGTAGGCAGTTACTGACTTTCTCTAAGTGTCAGTTTCCTCTATGTGAAATGAGAATAATTAATATGGCCTAGTTCATGCGGCTGTTGTAAAAATAAATGAGAATATTAGATTAAAACAAAATAATTGTAGTAAATAATAGCACAGCAAGAGTAGTACTGAATGGTAGTAGCAAACATATTTGTTATGATTTACTGCATACCAGATACCACTACACTCTTCACTTACATTTTTAAATTGTTCTTCATCACCCTGAAATGTAGGTAGACTTATCCTTTGTTCACAGATGAGGAAATTAAAATCAGAAAGCCGTGGGGATTTGCTTGGCCCAGCTGTGAAATATTATTTCTAGGCTTCAGTTCACTTTTGACTACTTCTCATAACTTCTTTCCTTTAAAAGTTAACATATTTTAATAAAAAAAATTAAAGAGCACACTCAACGTAACTTCCGATAAATTGGTGAAGGACTGTTGTTGTAGGACATACTCAATTTCTACAATTATGTTCAATTATTTAACAAAGGACAGAATAGATGGGGGAAAATGTGTCTAGAAGGTCTGTGAAAAATTTGGGGGTAAATAATGAACTTGCCACAAGGAGACAGAAGCAATGAGAATATTTACAGCCTGTCGGAACCTACTAAAATATGAAGCAGCATTGCTTACGTATCTTCTCTTGCTTTTGTCAAAGTTTAAGATTGTACTGAAAATTATGAATGGCTATCTTTTCACTCAATAGTGAATATAGTAATCAGAAATTAAAATTTATTCTTTTTTAAAATTTTTTATTGTTATGTTAATCACCATATATTACATCATTAGTTTTTGATGTAGTGTTCCATGATTCATTGTTTGTGCATAACACCCAGTGCTCCACGCAGAACGTGCCCTCTTTAATACCCATCACCAGGCTAACCCATCCCCCACCCCCCTCCCCTCTAGAACCCTCAGTTTGTTTTTCAGAGTCCACAGTCTCTCATGGTTCGTCTCCCCCTCTGACTTACTCTCCTTCATTCTTCCCCTCCTGCTATCTTCTTCTTTTTCTTTTTTCTTAACATATGTTGCATAAAATTTATTCTTATACTTTACTTATACCTTTATAATTACAAAAATTCATAATTTTTCTTATGTTTAGATTAAAATTTTGTTTTTCATTGTATCTGTTTCTGTAAGCTGGCAGACCTGTCCAGGCCAGTCTTACTAATCTTATGCTTAATGCTGATTGAGTTTCTGTGCAGGCATTCATAGTCAAGGGCATTCTATTTATAAGAAATATTTCCACTCTTCAATGATATAAATTTTTTAGCATATTTTACAACATTCATTCTTTAACTGATTAAACCCTTTGGTCCTATATAAGTGCAAATTTAACATTTCCTTTTGGAACGAACTATTAAATTCTAATGCCTTTGTCTTCTCCTGTGTAAAAGAAATTTACAAAAACGTACAGGCAAAGATCAGACAAAGGTAAGTAAAACCACCCTCATAAGTAATTAACATGAAGGTTAGCTATTGCTGGGTGAAATAATCTGCACATTTTCCCATAAAATATTTACAGTTGTTTATATGTTAGCCCTAGTACTTATTGAATGAATTCTCCAGATTGTTTGCCATCAATTAATCAAGACATTGTTTTATTGCTGGTTCCCCATGCAGTAAACTCTCAGTCCTACATTTTTATAATAGCTTTAGAAACATTTCCCATTACCTATAATATTTCCTAACTAAATATGATTCATGTCACAAATTCCAATATTCCATTTTCAAAAGTTATACATTTTTAGAAGCACATTAATAACATAAAATTATCTTCAATGACTAAATATCAAATCCTTCTTTATTTCTAACTTAAAATATCCAAATTAAGGATAACTTTTGTTGAGGGAATTGAGAGAAAAAGAGATTCTTGGTGATGATACTAATATGCAGTGAATGTAGATAGTTTTAGATCCTGATTTCCAGGTCACACCATAGGTAAAATAAGTGTGAGTCTGTAGTGATGGAAACCTAATATTAGGATTTTTAAAGTCCTCAGGAAGTTAAAATGTGCAGTCAATTCTGAGAACCAGTAAGGCACATCTAAGTGAGCAGGTTCTATAAATAACAATTTACCAGAACTCTTCCCAAGTTCTGCCTATCACTGTTCTGAAGTGGCAGCTGGGAGGAACACTTATCATGGCTGAATCAAAATAAAACAAAATATAACAAGAAGACAAAAGGAAGGAGTCAAAGCTGTATACTATTAATATGAAGGTGGAGATGCAGGAAGTTTTTGTGATCCAGAAGAGGCCCATAGCCCTTTGAACCTATTGAAAATCTGTTGTGAATTTGCCCATGAGACAGACCAAATTCTGAATGAATGGGAGCCAACCAATGAAGCAGGCTCACCTGCCCAAAATTACAGATGTGTTCCAGCAAATAGGCAGATGGGAAGTATCTACTAAAGAGGAGCCTGCTGCTTTTGGACAGTACAGGTTCCCATAGATTTCCAGAATTTTCCATTAGAAAACTCTAACTTGGTTTCCCCACTTTCTGACTGCTACAATATAGTTTTCTCTTTACTTTTGTCTTCACTCTTTAAAATTGTCTATTGTACATGAAGTAACCGGTGAATGTACGGGAGCTATTAGCCAATGTAATTTTAATTGTCAGCAAATGGAAGAGAGTAGGGGAAAAGATGTGTAAACATACCCTATTTCTCCATCTGAAGCATGCTCATATAACTCTTATATTTATATGCAAGTAAGTTATTTTACCCATCCTGCAAAATAAAAAAACCTATCTCATGTGTGTGTCAGCCACAATCAGAAAGCCACCCCAAACTTAAAACACAGTAGCTTTGAAAAATACTGCTCCCGTAGCTTTCTTTTTCATATCTATGGTTTAACTACCTATAGGTTATGAACTTCTAGTGAAAATATTTAATTCTTACATCCTGTCAATATCTGTGATTCCTTTCAAAGTTAGGCTTTTACCCATAGTCGATTGAGGGCACATTTTTCCTTGTATTTATGATTTTTCTTTAGATTTGTTTGATTATATTTGGGAGTAAGTAAAAAGGGAAAAAAAGTTAGAAGCAAGAGAAAATGATGAGAGTAAGTTTAATAAGAAAAAGTTTACTTAGCACAAAAATTATTCGAATTACACAGTCACCAGAAGGATCTATTTAAAATTTAAATGTTGCATCCTTTCACATATAAGCTAAAGCAGATTTCAGTTGGGTACTTAAAAAGAGAGTTTCTGTTTTGTTTTGCTTTGTTTTGTTTTCCCCATCAGACTTTCTATATATGCTTCCTCTCTCTGGAATTGTTGATACTGCTAAGACAAACTAGGCAAATTATTTGAGTGGATTGTACACGGGTGTGATTTATTTATTTACTACCTTAACACTTATTTATTGAGTATTTAGTACAGGCCAAACATTGTGTGGGCACTGGGAAATCAAAACAAGATAAAAAATAGTAACAAAAGCACGCTGATGCCCTCAAAGAGTTTATAATCCAGAAAGAGTGAGAGAGAGAGAGAAATATAAAAAGTTTACTTCTCTCAAAGAAGTATAAAATCAAAACCATGCTAGATGAGGTACGTCATGCCATAGGAGCATGACTCAGGGTGGTGGGAAAGCTGCCACTTGGGAAAGGGAAACTGAGGAAAGGCCTGAAAGTTGAAAAATTTGGGGAGAAGAAGTGGGAGGGATAGAAGGTTGAAAATTGGGGAGCTTGGGAAGTTAAACATTCTCATGAGAAAAATCCAAGAACTGTAGCTGGAGGGAGAGCAGAAAAACGAAGCTGAGGAAATAAGCTGATGTGGAGGCTGCGTGAGGAATGCCTGCAATATCCTGAAAACAAGAAGATACCTTTGTCAAAGGGTTGACACAACCACATTAGCCTTTGGAAAATTGCACTTTGCTCATATGGTGAAAGGCTAGCTGGAGTGCAACTAGACTGAATACACTGAGACAAGAGACCATGTAGAGTCCAAGTGACACAAGTGAGCAGCAGATTTGTGTTAATATTTCATTAACTAATTTACATAACTTCGAACCATCACAGTTTGGAAGTATGAACTTCATAGCTATGGAATGCTGCTCTCTTACTGGCCATTAAATAAAATGGATTCCTTATTAAACTTGTATTAAAATGGAACTTTTGTTCCAGCATTCATTAAAATAGCAAAAGAAAAAAAACAATTTGCAAGATTATAGGGATAAAAATAGAAATAGAGGCTGAAAGAACAAAAGTTGATTGACTCCAGTATTACTGAGTGTGACATGAATTTTTACTTAAATTATTCATTTCATTGCCTAAGCCCTGACTTCTACAAGAGGCTATATAATCATGCTACTATTTTAATAAGTCCCCAATCAATTTTAAATTTCTCTTGTATAATAAATTTTCAACCTGAGAATTGGAAATCCTAGTGGTACTCTAATATGCAGTATGTGAAAATATGGGGACTATAGTCCTTAGGGGAAAAAAACGAGGTTGTGTGGGATGGTGTATTAGTCAGTTTCTCCAGAGAAACAGAACCAGTAAGATTTATTTATTTATTTGTTCATTCATTCATTCATTCATCCATTCTAAGGAATTAATTCACACAGTTAGGGAGGCTGGCAAGTCCAAAATCTGCAGAACTAATGTCCCAGTTTGAATTCAAAGGCTGGAAGCTGCTGCAGAACCAGGAAGAGTCAATGTCTCAGTTCAAGGGCCATTAGGCAGGAGAATTTTCTCTTACTGAGGAGAAGGTCAACTTTTTGTTCTATTTAGGACTCAACTGATTGGATGAGGCCCAGTCACATTATGTAGAGCAGTCTGCTTTACTCAGTTTATCTTATCTAATAACACTCTCATGGAAACATCCATAAATAATGTATGATCAAATATCTGGGTACCCAATGGACCAGTCAAGTTGACACATAAAATCAACCATCATAGATAGATTTGAGAAAAATCCAACAACAACAACAACAAAAAACTATACATAAATTTTAAAATTAAAATTTAGATCTTATTTTTATTTGTCAGCTAATTGTCAATTTCTTTTTTTCTGACAAGATGATGGTTCTTTGTGTGGAAAAGAAAAAGGAAAGTCTACCTTAAATTTCTTTATATCATATGAAATGGCATTTACATTTTTGCATATTTACATTTTTGATTTAAAACTTAGATACAAGGAGATTTTTTGTTTTTGCTTACTTAGTACTAAGTTTCTAACTTTGGATATTAATGCTAACAACAAGTATTAATATAAGAGAAGAAAATCATGATATATTCTTTATCATTGTATAATGACTCTTATGTCTGGTAATAGTTCATGTGCTAACATCTGATTTGTATATTTATATGGCTACTCCAGCACCCTTTTGCATAGTGATTATATCATATATCTTTTTCTATTATTTTGCTTTCAACCTATCTGTGTCTTGATAGTTAAAAAAGGTTTCTATAGACAGCATATAGCTGTGTCCTGATTTTTAATCCAATCTAAATGTCTGACAGTTTTCAACTGGTGTGTTTAGACCATTTACATTTGTTATAATTATTGGTATGTTTAGATTAAAATTTACCATCTTCCTACTTCGTTACTCTGTTTCATTTGTTCTTTGATCCTTTCTTATTACATAATTTCTATTAGTTCAGTATTTCAGATACTGGATAGAATTCAGTGATTCTATTTTAACTCTACTATTGGCATCTAACTTATTTTTATATTTAGTATTTATTTATATTTAGTATTATTTTTAACTCATTTTAGTGTTAGTTTTATGGTTGCTCTAGGGTTTAAAATATACATCTTTAATTAATCATGGTCTATCTTCAAATAATAATAAATGACTTTATGTGCAGTGTAAAATTCTTACAATACACTTCCAAATCTTTCTTCTAATCTTTTTTTGCTATCATTTTATTAAATTTTCTTTTTCTTATGCTATAAACCTGTAAAACATTGATACTATATTTGTATTAGATAGTCATTATCTTTTAAAACAACTAAAATAAGAAGTCTTTTATATTTACCTTTATTTTTACCTTTTCCAGAGTTTCGTCATTTCCTTATGCATATACGATGATCTACCTTAGTATATTTTTTCTGCCAAGATTTCTTTAGGTAAACAGTGATAAGCACAGGTATGTGCTTGCTGCTCCTTTTACCTTGCTTTGATATAGCCAAATCCCATTCTGTTTCATGCCAAAAGTATCTCTTAATGGAAAAAGAAGAGGCATAGCTTACACATTAATGAAAGAATTACCACACTCTGTTGTGAATCTCTGCTTTCCACTGAGAAACAGAGAGAGCTTCTTTAATACTCCGGTGAATTGAAGAGGGGGGTTCTGCCATTTGTTGTTTTTAGACAGAAAAAAAATTACAGGAAAAAAAAGTATATGAGAAAGAATTATGTGTGGACAATTTTTTCTTTAAATTTATTTAAAAATGGCAGCGGTAATATTAGTTATTATAATATAAGCATGAAATAAAATATTCTATTCATAATTGCATGAACTACTAAAGAAAGACCTAGTTAAAATATTTCACCTACTATTTATATAATTTTTTAAAATGTCAATTATTTTCTGGATTCTCTTTAAAGAAAAGCTACCAAAAAACACTATATTTTCTCCATCACAGTGCCTAATGGAGGACAGATTTGCATATTTTGCATGATTAGTGAAGTGTGTGGTGACTGAGTTTTCAACCCCCAATTTTCTTGCTTTACAACAATTAGAAGTGACCTAGATTCTTGGCTAAGTCAAGCACTTAAATATTTCCTCTCCAATTTTTTCCAACCACACTGTTGATTAAAGTGGAGGAAAAGAAAAGCATAAGGAGGAAATAAGAGAGGTTGAGGAATGCTTATTAGGCATATATATGGCAGCAGCATTTAACAGATGCTTCCCTGACAATACTAACAAATATTTTAATGAATTATCTTAGTTTTGCTTGCACACACACTTTCTTATTTAGATATGATTTTTTTGAAAGATATTTTTACAGGACATAGAATTTTGAGTTGACCTTTTTGTTTCTCCCAACACTTGAAAAATTTCTCGATTGTCATCAGGCTTGTGTATTTTCAGATAAGGAATTTGCTCTAATTTTTATCTTTGTTTCTTCCCATATAATATGTTTTTATTCTCTTGTTGACTTGCAAGAAATTTTTCCTGTTTATCTTTTTTTTTTTGTAATTTGAATATGATGTGTTTGGAAAATTATTTGGCATTATTGTGTTGAATGTTTCTTGTACACCGTTTGTTTTCTCTTATCTTGTGTGCTGGATAATCTATTTTCTACATTCTTGGCTGCTCCATTCTGTTTCTCCCCCCAACATACACACACTTTTCCTTCTTTGTGTTCTTAAATTTGAGTAACTTTTATTGCCCTATTTTGATTGACTTCTTCCTCCACTATAACAAGTCTAATGATGCACCTGTAAAAAATTCATCCAATACCTGTCCACATGGGGAAAGAACATTGTAGGCATTGTGCTGTTTTCACAAAATAGTGAGGAGTCAGGGTGGCTGAGACAGAGTGAATGGGCATGGTAGGAATGGGATAGTTAGACCTAAGGAATATGGTCAGAGAAGGAATAAGAGGTCACAACAATTGTTTGTAATAGTGAAGATTTTCAGTTTCACTCTAAGCGGAAAGCTGTTGGAGCGTTTTGTGCAGTGCAATGTAATAATCTGTCCTTTATTACGTGATTACTATGGCTACTCTGTTAAGATCAGAGTCAATGAGGCCAAGGGCAGAAACAAGTAGCCCAGTTAGAAGGTTATTATAATGATCCAATAGTTGCTTGAGAGTTGTTTTTTTCTTTTAAGATTCTATTTGTTTATTTTGGCAGAGAGAGAGGGAACACAAGCAGGAGGAGTGGGAGAGGGAGAAGCAGGCTTCCCGCTGAGCAGGGAGCCTGATGTGGGGCTTGATCCCAGGACCCTGGGATCATGACCTGAGCTGAAGGCAGACGCTTAACGACTGAGCCACCAGGCACCCCGATAGTTGTGAAGGCTTTTTTGAGATGTCAATTTGGCTTATTTACAGTGCTCAGTTATTCAGTTGATCATCAGTCTAGGGCTACTATGATGGGATTTTGCAGATGTAATTAAAGTTCCTATCAGTAGACTGTAAGTAGGGAGTTTATGCTGGATAATTTGGATAGATTTGACTTAATCAGTTGGAAAGTATTAAAAGTCAGGTTTGAATTTTCCTTGTAGATGAAGGAAAAATTCCCTTGTGGACAGCAACTTTGGCTAAGCACATGAATTCCAGCCTGCTTGTTGTCTCCCTTTCCAGATAGCCTGCACCATAGATTTCAGACATGCTTGCCCAGTCCCCACAATCATGGAAACTACTTCCATACTTCCTTGGCATCTCTCTCTCTCTTATCACATGCACATGTATACACACACACACGTGTGTGTATATATGTGTATATATAAGTATATGTGTATATATATACAGATACACCTTCTACCAGTTGTGCTTCTGGTTGAACCCTGACTAATACAGGATGTAAAAAGTGATAAGATCATGGACATAAGTCTGGAATTGGAAATCTATATATCCACATAACAAATAAATGCATAAATTTGATTTAAATATTCTGTAGTATGTCATAAAAAATGACTATTCAATAAATATAGATCCATAGCATCAGTTTAGTGGCTATGTTTCTTTTTGCTGTATGGAAATCATTGTTATTTAATTGATTTGGCTTATTTCCTGCTTCAATATTATAAATAGTGTTGATTTGAACTCTTGTGTCTATGAATGTTTGTGTGAGTTTGTCACATTTAGACATAAATTTTTTTAATTTTATTATGTTATGTTAATCACCATACATTACATCATTAGTTTTTAATGTAATGTTCCACTATTCATTGTTTGCGTATAACACCCAGTGCTCCATTCAGTACGTGCCCTCTTTAATACCCATCACCAGGCTAACCCATCCCCCACACCCCTCCCCTCTAGAACCTTCAGTTTGTTTCTCAGAGTCCATAGTCTCTCATGGTTCTTCTCCCCCTCTGATTTCCCCCCCTTCATTTTCCCCTTCTTATCTTCTTCTTTTTCCTTTTTTTAACATATAATGTATTATTTGTTTCAGAGGTACAGGTCTGTGATTCAGCAGTCTTACACAATTCACAGTGCTCACCATAGCACATACCCTCCCCAGTGTCTATCACCCAGCCACCCCATCCCTCCCGCCCCCCACCACTCCAGCAACTCTTGGTTTGTTTCCTGAGATTAAGAATTCCTCATATCAGTGAGATCATATGATACATGTCTTTCTCTGATTGATTTATTTTGCTCAGCATAATACCCTCCAGTTCCATCCGCATCATTGCAAATGGCAAGATTTCATTCCTTTTGATGACTGCATAATATTCCATTGTGTGTGTGTGTGTGTGTGTGTGTGTGTGTGTGTGTGTGTGTGTGTGTATACATATATATACCACATCTTCTTTATCCATTCATCTGTTGATGGACATCTTGGCTCTTTCCATAGTTTGGCTATTGTGAACATTGCTGCTATAAACATCGGGGTGCACATACCCCTTCGGATCACTACATTTGTATCTTTGGGGTAAATACCCAGTAGTGCAATTGCTGAGTCATATGGTAGCTCTGTTTTCAACTTTTTGAGGAACCTCCATACTGTTTTCCAGAGTGGCTGCACCAGCTTGCATTCCCACCAACAGTGTAGGAGGCTTCCCCTTTCTCCACATCCCCACCAACATCTGTCATTTCCTGACTTGTTAATTTTAGCCATTTGGACCGATGTGAGGTGGTATCTCATTGAGGTTTTGATTTGGATTTCCCTGATGCCGAGCGATGTTGAACACTTTTTCATGTGTCTGTTGGCCATTTGGATGTCTCCTTTGGAAAAATGTCTGTTCGTGTCTTCTGCCCATTTCTTGATTGGATCATTTGTTCTTTGGGTGCTGAATTTAATAAGTTCTTTATAGATTTTGGATACTAGCCCTTTATCTGATATGTCATTTGCAAGTATCTTCTCCCATTCTGTCGGTTGTCTTTTGGTTTTGTGGACTGTTTCCTTTGCTGTGCAAAAGCTTTTTATCTTGATGAAGTCCCAATAGTTCATTTTTGCCCTTGCTTCCCTTGCCTTTGGTGATGTTTCTAGGAAGAAGTTGCTGCAGCAGAGGTCGAAGAGGTTGCTGCCTGTGTTCTCTTTTAGGATTTTGATGGACTCCTGTCTCAGATTTAGGTCTTTCAACCATTTTGAGTCTAGTTTTGTGTGTGGTGTGAGGAAATGGTCCAGTTTCATTCTTCTGCATGTGGCTGTCCAATTTTCCCAACACCATTTGTTGAAGAGACTGTCTTTTTTCCATTGGACATTCTTTCCTGCTTTGTCAAAGATGAGTTGACCATAGAATTGAGGGTCAATTTCTGGGCTCTCGATTCTGTTCCATTGATCTATGTGTCTGTTTTTGTGCCAGTACCATACTGTCTTGATGATGACAGAGCTTGAATAGACATAAATTTTCAGGTAATTGCACTGACATCTCACTACAAAACACTTAAAAAATAAAGTATTTTCTGAGATAAAAACTCTTATAGTTAAATGCAATATAAGATAATTGCTTTGTAATATAATTTTATTTATAACAATAAATATATTTATTTATTCAGTAAAATTCTGTCTTTAAAAGTCTAGTGTTCTTGAAGTGTATGTTGTTGATTATATTAAATTTACTTAATTACACTTAAAGCATGAATGCATACCTAAATGCATACAGGTTATAAAATTGCACTCTAAGTTCTTTGTAAAATCATAAATAGAAAGGCTCTGAACATGATATGACAGAGTAATGAATTTTACTCCCCAAAGAACTTTCTAAGATTAATCCAGAGTCCATTCCTTTAAAAGAAAATTAAATGACCCCATTTTTCTCTGTTCATTCATTATTTATGCAATAATCCCCATATGATTTAATGTCTTGTTTCAAAGTGGAGCTTGCAAAGTCCTCTGTGAACAAAAATATTGCAAATTGAAAAGAGCCTAGCTGGTAGGCTTTTGAAAATATAAATAGACTTGTACTAGCACCGTGAACTCCACAACTCATCCTTAACTTACTGATATTTCAGTGGGCAGAGTCAGGTTATGACTTCAGGGATGTTTATGTTTTGATAGAATCATCTTCTACATATGAAAGATTTCTGCAAGTTGACATTTCCCAAAAGGATGGATAATAAAGGAGGAAGGGGGGTGGGGTAGGAGATTTTTCCTTGTTCTCACAGCTGTGAGTACTGTTATTAGTGAAAGACACTCTAAGAATACATTTTGTTTTTGACAAGCAATCTCTGTCAAATGATGGCATGTCAGCATTTGGTGATGTTTTGAAAAGAGTGTCAGGTGCGATTGAGGAAAGAATCACTAGTTTCATGGATGGTTAAAACAATGCATTACATTTGATTTCTGAATACATTTGATTTCATTAAGCCTAAAAGCTTAATTTCTTCTCATTCTTGAAAAATGTCTTCTCTATTTTGGGGATGGGAAGGAGAAAAAATAGTTTTGTGTTAATCTAGACTTGTTCCCTCCCCACATCTATTTGCAATTACAAGTATAGCAGAAATATGGGAAATCTTCAATTGCTATCACTAAACAAAAACCTGCATTCAGGCCTCCAGGCTTCAATCTGATATAAGTAACCTACTTATTGTTAGTTTTTTAGCTGTTTCATATATGTCAAATCCTGTATTTTGAAAACTCTTCTAATATGACCTATATTTTCTTTCCTGCTAAGGAAAACAGATATTATTTTTACCCTGATTCTAACACAGACAACTAAAGGCACTATGATAAGAGAAATTCTCACCTTGCCATTTACTAGCCATTTAACTTAGATAACAGGGCAAGTTACGAGTAGTGTATGCATAAGCCTAAGGTTTCTTCCTATATAATGGAGATACTAATAGAACCTACCTCGCAGGGTTATCATGTGGATTCAGTGAGTTAGAGTGAAGCTCTTAGAGTATTGCCTGGCACACAGTAAAAGCATAGTCAATGTAGGCTTCTCTTAGGCAGTATGGACCAGTTGGAGTACTATATGTGGCATTTAATCTAAAGATAACACTGCAGGCTCTTATTACTGAAATTGATTTGATAAATCAATAGTAGCCAATACAATAAAACAGATCTCTCTCTCTTTTAAATTTTTTATTTGAATTCATTTAGCCAATATATAGTACATCATTAGTTTCAGATGTAGCATTCCATAATTTATCAGTTGCGTGTAACACTCAGTGCTCATCATATCATGTGCCCTACTTAAAACAGATCTCTTAAGCAGAGATTCTGTAATTTAAAAATGCCATTGGTATAAACAATAACTATTTTAGGAGAAAACTCGTTTCAACAGCAGGTTCCAGTATCAGCTCTATCTCCTGTTGGATACATGACCTCAGGCAAGTCATTTACATTTAGAAAATCATAGACATTTGAAAAGAGTATTTGAAGCCAGTAAATTTGAACTAATTATAACTGGAGAAATTGAAATCAGAGATCACATAGATAATTAGTGGCAAAATTTAAACTCTCTGTGCAGTGCTATTCAATATGACTGCATTAATGCAATCAACAAATATTTATTAACAACCCCTCTAAGCCAGTCAATCAATGTCAACATCTATAAAATGAGATTGGATAGACACATTGAGTACCGAACTTTTGAATTCTAAAATCCTCTTTCTCTGTGAGACAAAATTAGGAATCATTCTAACCACTTAACTGATTCATTAAGTTTTTCTGAAATGTGAATTAAACTTTGAGACAATTTATTTAAGGAATTGAGAATTCAGAACCCCTGGTAGATACCGGGGTTTGGGGAAATAAGGTAATTTCTCTGAGTTTCAAAGATTTCATCTGAAGAGTGGGATTACCTAGCAGGACTGTGATACGTAAAACAGCCAGTGTGACTTGGCATTACAAGTTCCAGGCGACTCACCATTCCCATGCTTGGAAGCTGGCAGGCATGTAGAAATGTTAACATCAAGTTTTATCATATGACCCTACATAACTCCAGAGTTTGTGAGGCTGAGTTTGTGAGGCAGTAGCTCCTTAGCAATCAAAAGTTTCTTTCTATAGGGGCGCCTGGGTGGCTCAGTTCTTAAGCATCTGCCTTCGGCTCAGGTCATGATCCCAGGGTCCTGGGATGAGTCCCATGTTGGGCTCCCTGCTCAGCGGGAAGCCTGCTTCTCCCTCTCCCACTCCCCCTGCTTGTGTTCCCTCTCTCGCTGTGTCTCTCTGTCAAATAAATTAAATCTTAAAGAAAAAAAGTTTCTTTCTACAAACTACATTGTAACATTACCATTACTTTTCCTTCTTTTTTTAAAATAATTTTTATTGTTATGTTAATCATCATATATTACATCATTAGTTTTTGATGTACTGTTCCATGATTTTTTGTGCATAACACCCAGTGCTCCATGCAGAACGTGCCCTCTTTAATACCCATCACCAGGCTAACCCATCCCCCCACTCCCCTCCCCTCTGAAACCTTAGTTTGTTTTTCAGAGTCCATTGTCTCTCATGGTTCGTCTCCCCCTCCGACTTATTCCCCTTCATTCTTCCCCTCCTGCTATCTTCTTCTTCTTTTTTTTTCTTTTTATATATTGCATTATTTGTTTCAGAAGTACAGATCCATGATTCATCAGTCTTGTACAATTCACAGTGCTCACCATAGCACATACCCTCCCCAATGTCTATCACCCAGCCACCCAATCCCTCCCACCCCCAACCACTCCAGCAATCCTCAGTTTGTTTACTGAGATTAAGAATCCTCATATCAGTGAGGTCATATGATACATGTCTTTCTCTGATTCACTTGTTTCACTCAGCATAACACCCTCCAGTTCCACCCACGTCGTTGCAAATGGCAAGATCTCATTCCTTTTCATGGCTGCATAAGATTCCATTGTATATATATATACCACTTCTTCTTTATCCATTCATCTGTCGATGGACATCTTGGCTCTTTCCACAGTTTGGCTATTGTGGACATTGCTGCTATAAACATCGGGGTGCACGTACCCCTTGGGATCCCTACATTTGTATCTTTGTGGTAAATACCCAGTAGTGCAATTGCTGGGTCGTAGGGTAGCTCTATTTTCAACAGTGTGAGGAACCTCCATACTGTTTTCCAGAGTGGTTGCACCAGCTTGCATTCCCACCAACAGTGTAGGAGGGTTCCCCTTTCTCCGCATCTCCGCCAACATCTGTTGTTTCCTGACTTGTTAATTTTAGCCATTCTGACTGGTGTGAGGTGGTATCTCATTGAGGTTTTGATTTGGATTTCCCTGATGCCGAGTGATGTTGAGCACTTTTTCATGTGTCTTTTGGCCATTTGGATGTCTTCTTTGGAAAAATATCTATTCATGTCTTCTGCCCATTTGTTGATTGGATTATTTGTTCTTTGGGTGTTGAGTTTGATAATTTCTTTGTAGATTTTGGATACTAGCCCTTTATCTGATATGTCATTTGCAAATATTTTCTCCCATTCTGTCAGTTGTCTTTTGGTTTGGTGGACTGTTTCTTTTGCTGTGCAAAAGATTTTATCTTGATGAAATCCCAATAGTTCATTTTTGCCCTTGCTTCCCTTGCCTTTGGTGATGTTTCTAGGAAGAAGTTGCTGTGGCTGAGGTCAAAGAGGTTGCTACCTGTGTTCTCCTTTAGGATTTTGATGGACTACTGTCTCACGTTTAGGTCTTTCAACCATTTGGAGTCTATTTTTGTGTGTGGTGTAAGGAAATGGTCCAGTTTCATTCTTCTGCATGTGGCTGTCCAATTTTCCCAACACCATTTATTGAAGAGCTGTCTCTTTTCCATTGGACATTCTTTCCTGCTTTGTCAAAGATGAGTTGACCATAGAGTTGAGGGTCCATTTCTGGGCTCTCTATTCTGTT
>NW_027397116.1:10784777-10811078 GCF_003265705.2 Callorhinus ursinus
CTTTCTTGTCTCTTGAGGAAGGCTTGTATTGCTATATACTTTCCTCTCAGGACTGCCTTTGCTGTATCCCAAAGATTTTGAACAGTTGTGTTTTCATTTTCATTGGTTTCCATGAATTTTTTAAATTCTTCTTTAATTTCCTAGTTGACCCATTCATTCTTTAGTAGGATGCTCTTAGTCTCCATGTACTTGAGTTTTTTCTGACTTTCCTCTTGTGATTGAGGAATAGTTTCAAAGCATTGTGGTCTGTCTTTTTTCTAACTTCTTATGGTAAAATCTTAGGTCATTGATTTTATGCCTCTCTCTTTTCCTAATCCTTAAACTTTCGCTGTACTTCCCAAATATTTTTTGTCTTGTATTTTGTTATTATCCTTCTAAAATATTTATATTTTTCCTTTTGACTTTCTTTTCTCTGCTAACGGTTCTTTTGAGGTGTTTTTATTTTTTGTCTGCTAGATATCTTGATGTTATTAATTCTAATATTATTTTGTCAGCAAGTATGTTCCATGTGATTTGAAACCCTTGAAATATACTGAGACATGTGTTATAGCCCAGCATAAAATCTATTTTAGTGAGCTTTCCCTGTGCAATGGGGGGAAAAAAAGGTGTACTCTTTGACTGTTGGATGCAGTTTTCTGTACATTTCAATTAGATAAAGTTAGTTGACTATAGTTTTCAAATGTCTTATATATTTGTTTTATTTTTCTTGATGTGTTGTGTTTTTTAAGATTTTATTTATTTATTTGGGAGAGAGTACAGCAGGGGGTAGTGGCAGGCAGAGGGAGAGGGAGAAGTAAACTCCCCTCTGAGCAGGGAGCCTGATGCAGGGCTCCATGCAGGGCTCAATCCCATCATGACCTGAACTGAAGGCAAACAGTTAACTGACTGAGCCACCCAGGCACCCCTTTTTGACTTGTGCTATCAGTCACTGAAAGAGGTATTAAAATCTTAAACTTTGGTTATTGATTTGTCTACTTCTCCCTTGAATTCTGCCAAATTTTGCTTAATGCATTTAAAGCTCGGGGGGTATATAAGCACTTAGAAGTGTATCTTCTTGGTAATTTGACGATTTCGTTATTACAAAATGTCCCTCTTAATTTTTTTTTACTTTGAAGTCTACCTTAATATAGCCATATCAGCATTTCTTGTTCTTGTTTACATCTTTTGCTTTTTTTTCAGTTTGGTAGTGTCTTTAATCCATTTCTTATAAACAATATATAGTTACATCTTTCTATTTAAAAACTTTTACTTTGACCATCTCTTCCTTTCCATTTAGTGTTTAGTTCATGTGAAACCCTTTGGTGTCCTTAAATTCATCATTTCAAAATGTAATCATTTCAAAATCCAACTATCTAAGGTAGACTGAAAGATATGTATTTTACTTAGGGGAATTAAGTTCTCCTAATGATAAGGTAATGCCTATGGCAGGGTAAACAGAGAGGCAACAAGCCTAGTGTTCTTTTTGCAGGTAGAGGCAGGAGGGACAGCTTTAGCAAGGTGTCCATGTGCTACAAAATAACATCTTCCCCTGTACAAACCCACAGCAGTAGCTGCTGAGGAATGTTAATCATTGACATGACTCACACATAAGTGTTGAGAGTGGTTCTTAGAGCTCTTGTCACAAAACTTGAGCAGGGCCTAGTAACAGAGTTACATGCTATCACCCAATAACTTGGCCATACCTCTACTGTAAGTTAAAATAGATTAAACAGAATACAGCAACATAATGGGGCTCTCAGTTTCTGTTTTCACAACAGCTCGTGTGAAGATCCAAGTAGAATATAATCACTGCTACACTTTTTGAAATTCTGTGTGAACTGTAATATTTTGTCAATGTTAATGCTATTTGAAGTGCCCTGACAAAATAATTTCAGCTATGTTATGTGTAAAACATATTAAATAAGTTCTGCAAACTTGCATATTTCATTAAGTTTATTTTCATTATTCCTTTTTTTTTCCCTATGGATGAACTTAAAAATAATTTTGTTTCTTAATTAATATGCTATGCATGAGGATCCTGAATAATTTAACACAATTGTTTTTTTAAATGGTTGTTAATTACACCCTCCTGGTATAGTTATTGCATTATTACCACACTCAGGAAAAATATGCTGTGCTATTTGGACTTGAAAATATTTCTGACATTTTAATGAACACACCACTTTGTTATATTTTACCAAGTTTTTCAGTGAACCACAAAGGATTAAAAAATGCCATTAAAGAGTTGTAGATAATTAAACTGACTGAATATAAGACGCTTCATATGGAAGTGAAAATTATGTATGAATTTTGTTGAGCTGGAAATGTGTTTCACTAAATGACTTTAGATTTGTTACTTTTAAGTACAAGATGAAGGGTATCAAGGGGATACCTTGTTTTCACCTCAATTTGTTTCATTTGCATAAGCTATTTCATCTTTCGACACTCCTTTCGATTTTCCATTTTGGCCCTTGAATAAATTAAGGATTATTTAAAATAAATAAATGTCAACTTTGAAATACTGTTAAATATACTCATTATAATACACTTGATGGGGAATTGGTGCAAATCAGTCACAAAAGAATTCATGCATCAGGCTTCCAGACAAATTTTAATAGAAATAAACCTTAGATAAATATGGTTTTCAGTTAAGACAGGGGAAGAATTTTTATCAGTTCCAAAATAATGATTTTACTTGCTTATCTACAGAGTTGACCATTCTCCACAGAACCATGCTCCACGCTCTTCTAAGTACCTCTGGTTATAATTATATTAATGTCTTCCTATATCTACAAATTTGATTATTGTTCTAGTTCCATGGATCATTAAATTTTTCTATTCCAGCAGAGATCCCTGCAGTCTGGTTCCTGAGGGACCTCTGCTTGTTATTTTCTGTTTCAATTGTGTGCATTTTGTATTTACTATTAAAGATTTGAATAATGACACATTCTCCAAATGGCTCTAGTTTTGATTATGATAAACCTCTCCGGAGAATTCTGTGAGCTTTCACATCTGGTAGAAAACTCCAATGAGAACATCTCTAATGAGGAGTTCCTGGAACAAGAAATTACAGATTATCTGTTTTTCAGAAGACATGACAAGCTAGTGAATGCCTTTCTTTGCATAAAAAAGTCAACTTCTCTATTTAGTAAGTGAAGATTTTCTAACAAATTCATTGTTTTATCTAAGTTAATTGATCAAATATTTTAGTTATGTTAGCTTTTTGTCTCTAAAATATCATGACCTAAAAATCGTTTCACAAAGCATATATTACTAACCATGATCATGTATGCTTTTATTATAAAGTGTGCTATTTTATAATACCATAATTAAAATATTTTTAAACTGAAACTCTTATCAAACTTCTAAGGCTTTCTCTATTGAAGGAAATAAAATTCTGAGAATTTTTGAATTTTATCAAAGTATTTGGTTAAAGGAAAAAACTCTTTTATATTATAGTTCCATAAAAATATTTTTAAGCTTTTGCTTTTGGCAAGAGATTGATAGTCTAAATTTGTGGAAGAGAAAAAAAAGAATGATGAGTATGTGTTTTTCAGTCACAATTAAAATGTATTTATAAAGAATTATATATACTATTGCATGTAAATTATGCACTTCCATTCTTAAAATTGATTATTTCTCATTTCAGACTTTAAGTTGGGCTAATGGGGTGTTTTCTTCTGAATCTGAATTTCTTTCCATGGAAAGTTACCAAGAAATTATAATAATGTTAAATTCTTTAGCAGTTCTTTATTTGAAACTAGAGAGTGTCTCTGATTTATGATGGCTCAACCTATGATTTTTCAACTTTAGGATGATGTGAAATCAGTGTGAATTCCATAGAAACTGTACTTTGAATTTTGATCTTTTCCCAGGCTAAGGATATGTGGTACAATGTTCTCTTGTGATGCTGGAGAGTCCCAATCAGTTACATGATTGTGAGGGTAAACAACTGATACATCTACAACCATTCTGTTTTTCACTTTCAATACAGTATTCAATAAATTACATGAGATATTTGACACTTTATTATAAAATAGGCTTTATATTAGATGATTTTGCCCACTGTAGGCTAATGATGTTCAGTAGGTTAGGTGTTAAATATAGTTTGGACTTACAATATTTTCAATAGGGTTTATTGGGATGTAACCCTAGTGTAAGTCAAAGAAGACCTATATTATTCTCAGAAATGTAGAAGCAAGAAAGAAACCCTCTGCACTTATCATAACTAGTTAGGAATGCTTCAAAAGGCACTGCAAAATCTCAGCGGTTTAACACAAAAAAAATTTATTCTTTCTGACAGTATGGGTCCTATGGGGGTTAGCAGGACCCACACTCAAACTGACCCAGGCTCCATGTTGCAACTACACTTGTGTACCACAGGTCCCTTTGTCACTGCTGCAGAAAAGGAGAGTCTTTGAACAATAGTATTTGGAAATTTTACTGCCTCCAACAAGAATTCACATGTGTTACTTCTACCCATATTTCACTGGCCAGAAGTCATGACATGGCTTGCTTAATGAAAAAGGTGCCAGAGAATGTGTGTGGTGGGAAGGGGCAGAGAATAAAATCTTTGGCAAACATCACTGACCTTGACACAGGGTTATCTGCCATCACCGACACCCTTGCTGTCAAGATATATGAACAAAAACCAAGTCCCCCTGGGATAAGTCATACATTATAGAATAATAACTGAAAACTTGGGAGCAAATAATTTCCTTCTATAGAAGACCTAACTCTGTTTCACATAAATCATATGAAAAAATAAAGAAAATGGAAAAAATTATTTTATTCCTAGAAATGACGTAACAACTTGTTTAAGTTTCTAATGTGGCTTGCAACTGCTTGGTAAAATAGGCTCCTTGTGTTTTCTTTCTTTTCTTTTTTTTTTTTTCCTTCATGATGACATTTTGGACTTAACAGAGTACAGAGCTGAATTTGAAATGGAGACTGCTTGAAATTGAAATAAAATGTACATAATTATATGTGGAATATTGTACAAAAAGAGGAACAATTAAATGTAAATGATTGGCAAAGAGACAAAAGAAGCACAAGAAAGGCAGGTTTTGTTCAATGTGTATTAGTTTCTTATGGCTGCTATAACAAAATACCATAATCCAGGTGGCTTAAAACAACAGAAATTTATTCTATCACAGGTCTGGAGACCAGAGGTCCAGAGTCAGTATCACTGGGTCAAAATCAAGGTGTTGGCAAGGCTGTGCTTCCTTTGGAGGCAGTAGGGGAGAATCCTGCTGTCTTAGTATCTAGTGGCTGCCTGCATTCCATGATAATTCTGATCTTCAAGTGCAGCACCTTCAAATCTCTGTATGGTTCATCTTTACATCACCTTGTCTTCTGTATATGTGTCAAATCTCCCTCTGACTTGGTCTTAAAAGGACACTCGCAATATAGCATTTAGGGTCCATAATAATCCAAGATAATTTCCCCATCTCAAGATGTGTAATACAATCACATTTGAAATCATACTTTTTAGGTAAGGTAACACTCACAAACTTCCAGGTATTAGGCTCTGGTAGC
Source organism: Callorhinus ursinus (assembly GCF_003265705.2). Classification (NCBI taxonomy): domain Eukaryota; kingdom Metazoa; phylum Chordata; class Mammalia; order Carnivora; family Otariidae; genus Callorhinus; species Callorhinus ursinus. Next base: position 10,790,295 of record NW_027397116.1, read on the forward strand.
TCTGGGTGTCATTATTTAGCCTACTATGTCATGTGAAAGCTTCTTTTATTCATACCCGAAACCTAAAGACATCTGTCCAAACAGAGAAGGATCCAAAGAATATCTTTAAATAAAATAAGCTAGAAAGGATGTTGGTGGAACTGGCTTTATGCTCAGGGAACTCTACACTTTTCTGCGCAGTATCACTTAAAGGGCACGGAGAAGCCTATGAGACCAAAAGTATCAACTCCTCCTAGAGCTTATTATTTTCACTAGAGTCCCTCCGGGCAGAAAGAAAGCAAAATGAGGGTATCAATGAATGGAAAGTAAGCACTGGAAGTAACTGATGAAGCAGGTGAAACAATCTTAATCTGATTCATTATTTTATCTAAGATGAGTAGTTAGAGTTCATCTGGTTCAAGACAAAAAGGAAAGAGGTATGTAAGTCATAGCACAACTAAACGTCATGGTTTTTTACTAATAAACTTTATAAATGGCACACTTACTAATAATTAAGTAAGTAGTTCTTCTATCAAACCTACAAAGGATTTTTTTAAAAATATTTTATTTATTTATTTATTTGACAGAGAGAGCGAGAGAGCACAAGCAAGGGGAACAGTAGAGGGAGAGGGATCATGACCTGAGCCAAAGGCAGATGCTTAACTATCTGAGACACCCAGGCACTCCAGGGATGTTTTATTTGTTTTTATTTTTTCTAAAGATTTTACTTATTTATTTGAGAGTGTGCATGTGAGAGAGAGAGAGAGAGAAGGAAAGAGAGAGAGAGAGAGCATGAGGATGAGCAGGAAGAGGGTAGAGAGGAGACTTCCCACTGAGCAGGGAGCCCAATGTGGGATAATATCCCAGGACCTCAGGGTCATGACCTGAGCTTAACTGACTGACCCACCCAGGCGCCCCAGGAATGTTTTGTTTATATTTATGTTTAAATAAGGAGCTACCAAGAACCAACCTTCTAATCTTGGACATTTCCACTTGGGCTCTCCCAAGCAATCTCTTGTAGTCCTGTTGTTTCAATGACCATCTGTATTCTGATGAATATTGATTCTTTACTTCCTGCTTTGTCACCTGTGAAAAGTTAGACACCACACAACTACTTCATTGTCTACTAGTCATACCAATGAGCACGAGGGCTCCTTGTCTAATTCATCTCCAACCCCAATCTCACTGCTTTGACAGCAACAGTGCTTCTCTTTCACTTCTCAGTTCGAGCTTACAGAACAGCCAATCTCGATTCTTGCCTATCACTCATCACCTCTCTGTGTTTGACAAAGAAATCTTGCTATTTGCGTAACAGTATCTGCTAGTATAGATTGAACTCTAGAAAAGCAACATACCCCTGTAGCTCTATCATTTCTAATTCCAATAGCAGCCCCTAGGTCCTTTTCTAACGACTTCTTAAACTGATGACTCAACCTTTTAACTCCAATGAGTAGAGTGGAATTCCCTTTTTTAAAAACAAAACAAAACAGAACAGTATTTATTTTATTTGAGAGAGAGCACACGAGTTGGGGGAGAGACAGAGGGAGAAACTGGCTCCCCACTGAGCAGGGAGTTTGATGCAGGGCTCGATCCCAGGACCCCAAGATCATGACTTGAGCCAAAGGCAGACGCGTAACAGACTGAGGCACCCAGGTGCCCCTAGAGTGAAATCTCTATGTAAGGACATCAACTCAATTTATGACTTTGATAAAAATATGAAAGGGATAAGGAGCGTGTCTGGAGTGAAAAAGATGAAAAAGATGTGGTGATTGGTGGAGTATGTATTATCTGTGTATTAGACTAGGCTGTTCTCTGAGCCCAACTGCAGGGAACAAGAGTGTGCCTAACATATAAATGAGACTCCCCCAGACACTGTGAGATTGTTTTACCACCAAAGGATTTCTGACAATTCACAACAAATTCTGCAACTCCTATGAGCTGAATGAGATCTCATGATTTCTCTTTATTTATGTTGGGATGACTTGTTCTAAGTTTTAATATTTTTTTCTCTGTTATCTTTATATGCTCTGGTCAAATAGAAGGCATACTTCCACATTATCTCTGCTCCTTGCCACTTTTGAGTCTTGGAGAAGAACAGTTGAATACACATACAACATGCACTGCACCAATTCAATGAATTATTTTATTGGTGTCTCTTTGGACCAAGTGATAAGGACAACACTCTAAATACTTAGGCACACTGGAAACTTGAAAGGATAAAACTGGAGGATCATAAATATTCACTATTATTCTTGGGTATCTGTGGGGAGACAGATTTCCAGAACTCATGTTATTTCCCATCCCTGCTTCTCTCTTACTCCAGATTATCTTCTGTTCTATGAGAAGGAACAAAGAACTATTATGTCTCATGGTCTTAGAAGTTCAAACCACCAGGAAGGAAATGCTTCGCACTCATTGGCTCCAGTTTAAGAAATCCCAGGAAGACTTCAAATTTGGACATTTGGGTCAATTGCCACCCTTGGTATTAGTGCTGGCTACAGGGCAGAATCATCAGCAGTAAGTGACCTAATAATGACAACTAATAGGACAGTCTGTGGCCACACTTGGAGAATATTTAATGACCTATATCAATACAGAAAACACATGTGGACCTGCTAGTACTATTACTGTACATTGATGAAAGAAGTAAGTAACAGCACAAGTTACTTTGAATTTCATCACTTATGCATTTTATTGTATTAATCAAAAGATTATATATTTGAAAATAAGCTTATTTGGTATTTAAAATAATTCTCATGTAGTTGTGGGTGGGGGTATTCAGGTGATTAAAGGTACAGTGCTAGTTATTACTAGTTATTACTACATCACTCGTCTTGCCCCATTGATACTGACACTAGTTACTATAGAAGACCAATATTTAACTAGTATCTGAGAAGGAAAAGAAGAGCTTCTAAACCTCATGGATTCATTTTAGGAGGCTGTAAGAGAAATCATAATGGAGAGGAGGGTCCTGAGGAACAGCAAGATAAGCTTAGCAGAGATATGAGGTCTGGGTAAAACCCAAGTGAATGTGCCACCACTGGGGATTATAAAGCAATGGGCAAGTGAAGGAAATATGTGATGTCAGAGCCTGGCAAAGAACACAGAAGGGAAGTGGATTCGAATAGCCTGCACAGAACAAGCAGAATGTAGAAGAAATCTTTTCTGAATGGTGAGATGCAGCTCAATCTAAGGGGAGGTCGGAAATCAAGATCAACCACTGGCCCGAACATGAGTGAGGTGGAGCCCAGACAGACTGGTCACAGAGAATCATCCCCTGAGGAACTGTACTTGAAAGGTGTTTGGACTCCAGAGTGAATCACAATCATCTGAATTTACATGATTTTGAGCGAGAAGGAAAAACATGAGCTAGAGAGGGTCACTATTTCTCTTTAAAGAACTATGGGCTTAGGGGTATAAAAATTTCAGCCAAAATTTTTTGGAAAGACAAACAGAAGCAGTCAGAAAGCATTTCATGGAAGCTATAAGATGGGCTCTAGGTTCTGTGATGTGATGACTGGGAGAATGATAATGCAACATTATAATCCAACATGAGGAAAAGAAAACATAGACAGCTATTGTACTCCCTTGTGGAAAAAGCAGAGTCCTGGGCAAATACGTTTATATATGCATGGTTCATTGTTTGACCCTTTCTACTTTTTCTGCCCCTGGTTTGCAGACTTTTAGGGCACACTTGCTTCTTCTAAAAATTCACCCTGCAAGACACTATCATATGACCTCTTTATGATAATCTATAATTGCACTCAGCTCAGGAAAATCAGCTAATCTAATCAAATATGCAAACCTCCACATTTAATTATTCTCTCCCAAATAAAGAAATTGGGTTTCAAACACACCAGATGTACCATGGAAAAGATGGATATTATTAAAGAATTTTTATTCAGATTTTCCAGAGGTATGTCCAGTACAAAAAAAAAATCATCATTTTACTATCTTTTCCATGTCTCCAAATACTTTTTTATTTATGCACTCAACTATTTATGGAGAAAGCTTTTATTGAGTGCAGCTTATATTCAGGGCACGGGCTAGACACTTGCCTCATTTTTATTAACATCTTCTTCCCAATTTAGGTTATAATTATGTTACAAACAGATCACTTTGCTAACATAGAAGATTGCTAGAAGGTTAAATTGGCCTTCAACAAACATACAGCTAAGTTCTCACATTTGTTATGTTATTGAAATGGCCACATCAGCCAGGTCAGAATGAATTACAAGTTATGAATCTGATACCCCACAATTGATTAAATTTAACAACAAGCTTAAATACTGTAGAAGGAGAAAAAAGAACTAGGTAGAACAGCATGGTCTATCTGATACAGACATCAGATAGCTTGATTCTGATATTTCTAGTACATTAGACAGATATGGGATTGATACAGCAGTCCGGGGCCCATCTCCACTCTGCAAAATGATAGCCCACAAGAAATAAATTTTCATGGATCATATTCATATTTGAATAAAATTTCCCTCATTCTCTCAAACTGTTATTCACTATACTATGGGCTATAAAGGGATTTTCATCTGCTTTATCTTCTTGGCTTTTCCTGCTGTTTTTTAATTAAAGTTTAAAGAATTAAATGAAGCAGGATGCTGGGGTTACACCAGAATGAGAAAAGATCAGGCTGCCAAATCCACTGAAATGTAATGGGTCACAGGCTGATTTTGGAGTTATCATTCACAGTGATTTTTTTTTTTTCCTACTCTAAAGACTAAGCATTAATGTATTTAAAAACTAGACAGATTATAGAGATCAGAGTTCCAGGTCAGTTTCACAGAGTAAAAGTATCTGGGAAAAAAAACATGCTTTTAAAAATATTTTAGGCTATTTTATTCATTCTTCTGTCAATGTTGGCTATTTATGAATAATAAAATTTTCAGTTTCTCGCATATTTTGAGAATATTTGGTTCCACTTGAAATGGCAGCTTTGGGCATCTACACAGAAGCATTCATATTTATAAAACTGAAATGTATGAAAATATAACGTAGCTCTGCATATGGGCTCGTTATTTTGAACGTTTGATAAAAAATACCATACAAATAACCGGTGGGCAGCGCTTACTGCAGGAGGGTGGGAGGGGTAGGGGGGCGAGATGGGGAGGTGTTTGCAGAGGCCGCACCACCCCTGGCGGGGACAACTGCAGCCAGCAGGAGGCGCTGCGTGGGGCCTTGACCACCCAGACCCCCGCCCCTAGGCTCTGCGGACATCACTTCTCCCTTGTTCCCTTTCGGACCAGCTGACCCTACCTGTGGCCCGGAGGAGATGGGGTTGTGGGGAGATGTCCGTGGAGATGGGTCCCGGACTGCTGCAGTAGTATGAACAGTCACAGGTCCGAAAAAAGCACAAGTGCGGGGATCACGAGAGCAGAAATCTGCTTTCGCCATCCCTGCTACGTGTCCTGTGCCTTGGCAGTGAATCCGCTGTGTGAGGCTGGGGGAGGTGTAGGGTCTCCCCTAGGTAGCAGGAAATTAGGGGCCAGAGAGGGTGGGAGCAAGGGATGCGATGGCGGGGATTAGTTTAAAAAAACCCACTGCTGCTGCCTCTCGTTTCTCTCTTCCTACCCCAGTGCTAGACCTTGGCTGTCCGCAGACCCAGCAGCACCCACATGACTATGTTCTTGTCCTCTGAGAATCAAGGCAGGCCCTACGTTGGTTGCCTCCACCCCCATATTCAACCTCAGAAGCCAAATGACCGCCAGGGACAAGTCTCTTCTCAGAGCTCTCTGAGCCTCAGTTTCCCTAGATGCAAAGGAAGTGGGCTGGAAGTGATGCTTTTCAATTCCTAGTGTCGTTCACGCATTGATGTGACACTCATCTGCCTCTTCTCTTTGGCTGCTTGGGTGACTCCCTGTTCCAAACATCCTGTGGCTCCTTATTTTCTACAGGATAATCCTGAAATTTCCAGATGCCCTGCTCTGGGCTTTTCTGATCTCTTCAGCCTCAACTTTCACAAGGCTATGTCTCTTCCCCATGACCCCCTACCCCACAAGACCCCACTCCTTACAGCTGGTACAGCTTTACAAACGTGATGAATGAAGTGTGTAGTAAAATTCCCCATTCCTTGAAGACAGTATTCTTTGCCAGGGAAATTGCCCCTTTCCTCATGCTGGAAGATTTCTCCCCGCCTCCTACCCCAGGTAGTCCCTCCCCCAAGTCCCCATGGCACCTGTGTAGTCACCTGCATCTGAATTCACCCTACACTGGATGGAGATTGTTGAGGTCCAAATCTTGACTTCTCTGCCAGATGAGTCTCTCTGTGGGGGCAGGCCTGGGTCTCCAAAGCCACTAGGGAAAGAAAATTTTCCTCCATTCATTCGCATTATGTTATTTAGAGATTTGTTATCATAGGATCCTCTTTGTCAACTTGGGTTGTAACAAAATACCATGCACTAGCTACCTTTTAAACAACAGAAATTTATTGTTCACAGTTCTGGAGGCTGAAAGTCTGTAATTAGGGTGCCGTCTGGAGAGAGCCCTCTTCCAGGTTGCACACTGCTGACTTCTTGCATCCCAAGGCGCAGAGAGCAGAGCAGTGAATGTAAACTTTCTCCGGACTCTTCTAAGGGCACCGGTCCAATTCTAAGGGTTCCACCCTTATGATCTCATCTAATTCCCATCACCTCCCAAAGGCCCCACCTCCTAAGACCATCAGATTAGGTGTTAGTGTTTCAACATATAAATTGGGGAAGGGAGGGAAGACAAACCTTCAGTCCACAACAAGGACCATTGAGATAAATTTCTTCTATCAGTATGTGTAGGGATTTTATCTTCTAGTTTATCTCATAGTAATATAGTAAATGCTGGACCATTGATTTCTTCTATCTCCTGTATTCCCCTATATTAAAACAAAATGAAAAGACATAAAATATATAAAATTTTGAAAAAGTTCCAGTTCTATAAGCTGATTACAATTATTTTATTTTAAGCACATTGTTTTCTGTGTCTGTACAGGCCTTTTATGCTGCGATGGTAATGTACAGAATATTATTGTATTCTGAAGTTCACTTAATATACATTTTTTGGGAACAGGAGAAAAAACTATCATAATTAGTTTTAATGGTCATATAACATGTTGTTTGGCAATTTCATGAACAGTTATGAAATGTTAAAATTTGTTTTTATTTAGTGACCACTCTTCAGATGAGCAGGCATTTTACTGAGCAGACATTGATTTTATCACAAAATTTACATTCAACTTCATTAACATTTTTTAACCAGGTGGGTTTTCATAGGTTTCAGGGCTTCTTACTTGCTTTTTTGGCATTGCAGGATCCAAAATTTATTTTCATTTTTAGGAATCAGAATAGCACCTTATTTGTGTAATGATTTATAATTATAGACTATTTTTGTTTATGTTTCTTCAATTAAAGGAAAAATAACTCTGAATTAGGAAGGAAATCGATTATCATTTCCATTCTCAACATGAGGAAACTAAGGATCAGAGAGGTTAAGACATCTGCTCTAACTGTTAAATGTACCCTTTGCCCTCAGCTCTAGCCACTGACAACTCCAGAAAAACAGGAAAAGTTCCTTGATATTCCATTACAATGGCATAGAAAATACCCAGACCGTTATACACCATGCTATTATAAGAGAGGTTATTTTGGAGACTGGATAGAAAGAAGGGTGAGGTTCTATTTTTATTTTATCTGTACTGTACTGTCTTCATCTTTTCACCAAGCATTTGCTCTTTATATAGAAGTAAAACTAATGTTCCTCTGCAAAGTTCCCTATATGACAGAGATCACACTCTGTTCTTTTCATAACCTTGCTTTTTTTTTATTTTAAAACTTTATTTCTGCAAAGCCAATCAACAAGTGTTGGAGGGAAAAAGTGTAAAAGTTATTCTTGCATATTTGGGAACAGCAAGCACTTAGTTTGAGAAAACAAGGACTTAAAATAGTTGAATCAAAGGTAGTACCCTGCTACTTGTATTTTAAAACAACCGAGATGTTCTCTCTCAACATTCCTTTCTTCCCTAAAAGCTACAATACGATACAGTACGCAATAGCTCACTTGAAAGTGCTAGAATCAGAAGGTAAAGAATGCCCTATGCCATCCCACTTACATTTCCTACTATACAATGCCTTTTTGGCACTTGATAAACCAAGCATTCGTGTAGCATTACATACATTCAATAGAAACATTTCTTGTACTTTGGGTTTTAAGATCCTTGCCCCTCCAGTTCCGATGTTGTGACATCTGACTCTTCATCATTGTAAATATTTTCAGCCATTTGCCATATCTGCATGATGTTATCCTCAGACACCGAGCAGATGACCCAAGACTCATTGGGCTTCCAACTAAAATCTGATATCTTGGCAGTGTGTCCTCCATGAATAAACAGGAGTTCTGGAGGCCCATCTTCTGCATCTTCTGCTGACTGTTCTTCTCCAATTTTGCTTAAATCCCACACATTCAGGTGGCGATCAGTACCACTTGAAGCCAGAATAGTTTCGTTATGTGGAGACCAGTGGACCTGGAAAATTTCATCTTTATGAGACTCAAAGGTATGGAGTTTTAACTTTAAATTACGCAGATCCCATAAAGCTACAGTCTTATCTGCAGAGCCAGTTGCAAGAATGAACTCGCTGTAGGGGTTGAATGACAGGCAGTTGACCTCAGCAGTGTGCTCATCCACCAGGTGGCTTGGCTTGGAGGTGGTATTGGACCTGGTGTCCCATATCATAAGTTTCTGATCATCAGCAACGGATCCAAATAAGGACTCGTGTAGCAGATGCCAGGCCACATCCTCTACAACAGCCGAGTGGCCAGTGAAGCCACAATCTTGCCTTCCTTTGGTCCTGCATTTATATCCCACAGACAGACAGTATGATCGTCCGATGCACTTAGGAGATGTCCACTCAAATTTGAATTCCAGGAAAGGCCATAGCCTTCCTTTTGGTGGCCTCTTCACCCTAAGATCAGGATTACATTCTCCACTTGGGTCTGGTTTAGCAGGGTGCTTTGTATAGTCAAAAACCAGCACATCAGAAGATGGTGTTTTTGTAGCAATGATGTGAGGATTCTGAGGCATGTAACGAGCACGATTTACTTCTCCTTCATGGTTAATTTTAATTTCACATTCAATTTTTCCTGTTACAGAACCAAAGCCACCAAATTCACCCTTCTCACTGTCACAGTGGGAAGCATCAAACTGTGCATCATCGTTCGGACTCGAGCAACCACGAGATGATTGGGCTCATCAGATGTGTGAGTCCCCAACACCAGCCAATGAAGGGCATAATTCTTTCCTTCTGGTTTAGTCACTTCAGGAAGCCACTGAACGGTAAGACTCGGCCACTGAAGAGCATGGGTCATAACCAGGTCATAGAGAAACGGTGTATTCTTCATCCAGATTTTATATTCTTCATTGATGACACGCTCCTCCACAGTATCTTCAAACATCTCTTTACTCGCCATCTTGCATCGGATCGTTCGCCCCTCGCCGCCACCTCGGACTCCCCTCGCTAGCCAACAGCAGCCCAACCGCAGGCGTTCCTGCCTCGCGCAGGTGCGCCACACCCTTCTAGCTCTCGAAGCGTGAGCTCCGTCTTACAGCCTGGGTGCTCCCCAAACGCTGCGTCCTTTCCTCCTGCCTCCTCCCCGCTTACGGGTACCGAGGTCTGAGGCTCTCTTCTCTCGCTCTCCAAACTTGGAACGAGACTTTTCAACCCACGCCTCCCAGCCCGCCCAGGCAGCTGAGCGCAGGCACATCCGCCCTGGGAAAAGTCCATAACCTTGCTTTGCAGTGTATTCCTGGTCATTGACAATGCTCTTAAAACTGTACCATTGTGCTCTACAGAGCACATTTTCACTATTGTGCTAATAATTCAGCTACTAAACAATCATTTATTATTGCTCATCAACAGTGTACACAATAAGGTGCTAAGTACCACTGAAGGCCATATTGAGTTTGTATATTTTAAATGGTATTCAGAACTTCCTATAGAAATATACAAAGATTTTTTTTTTAAGATTTTATTTATTTATTTGACAGAGAGACACAGCGAGAGAGGGAACATAAGCAGGGGGAGTGGGAGAGGGAGAAGCAGGCTTCCTGCAGAGCAGGGAGCCCGATGCAGGACTCGATCCCAGGACCCTGGGATCATGACCCTATAACCGACGGAGCCACTCAGGTGCCCCCCAAAATACAACGATTTTAACACATCTATATGACATGACTGACCAAATTAAAGTGCACTGACATCTCAGCTTTATCCCATTGATTTCCTGGGCACAACTGCATAAGGAATTAAATCCCTACCAGATTCAGTATTGTCGTAATGCAACTACTCTATCTTGGGAAAAGAAAAATGAAACTAAGATCATTAACATTTATGGACATTGTTATCATGTAATGCCTATTGGACTTGAGAAGAATAAAACATTCTCACATTTCCTCATAACTATGTCTGTAATATAGCATAAATACTCTTATATTTGGAAAAATTAAAATTAATGTAATAGTTCTAATTAAAATGATGTGTATGTGTTTTAATAGGTTCAAGTAGAATGAATTGGGTTGTAAGCAAGTTTTGTTTTATTTCCTCTCCCTGTTTTCCTCCTCTCTCCATCCCTATGTAGACACAGTATTGAATTATAAAGTCTAAGGTTCAGGAGGACTCTCGTAGGCCTGATTTCCTCATGTTGCTGATGAGAAAACTGAGGATTGGTGAAGTGAATTGGTGCCATGGATCATATGAGGCAATTTCAACACTAATCTGTGTAACCTTCCTTCCCTCTGTTCACCAACAACTAGACAGCCCCTAAGGTGTTGACAAGGAAAGTTCAAGTTGAAACTCACATATTCTTCAAAAAAGGCAACCTGAACACAATTCATGTTTTGAGGGAGCTGTATTCACTGTTCACACATATTCAATTTTTTAATTTACTAAAATGTTTCAATTTCTTTACATTGCTGCTTTTAAAGGAACTAATGTCTACTTTGCTTGAGTGTACATCATGTGTGCCGATGTTTGTCTATGTAAGTGCACATACAAATATTAGTGTTTTTAACCTGATTTCAGTGAGTTCATCAAATCCTTATAAAAAACATTGTGCTGGGTATCAAAGATACCAAGATGAATACCACTTGGTGGTGGAGACATCTGAAAGATAATTTAATAGACATGCTTAATACTGTGATAAAGGTATGTTTAGATAGCGACAAGAGTACCTAACCTAGCCTGAAACAGTTTTTGATGGTGATCAATTTTACAGCCCTTTAAGGAAATGATGTAAAACATATGTGGGCTTGTGATGATGAGTCTGGGAATAAAGAAAGGGAAAAAAAAAAAAGAATCATGTAAGCACAACTCGCGCAGCTTGATGTTTGTGGAGAGCTACACAGAGTCTTGTATTGGTAGAGTGTGAAGTTCAGTTCAGAAAGTGGTATAAGAATAAAGTTAAAGAGCAAGACAGTAAGAGGATATGTTGGACCAGAGAGTCTGGACCTTATTCTTTAACTCATGGCAACCACTGAAGTGTTTTAAGCAAGAGTAAAGATGGTCAGTGTTTCATTTTCCATGGTTGCTTTGGGAAGATCGGTTTGAGGGCATATGATTAGTAGAATAGGGAATTGATGAAGATTTTGCCTCATTTCGAGAAATAGATAATAGCTAAGTGAATTGCGCATGTTTTTTGAGGGAGGGACGGAAGTATTGATATATATTAAGTTGGTGAAATCAACAGGATTTGCTGATTAGTGAGGGAGTGGGGAGTGTCAAGGTTCACCATCAGTTTCTAATTCAGTGGATGGTGATGACACCATATGAACTATGGACTAGAAGAGCAGGTGTAGAAGGAAGGATGAGGGGTTTGTGTGCTTGTAAAATAGCCAGGTGGACATATCCAACAGGCATTTGGAAATAAAGGTTAAGAAAAAATGTAAGGCCAGAGATAACATTTGAGTAATACCAGCATATATAAGAGCTTGAGGTATTCCTGGGAGAAGTTGTAGGGTGAGAACAAAATGGGGGTCAAAAAAGAGTCTGTAAAACACCAAAACTGAAGAGCAGAGAAAGGGGGTCCAACTAAGACTCAAAATGTGCACTAGTCAGTGAAATAGGAGAGAACTATCAGTGTGTAGTTTTAAGAAGGAGAAAGTGATCTATGGTGGCAAATGCAGAAGAAAGGTCCAATAAGATAGGGACCAAAGGTGCCCTTTGCATTAGGCTTTTGTAATATTTATACATTGTTCTAAACTATCAGGGTATTTTTTGCTTTTCTCATTTTCTCATGAATAGAATATATGAATCTCCTAAGGAATTCTTCATTCAAAACACTGAAGAGAATGCATAGGTAGCCAGGCCCCAGGAGAGAGTCTGAGGCTGAACTTTCTGTACCCACCAACCACCTATGGATATGAAACACTTGAAATGCTGTTAGCCCAAATTGAGATGTGCTGTAATTGTAAATTATATACTGGATTTCAGAGACTTACTATAAAAAATGTAAAATATCTCAATAATTTACAAGTTCAAATCATAGTATTTTGAATATACTGGGTTACATAAAATGTATTAGGAAGTTTAATTTCATTTGTTTATTTTAACTTCTCTTGTGTGACCACTAAAAAATGTGAAATTACTTGTGTGGTTTGCATTTGTGGCTGACATTATATTTCTCTTAGGTAGTGCTACTCTAGGCTGTGCTTCTTTCACAGAGCAGCCACATTTTTTCTGTGAATCTTATATAACCACTGAGTCCAGTTCAATGCCTGCAGTCCTTTATGCCAACATCAGCTGACTGCATCCACAGTGTTCCTCCACTTAACCTAAATGCCTTTGGTTTGCTAATTACAATTAGAGTGTGGTTACATATGTGCTATGTTATTCTCAATAATACTGATAGTTCTTGTTCTCTAATTATTTCAAATTGTCATATTGTAATTCTCCTTTTAGGTTTTGCAGATAAAGCTATGATAATATAAAGTCCTTAAATCCATAGACTGAAATAATAGGATCTGGTAAAGGCAACTTATTTCTGTCTACCAACACTAATATAAATCTAGAGTAGAATTTTCTGGGCAGCCTTATAACTTTGTGACTACTGAATCAGAATGATTATTATTTTTATTAACTTCTCAACGTAGGATATACTTTTAAGTTGTATAATACTTAATAACATTAGCTAGATTAAATGGTTGAAGTGTTTACCTAATTAGTTTCCTATGTCCCAAACACATTAAATTAGCAGAAATATAGACCTTTTCCATAATATATTTGGAATTTTTCTATTTCTGCTTTTGAAATATAAATGCATTTCTCTGTAAAAAATACCAGGTATTTTTTGTACATGATGTATTTCACTGTCAAAGTCAAAACAACATGAATTTAAATATTACTCTCAAATTACACTATATAATTAACTCAACGTATGCTATTAGTCAATACATTATTCAGTATTTTCTTGAAAAGTAAGACATTTCATTACTATAATTTAGTACTAATTATAAAAAATTACTTAAGAAAAAAGCTATATCAAAGAAAAGAATTAACAGTTCCTTATTAGGCATGCCATCTGTTAAATGTACAATAAATTGATTTATACTAGTCAATAATGAAATTTCAATTTAGAACAATTATAATTTGTTCCTGGTGTGAATTTAAATCTGATCAAAGTAATAAAAGAATGTATTCTTACCATAATGCTGGTGCTTAGATAATGTTATCTATCTATCATCTATTGACTTGTTATTAAAATAAATTGACTCAGATCATTTACTGAATTGGACTCTTTTTACTTGAAGAGACACTATTTTCCATAAATAAAAAAGCATTTATTCTTTTTTCCCATTCTATCTTCTATATCACTTTCCATGTACTTATGCACAAACGAAGAAGTGATTAACACTTTAGCATGCATATATCACTTAGTTTGTGCTATGTTTCTTCCTCATATATAATTTGCATGAGGAGGATTAGACCGAATATAAAAATAAGTTTGCTTACAACCTAGTTTGCCACCACTCCCTCCAGCTGAACTGGATGAAACACTATGAAACATGCCCAGGAAGAATGGTGTATGTTTGTGAATCTTCCTGAATCCTTGTAGGAGCCCACCTGGCCCACACAACCATACAACATGGTCAGCAATAAAACTTACCTCTCATTTGACATGACCTCTCATTACTTGACACTATCAGTCAACATAGTAAGAATTTCAGCCAAAATAATTTGGTGTCATACAGATAAAAAAATCAGGATAATTTACTTCTATAGACTGAACATATTGGCAATCTTGGATCAAAAAAATAAGATAAGATCCAAAGATATATTAAAAATAAAACAGAGATAAGAAGAGTTAAGATGGTGGAGTAGTAAGGGGACCCTGAGCTTGCCTCATCTCTCAAACCAACTAGATCAACATCATGCCATTTTGAACAAAGGAAATTGATCTGAGGATTAAGAAAACAATCTGCACAATTGGGAGGAGAGACTGTGGCAAAAAAGAGGTTCAGAGCTCTGAACTGGGGGAGAGAAAATCCACGGTGCTATGGAGGGGAAGGAGCCATTTTCACAGAGTGAAGTCAGGGAAAGAAGGAGAGAGTGGGAGAGAGAGCAGCATAGGGTTCCACAATATGCTGCAGTGAAAGGATCCCCTGGGTAGCACTGGGAGAGATGGCTCCCCCTGCTGAAGTATGTTTGGAGGGTATTTGCCTCTCTAAGGATGAAAGGCCCCCTGTGAGTCATTGAGCAGTTGTTCAGAAGCAGGGGACAGGTGCATGCAGAGGGCAGAGCTTTTCACTCTGCATCACAATGGACTCCAGCCACTGTGTGTGTACTGTGCAACTGCTTTTCTGGGACAGAACAGTGAGGGGTGTGCTGCAAGTCTCTCCCCTGACTTGCAGGGGAGGGGGAGGGAGTGGGTCTGCACCTTGCTGGGCCCTTTAAGATTTGGAGTTTTGAATCCCAGTTGTGTGCCAGAGATAAAACATAGGAGAACTGTGGCACCAGGCATGCCAATGGCCAGGCACAAACAGGTTGAGACTGTGAGTGAACAGTCATAGGCTATGAGTTCTCCTCCCTAGGGACGAGAGGTCAGAGTGACACCATCTTCCACTCCCCTCCCCCTCGCCCCTCAGCATGGTTGGATTTCAGAGAGAAACACAGTTCCTCCAGTGGAGGCTGGAATAGCCTACACCAACCCCACCCCATCCCCCACCCCCTGCACCTGGCAGGGGCATCTTTGCAAAGTTAGGTCTGACTATGAGCCAGCACATCTGTCCTCTCCCTCAGAAGATCAAACAAGCACCCCCCCTCTCGTGTACCAGGCTTATCTTAACAAACAAATCAAAGCATGCCTAGTTAAAGGTCCAAACACTCCCCACTGCAAGCAAGGAGGAACTCAGTAGAAGACTGACCTGTGGGAAAGAGCTGCTAAAAAACACAATAGCAGAGTGCACACAGCATAGACCAGAAACACTTCCTGAAGCACCAGGCCCTGGACAGTGTATGACCCCTTCTTAATATAGTATTGCTCTCAAGATCAGGAAACGTAATAAGCTTTCATAATATGCAAAAGACAGAAACCTAGACATAATGACAAGATGGGGAAATTCTCCCCAAAAGAAAGATCAAGAAGAAATCACAGCCAGGGATTTGCTCAAAACAGATATAAGCAATATATCTGAACAAGAATTTAGAGCAACAGTCATAAGAAAACTAGCTGGGCTTGAAAGAAGCATAGAAGACGCCAGAGAAACCCTGGCTGCAGAGATAAAAGACCTAAAAATTAGGCCAAAATTAAAAAAAAAATACTATAACTGAGATGCAAAACTGACTGGATGTAATCAGAGCAAGTACGGAAGAAACAGAGGATTGAGTAGGTGATATAGAAGATAAAATTATGGAAAATAATGAAGCTGAAAAGAGGAAGGGAAAAAATTATTACATCACAAATAAAGACTTAGGGAGCTCAGCAATTCCACAAAATGCAATAATATCCATATCATGGGAGTCCCAGAAGAAAATTGGGGGGTAGAGGGCAGAAATTTGAACAAATTACTGCTAAGAATTTACTTAATCTGGGGAAGGAAAGAAGCATTCAAGTCCAAGAGGCACAGAGAACTCCCCTCAAAATCAACAAAAACAGGTCAACATCGAGACATATCATAGTGAAACTTGCAAAATACAAAGATAAAGAGAGAATTCTGAGAGCAGCTGGGGGCAAAAGGTCCTTAACCTACAAGGGTAGACACATAAGGTAAGCAGCAAAACTGTCCACAGAAACTTGGCAGGCCAGAAAAAAGTGGCATGATATATTCAATGTACTAAATGGGAAAAATATGCAGCCAAGAATATTTCATCCAGTAAAACTGTCATTCAGAATAAAAGGAAAGATAAAGAGTTTCCAAGGAAAGCAAACACTAAAGGAGTTAGTGAACCCTAAACCAGCTCTGCAAGAAGTACTGAAGGGGACCCTTTGAGTGGGAAAGAGAGACGAAAATTAACAAAGACTAGAAAGAGATAGAGACCATCCACAAGGAACAGCAAATTTATAGGTAATACACTGGCACTAAATTCATATCTTTATCTTTCAATTCCTCTGAATATAAATGGACTCAATGCTTCAATCAAAAGACATAGGGTATCAGAATGGATAAAAAAACAAGACCCAGGGATGCCTCTGTGGCTCAGTCAGTTAAACATCCAACTCTTGATCTCAGCTCAGGTCTTGATCTCAGGGTCGTGAGTTCAGGCTGCACATTGGACTCCATTCTGGGTGTGAAGCCTACTTAAAAACAAACAAACAAAAAACCCAAAATAAGACCCTTCAGTATGCTATTTGTAAGAGACTCATTTTAGACCCAGAGACACCTTCAAATTGAAAGTGAAAGGATAGAAAACCATCTATCATGCTAATAGACACCAAAAGAAAGCTGGAGTAGTCATACTTACAACAGACAAACTAGATTTTAAACCAAAGACTGTAATAAGAGATGAAGAAGGTCACTATACCATAATAGAGGGGTCTATCCAATAAGATCTAACAATTGTAAATATTTATCCCCCCAACTTGGGAGCAGCCAAATATATAATAATTAATGAAAAACTTAAATAAACTCATTAATAATAATACAATAATAATAGGGGACTTTAACAGCCCACTCACAGCAATGGACAGATCATCTAAGCAGAAGATCAACAAGAAAACAATGGCTAAGGATGACACACTGGATCAGATGTACTTAACAGATATATTCAGAGCATTTCATCCCCAAACAGCAGAATATACATTCTTTTTGAGTGCACATGGAACATTCTCCATAACAGATCACACACTGGGACACAAATCAAGCCTCAACCAGTACAGAAAGATTGAGATCATACCATGAATATTTTCAGTCCACAACACTATGAAACTTGAAGTCAACCATAAGAAAAAATTTGGAAAGACCATAAATACATGAGGTTATAGAACATTCTACTAAAGAATGAATGGGTTAACCAGGAAATTAAAGAAGAAATAAAAAAAATACATGGAAACAGATAAGAATGAAAACATCATAGTCCAAAACCTTTGGGATGCAGCAAAGATGGTCATGAGAAGGAAGTATATAGCAATACAGGTCTTCCTAAAGAAGCAAGAAAAGTCTCAAATACACAACCTAACTTTACACCTAAAGGAGCTATAAAGAGAACAGCAAATAAAGCCTAAAACTAGCAGAAGAGAAATAATTAAGATTAGAGTCAAAATAAAATGATATAGAAATAAAAAAACAGTAGAACAGATCAATAAATTAGGATCTAATTCTTTGAAAAAATTAATTAAAATTGATAAAGCCCTAGCCAGACTTATCAATAAGAAAAGAGAAAGGACCCAAATAAATAAAATCATGAAGGTCACAACCAACACTGCAGAAATACAAACAATTATAAGAGAATATTATGAGCAATTATATTCCAACAAATTGGGCAATCTGGAAGAAATAGATAAATTTCTAGAAATATATAAAGTACCAAAACTGAAACAGGAAGAAATAGAAAATTTGAACAGACCCATAACCAGCAAAGAAATTGAATCAGTAATCAAAAATCTCCCAACAAGCAAGAGTCCAGGACCAGAGACTTTCTGGGGGAATTCTACCAAACATTTAAAGAATTAATACCTATTCTTCTGAAGCTGTTCCACAAAATAGAAATGGAAGGAAAACTTCCAAACTCATTCTGTGAGGCCAGGATTACCTTGATTCTAAAACCAAAGACCCCACTAAAAAGGAGAATTACAGACCAATATCTCTGATGAACATGGATGCAAAAATTCTCAACAAGATACTAGCTAATCGATCCAACAGTACCTTAAGAGAAGTATTCACCACGACCAAATGGGATTCATTCCTGAGCTGCAAGTGTGCTTCAGTATCTGCAAATCAATCAATGTGATACATCATGTTAATAAAAGAAAGGATAAGAACCATATGATCCTCTCAATAGATGCAGAAAAAGCATTTGACAAAATACAGCATCCTTTCTTGATAAAAATCCTCAAGAAAGTAGGGGTAGAAGGAACATACCCTAACATCAGAAATGCCATATATGAAAGACCCACAGATAATATCATCCTCAATGGGGATAAACTGAGAGCTTTTACCCTCAGGTCAGGAACATGACAGGGATGTTTACTCTCACCATTGTTGTTCAACATAGTACCAGAAGACTAATTTAGCAATCAAACAAAAAGAAATAAAAGGCATCCAAAATGACAAGGAAGAAGTCAAACTTTCACTATTTGCAGATGACATGATATTCTATGCAGAGAACCCAAAATACTCCACCATAAAATTGCTGGAACTGATACATGAATGCAATAAAGTTATAGGATACAAAATGAATGTACAGAAACCTGTTTCATTTCTATATGCCAATAATGAAGCAGTAGAAAGAGAAATCAAGAAATCGACCCCATTTATAATTGCACCAAAAACCATAAGATACCTAGGAAAAAAACCTAACCAAAGAGGTAAAAGATCTGTATTCTGAAAACAATAGAACACTTGTGAAAGAAATTGAAGAAGACACAAAGAAATAGAAAAACATTGCATATTCATGGATTGGAAGAACAAATATTGTTAAAATATCTATACTACCCAAAGCAATCTACACATTCAATGCCATCCCTATCAATATAACACCACCATTTTTCACAAAGGTAGAACAAACAATCCTCAAATTTATATGGAACCAGAAAAGATAGCTAAAGCAATCTTGAAAAAGAAAAGAAAAGCAGGAAGCATCACAATTCCAGACTTCAAGCTGTATTACAAAGCTGTAGTGATTAAGACAGTATGTTAGTGGCACAAAAACAAACACATAGATCAGTGGAACAGAATAGAGAACCCAGAAATGGACTCACAACTGTATGGTCAACTAATCTTTGACAAACAGGAAAGAATATCCAAAGGAAAAGAGATAGTTTCTTCAACAAATGGTGTTGGGAAAACTGGACGTCAACATGCAGAAGAATGAAACTGAACCACTTTTTCACACCATATACAAGAAGAAATTCAAAATAGATGAAAGACCTAAATGTAAGACAGAAAACCATCAAAATCCTAGAGGAGAAACAGGCAGCAACCTCTTTGACCTCGGCCGCAGCAACTTCTTATCAGACATATCTCTGGAGGCAAGGGAAACAAAAGCAAAAATGAATTATTGGGTACTCATCAAGATAAAAACTTCCGCACAGCAAAGGAAATAATCAACAAAACTAAAAGGCAACCAATGGAATGGGAGAAGATATTTGCAAATGTCATATCAGATAAAGAGCTAGTATCCAAAATCTATAACTTATTTAACTCAACACCCAAAAAGCAAATACTCCAGTTAAGAAATGGGCAGAAGACATAAATAGACATTTTTCCAAAGAAGACATCCAAATTACTAACAGACACATGAAAAGTTGCTCAACATCTCTCATCATCAAGGAAATACAAATCAGAATGGTTAAAATTAACAACTCAGGAAACAACAGATGTTGGTGAGGATGTGGAGAAAGGGGAACACTTTTGCATGTTTGTGGGGGATGCAAACTGGTGTAGCTACTCTGGAAAATAGTATGGAGGTTCCCCAAGAAGTTAAAAATAGAACTACCTTATAACCCAGCAGTTGCACTACTAGGTATTTATCCAAATATGCTGATACAAAAATGGTGATTCAAAGGGGCACATGCACCCCAATGTTTATAGCACTATTATCAACAATAGCTCAACATCACTAATCATCAGGAAAATGCAAATCAAAACCCACAATGAGATATCATCTCAAACCTGTAAGACTGGCTATTATCAAAAAGACAAGAAATAACAAGTGTTGGTGGGATGTGGAGTAAAGTGAACCCACATACACTGTTGGTGGGAACGAAAATTTGTGCAGCCACTATGGAAATAGTATGGAGGTTCCTTAAAATAGAACTGCCATAAGATTCAGAAATTTCAATTCTGGATATTGACCCAAAGTAAATAAAAACACCAATTTGAAAATATATGTTTCCAACTTTACGTTCATGCTAGCATTATTTACAATAGCCAAGATATGGAAACAATCTATGTCCATCAATAGATAAAGATTAGAAAAAATGTGATATGGGGTGCCTGGGTGGCTCAGTCGGTTAAGTGACTGACTTCGGCTCAGGTCATGATCCCAGGGTCCTGGGATCGAGTCCTGCACCCGTCTTCCTGCTCAGCAGGGAGTTTGCTTCTCCCTCTCTGTCTGCTCCTCCCCCCTGCTTGTACACACACACACACACACACACACACACACACACACACACACACACACA
>NW_027397116.1:10811088-10822568 GCF_003265705.2 Callorhinus ursinus
ACACACACACACACACACACACACACACACACACACACACACACACAATGGACTCAGCCATAAGAAAGAATAAAATCTTGCCATTTGCAACAACTACAATGGACCTAGAAGGTATTGTGCTAAATGAAATACATACCATAGGATTTCCCTTATATACAGAATCTAAAAAAAAAAACAAAACAAATGAACAAACAAAACAAAACAGAAACAGATTCATAGATAAAGGAGACAAAGTGGTGATTACCAGAGTGGGGAGGAGTGGAGAGTAGGCAAAATAAGTAAAGAGGATAAGAGGTACAAACTTTTAGCTATGAAATAAGTCATGGGGATATAATGCACAGCATAGAAAATACAGTCAATAATATTGTAATGACTTTGTATTGATAGATGATAACTAAACTTATGGGGATCATTTTATTATGTTTATAAAGATCAAATTGCTATAATATATACCTGAAACTAATAGGATATTGTTGAGCAGAGATAGGATTACTGGCCTTCTAGTTGAGTCCTGCGACCTCAGAATTGGGTAGGGGAGGATGGGAAGAGATCCCCCAACTCCCTAAAGCCATCCCAGCACACACGTGGCCATGTACACACTCACCGGCATACAGCAACCCCATAGCAACCTGCTGTCAATCATCCAGGGACCTCATATGAGGGTCCGTCCTTCACCCATCTGCTGTTCTGGAGGCTAAGGTGCTCTGACCTTTGAATGTGACAAGTTTACCTCACTTTGAGGTAAGTGTAAAAGAGTGTTAGTGAGCAAGGGGAAGTGTGAACAAGATTTTGACCAAGCCCAGGGTAAATAAATCTGCTTAGCATTTCTGTTTGTGATTTCTCATGAATTGTCAAGATCTGGCTAACAATTTAAAATTATGTTTTGGAATAGCCACCGGAGTGAGTTTATGCTTAATGCTGTCACTTAAGACCCCAGAGTTAGCTTTCCCCCACCCAGAAAATAATAAATCATGTAAACTCAAAACATTTTTACTTAAGATATGGCTTCCTGTTTTTAGTTTCTGATATGTGGGCTGGGGACAGAACTCATCTCCTTCCACCAACAATGTAAATGGATGGGTTGCACTTTTTGCTTTCATGTATCAAGTTAAAACTGTCGTTTCCCTTTTTAAGGTCACATTTTGTATGAAATGTGATTGACCTCACCTGTATAAAAATATGAATATGGAATATATAATCATAGTTCTGCCTCATAGCTTCATACTCCATAGTAAAGCCCAACATACATGCCTTATTCAAATCTTTTCTTGAAACATGAATGTAGATTTCTCTGTTATTGTTTCCATTGTGTTTAAGAGAACCAGTGAATCAAAAATCAATTGTAATTCCCTCCTCCTCGTCAGAGTCCCCAGTGTGAAAGCACTCTACGGTGACTTCATGAAGTCAGCCCTGCTGACTTACGACATGGGGAAAGCCTGGCTACTAGTCCCTCAAACCCTAAGGAAGTGAAGAAGGAAAAGCCCATGGCACTGCTGGACCCCATTCCCAGGGTCCCACAGGAAGAGCAGCCATGTCCCCCAATCCACAGTAGCTCTTTCTCTGGAGGCCTGGTCACTGGCCCCTGCAGCTTATGGACACTGAAGAGCAGCACCATCCATGGCACCCAAAGGGATGAGTTGCTGCCTTTTCAGTCTACTGCCTAGCTGCAACATGTTTTCCGGAGCACACTTCATTGAAATGCAATACTATCGCCAGGGACCTGTCTTCTATCTCTATGTTCTAGGAAGCACCTAGGGATGGTGTTTTTCTCAAACAAATCCAAATGACACAGCACACCTATTATCTGGTCCACAGGGAGCATGTTCTTAGCTTTGGAAGTGGCACCAGCTCTTTATTCTGCAGGGACCAGAGGAAGACAGAAACAGAATCCAAGTGAGTAGTAAGGCAATTGAAGAAACTGGTCAAGCAGCAACAAAGGGTGTTCTCTCTCTGCAGGGTAAAATTTGATTCCACCAAAAAACAACTGATGGCTGAAGTCATTGGCTCAAAAAAGAGAAAGGAGGTAATGATAGTGTTCACTGGAAGCTTGTCGGATCCTATATACTTAGAGATTGCTGAGTCAGGAGGCAGATTCTTGGAGAAAGAAAGCCAAAGACTGGGAAGACAAAGATTTTTATGGTAATGATAATGACAGATTCTTCGATCTGACTGATCTGGTTGAGAAGAAGCCTCTGAAGCAAATGAAGAAGGCTGAAAAATTGACAAGAAGCCAGAGACCTTTTAATCATTTGTTGCCCAATTAAATGATAGTGAAAGGGAACTCTCTGAAATCTCTGAGAGGCTAAAAGCCTCAAGCAAAGCTCTATCAGAGTCACCATCTCCAGATGTTTCAGATGCTTTCATGTCAGAAACAAAATCAAAGAGTGCATTAGATGGTGTGTCATGGAAGAAACTACTTGAGAACTTGGAACTGAGGAAACAAGGACAGACTTAAAGGTTGATAAAACCTGTAAATCCCACAGAGATACCAGAACTAAAAAAGACTGGAAATCACATTAGAAATGTAGGGAAAAAAAAGAAAAGCTAAAAAGCTTACATTGATTCTCTTTGGTGCCATGAAAAAAGGAAACAAATCCAAATTAAAAACTGGAACTGTAGGGAAATTATCCCCCTGCCCCAAACACCCAGAACTCACTCTGACTCTAATGAGATTGAAAGATGAGCCTGATGTGGAGGAAGAGGAAGCTGTGGAGGAGGAAGAGAAGGACACAAAGGAGAGTGAAAAGAAAAAAATGATGGGTGGAAGGAGTGGGCTGTAGCAGAAGTTAGAGCCAGAAGAAGCAGTATGGGAAAGGAGTCTTCTCACATGCTCTAAAGAAACAAAATCCCATGAAAGCATGCCTCAGTCAGATGGAACAGAATAATTGTCAATGAGAGATTAGCAAAATAACTTCATCATTCAAGGAACCCCTAGCTTCAAAGAATGAAATTGAGAAAAACAGAAGAGTTGAAGGAAAAGAAAGCCACCAGTCCAAGAAAACATCCACCAAAACTTTCCCCCAAATATCCAGAAGATGGCCCAGACTGCTGTGGATGGGTCCCAAATGAAGCCCAAAATGATGGTGGCAGGATCCATTTCATAAAAATATTGGCCTTTGATTGCTTCAGAGTTGCAAAGGAAGACTTTGTGGACCAAGTAGCATGGGAAACGTGGGCTTTTATACCATGGTGAGTGGCCAAAGGAGTTCAGATGATTGCTTGTAAAATGTGGAACTGGTCTTCATGCTCTTGGCTTCTAAATTAATCCTCCGATCTTATTCTTATTCTCCTGAATTTAGAATTTATTAAAGTGTTTGTGTACATTATAAGAATGGAACAATATATTTTGTGAATTATTAAAATGAGGGATTGGCCCTACTAAGTGAGAAGGCAAAATTTTAATTATCATGAGGAGGAAATACTTTGATATGCAGTTCTATTTCTCAAGTTCATTGTTTTTTTAATAATACTTTAAGTTTTATAATAAACAAAAGTTAAAATAGGTTATTTCCTTTCTAGATTACAAATTATCTTCTCCTTTAGTAAGGGAGAAGATTTAGAGATTGTATTTTAGAATTTTCAATAGTGAATTGATCTTTATTTTTTCAGATTTTCTGAATATTTGATTTAAAATGTTATCTCGAGTAACAGTCATCAGTTATAACACTTATGGAAGTTTAATTTGGAAATTTAGAGTTTTTTACATTGACGAAAGATATTTCAGATAAATATTTTGAATGCATGTTGTTTTTCTTCAAAGGAAAAAGAAGATATTTATTTTACCTGTGGGTAAGAAAACAATGTATTCCCTGAGAGGAAAGAATTCAGGAGATCAGAAAGTTTTGGGACATAATCTTGCATTGAACATATCTTAACATAACTTAACACATTATTTTATGGTTACCTTGCTTTTAAAGTAGTTTAAAAAATTCTGATGTTTCACATATCACAAGATAGCATTTTTTATATGGCATTATCAATTTGTTACTTAGTGACAAGATTTTGAATATACAACTACATAAATGTATCTAAACTATTAAGGGAGAAATGAGAAATGGAAACAAGTAAATAGAGATGACCTAGTAATACCTATAAAAGCCTCAATAAGTTTAGGATGTACTGGAGATTTAATAAGCACTGGTAAATTCAATGTAAGTAATTCAATTCCAAAATACCCATTCTTGATCATCTTTAATTAATAAATTCGTATTGTACATGAAAAATTCAACTTGGATTCACATACTGGCTGTATCTAGACTGAGTTCCACCTGTATGTGTATTTTCTGTGGCTAAAGCAGTATTTTATTTATTTGTTTTAAACTTGAATGTTTCTAAATGGAGCAGATGCTACCTGCTTCAGTATGTTTCAAAATTTGAAAGTACCCACAGTAAGAGACATATTTTATATTGTTACCTAGACTATTCTCTCTCCCTCCCTACTCCCCACCAACCTCATCACTCACAAACACACTCACACACACACACACACACACACAAATATAAAACAGTCCTTACCCTTACTACATTTATGGGATGTGTTCTGATCTATTCCTATTCTATTCTACTCTACTCTACTCTATTCTATTCTATTCTTTCATTTTAAAAGGGCTGACTTGGGCCCACCGAATTCAAACTGATGTTCGAAAAGTATGTTCTACTCTCTTACCATATGCAAACACCTTTCATTAACCTTGGCATTACATTATCTACCCTGCTTTTCATTACCTACCCTGATTTCAATTACATCTGCAATTATTATTATTTATGTATTTATTTATATTTTTTTATTATGTTATGTTAATCACCATACATTACATCATTAGTTTTTTTTTTTTAAAGATTTTATTTATTTATTTGAGAGGGAGAGAATGAGAGACAGAGAGCACAAGAGGGAAGAGGGTCAGAGGGAGAAGCAGACTCCCTGCTGAGCAGGGAGCCCGATGTGGGACTCGATCCCGGGACTCCAGGATCATGACCTGAGCCGAAGGCAGTCGCTTAACCAACTGAGCCACCCAGGTGCCCCTACATCATTAGTTTTTGATGTAGTGTTCCATGATTCATTGTTTGCGTGTAACACCCAGTGCTCCACGCAGAACGTGCCCTCTTTAATACCCATCACCAGGCTAACCCATCCCCCCACCCCCTCCCCTCTAGAACCCTCAGTTTGTTTCTCAGAGTCTGTAGTCTCTCATGGTTCATCTCCTCCTCTGATTTTCCCACTTCATTTTTCCCTTCCTACTATCCTCTTCTTTTTTTTTTTTTAAACATATAATGTATGATTTGTTTCAGAGGTACAGGTCTGTGATTCAACAGTCTTGCACAATACACAGCGCTCACCATAGCACATACCCTCCCCAATGTCTATCACCCAGCCACCCCATCCCTCCCACCCCCCACCACTCCAGCAACCTTCAGTTTGTTTCCTGAGATTAAGAATTCCTCCTATCAGTGAGATCATATGATACATGTCTTTCTCTGATTGACTTATTTCGCTCAGCATAATACCCTCTAGTTCCAACCACGTCATTGCAAATGGCAAGATTTCATTCCTTTTGATGGCTGTATAATATTCCATAGTATATATATACCACATCTTCTTTATCCATTCATCTGTCGATGGATATCTTGGCTCTTTCCACAGTTTGGCTATTGTGGACATTGCTGCTATAAACATCAGGGTGCACATACCCTTTTGGATCACTACATTTGTATCTTTGGGGTAAATACCCAGTAGTGCAATTGCTGGGTCATATGGTAGCTCTGTTTTGAACTTTTTGAGGAAGCTCCATACTGTTTTCCAGAGCGGTTGCACCAGCTTGCATTCCCATCAACAGTGTAGGAGGGTACCCCTTTTCTCTGCATCCCCGTTAACATCTGTTGTTTCCTGACTTGTTAATTTTAGCCATTATGACTGGTGTGAGGGGGTATCTCAGTGAGGTTTTGTTTTGGATTTCCCTGATGCTGAGCGATGTTGAGCACTTTTTCATGTGTCTGTTGGCCATTTGGATGTCTCCTTTGGGAAAATGTCTCTTCATGTCTGCTGCCCATTTCTTGACTGGATCATTTGTTCTTTGGGTGTTGAATCTGATAAGTTCTTTATAGATTTTGGATATTAGCCCTTTATCTGATATGTCATTTGCAAATATTTTCTCCCATTCTGTTGGTTGTCTTTTGGTTTTGTGAACTGTTTCTTTTGCTGTGCAAAAGCTTTTTATCTTGATGACATCCCAATAGTTCATTTTTGCCCTTGCTTCCCTTGCTTTTGGTGATGTTTCTAGGAAGAAGTTGCTGCAGCTGAGGTCGAAGAGATTGTTGCCTGTGTTCTCCTTTAGGATTTTGATGGACTCCTGTCTCAGATTTAGGTCTTTCAACCATTTGGAGTCTATTTTTGTGTGTGGTGTGAGGAAATGGTCCAGTTTCATTCTTCTGCATGTGGCTGTCCAATTTTCCCAACACCATTTGTTGAAGAGACTGTCTTTTTTTCCACTGGACATTCTTTCCTGCTTTGTCAAAGATGAGTTGACCATAGAATTGAGGGTCCATTTCTGCGCTCTCTATTCTGTTCCATTGATCTATGTGTCTGTTTTTGTGCCAGTACCATACTGTCTTGATGATTACAGCTTTGTAATAGAGCTTAAAGTCCAGAATTGTGATGAAGTTATTATTATTTAACTGAAGAAGGAAAGTTTCTTCTACAATCTGAAAAGAAAGTTTTCAGAAATGAACCAGCTGGCGAAACAGAGTGAGACCATAACAATGTCAGTAGGAGAGCAGCATTTTAGATCCAGAAAGCCTTCCCTAAATAATGTGCATATTACTATTTATAGTTAAATACCAGGATAACCAGTGAACTTTGAGAATCAGAGGGCATGCCTTTGGCTGCTAGGGTAGAAAACCCAAACCCAAACTTCCTTAAATAGTAAAGATATATATTAAAAAACAAATTGGCTTAAGACAGTCCTGCTACTCTTCATTGCTACTTGAAAAATATCAAACCCTCAAACCATGGCCCTGGCATAACTGAGAAAGTAGAAGCCTGTTTTTTTGTTTTGTTTTGTTTTTACAGAATTAGTACATTTTAAAGCATGTGAAAATGTTACTTTTGAAATCAGTACAACATTGAGTAGCTTCCTTGAAGGAAATGAATTGGAGAAATTCCTTAAAGGATAATTAATTGACACATTAACATCATAGAGAGTTTGAAGCAGTAAAAAGGGAATTACAAGACTTTTGTACTGATGTTGCCTGTAGTCAACCTTGTAATTGTATGTCCTGGATTAAATCACAGAACATTTAATATATCATCATCACATATCTAAAATATACAAAGCCGGCGGGTGGGGGGATGGGTTAGCCTGGTGATGGGTATTAAAGAGGGCAAGTTCTGTGTGGAGCACTGGGTGTTATGCACAAACAATGAATCATGGAACACTACATGAAAAACTAATGATGTAATGTATGGTGATTAACCTAACAATAAAAAAATTTAAAGGAAAAAATAAAATAAAATATACAAAGCCAAAGTGAGGACAAAAAAATTACAAACTTATTGCTTTTTTTGGGGGGGGGAACAGTATGTGAAGTTAAAGGCTTGATATTGCAAATTCATCTTCATGCAAGAATTAAAGTCTCTATGTGGATGTTCAGGAATGATGGCATGGAAGGATTTTTGTTGTGGAAATATTCAAGGCACACTTGGGCATGACAATTTTAATTCAGTAGGCTATATAAGTGGAATCACCTTTCTATACATCTTTCTTGCTTGTTTTATTTTTATTTGTAACAGAAAAGATAATTCTATGACAGTGAACCCGTGTGGGAGGCACAGAATAAGGGAATGAAAAAAAGATGGAAAAAAGAGAAATGCTAATTTGAACAGGCAGTGGCACAAGCTGGAAAGTTACTGAAACCAACAAAAAGGTGTGTTTAAGATTAATGTTTTTCATAATCACATTTACCTGATACTATCAAGATTGAAGAAAACCCTATTTTAAAAAAGGCATTTTACTTCTTATTAGTCTGGAAGATTTTAATGCTCTCTCTCCCAATTCAGAGGAAAGACCAAAATATAAGTCATATTTCCATTTAAATTTGATAGATAATCACATACATAGCAACCAAATATTCTAAGTTTTTTAGGCAGTCCTCATTTCAAAAGTTCTGTCATCCCTAAGAATATTTATACCTATCAATTCATATTTCCTGATTTGTGTTATTAAAATATATTCACTTTACCAAAGATAATAATATGCACGAGAGTATTGACTTTATTTTTATGAATGTGTTCTTATTTTGGATCCTTCTTATACAAAACAAAATTTTCTTCTTTCTCTTTCAACTATATCCTTTCACTAAGAATTAAGAAGTATTGCTAACATTTTTTATAATCAGAAATGCCAAAGTTCTAATGTTAAGGCAATACCAACCTCAATTTCATGGTAGAATATCAAGTATTACAGAAGTGATACATTGTGGCATTTCCATTAAATATATTCATAATTGTATATTTTGCTTTATGTGGATTCCAGCTTCAGAAAGAAAACTTTCATAACTTATGCCAGTGAATTATCCAGTAAACAACTGTGCCTACATTGCAACAAGTGAATTTTGAAAAATGAAAAACTCAGCATGGAGTTTTCTTAAAATAAAAATGATCAAAACATTCTTTTCCAAATAGTATGTTTTAAAGTCAATCTTTTAATTAGAGATGTAATTAAGGATGACATTTAATTGTATAGTTATTTGTTCATGCAGTGATGGCCATATTACAAATCAGCATTCTTAGAAAAAATTAAAAAATACCCAAATTTTGTCAGTTTTGCATTTTTAATCAAATGAAGAGAGGAAGTAGATAATTGGGAGAAGCAATATAAGCAGGGTAGGTTGGCAAGCTGACTCTGAGCACATTCAGAATTGCTTTCCAATACTGACTGTGTTACTCTGAACTGTGTAATGCTGTTGAGAACATCTTGTAAGCCATTTGTGAGGATAAAAAGAATTACTGTATCTAAAATGCTTAGCACACTGAAAGTGTAAATACTAGTTGTTATTGTTACTTTATTATTATCAGCTACTCTGTCTGCAGCTACAGTATCCATAAAGACCAAAGTACAGAGTTAAGCATCAGAAACATCATGGCCCTGTTTCCCACCATGTGGGGAGAGTTTACAGTGAAGGCAACATAAAAATAAGCTGAGATAAGTGATCAGAAGATTCAAATCCATGATTTCAGTGTTCCCAATACCTGCTTGCCTCCCAGACTCTCTTGCAATTTGATTGATTAACCTTTTTCTCGTGACCAAATTTAGATTGACCAAGATTTCTATCATTTGTAGCCAAAAGAGTTCACATGAAGAACTACTGAATGAATTTAAGTACAGGAACTTGAAAGTTGCTATTCAAGCACAGTTGGTAGAATATGATGGGGACCAAAAAAGAGTACCTTTTTCTACCTTCATGAGTTTGGAACAAATTGAGATGAGCACATGAAAGAAAGAGATAAAAAATGTTATTAATATTACTGAAAAATTCAACCTTGATTCACTGTTCATGAACTTCTAGCTCTGGACCCAATAATTAAGTTTCCCATTGGTCACAGTCAGAACTAGGAAACCACAAGGTCTCTGAACAGTTGGTTCCTTTAACTTAAGCCATGGAGTAAAAAAAAGTATGTGTTCTATAGATAGGCTGGCTG
The DNA here is from genome assembly GCF_003265705.2 of Callorhinus ursinus. Taxonomy (NCBI): domain Eukaryota; kingdom Metazoa; phylum Chordata; class Mammalia; order Carnivora; family Otariidae; genus Callorhinus; species Callorhinus ursinus. The sequence goes on from NW_027397116.1 coordinate 10,820,783, forward strand.
ACTCAAAACAGATACCTACAGGGAAGCCTCCATCTCCTCCTGTGGGGAAGATAGGTGAAATCTTCAAAGAAAAGCCAACATTGGGGGCGGAGCAAGATGGCAGAGGGGTAGGAGACCTGGATTTCGTCTGGTCCCAGGAATTCAGCTGGATAGGGATCAAACCATTCTGAACACCTACGAACTCAACAGGAGCTCGAAGAAAAGAATAGCAACTACTCTCTGAACAGAGAAGCGACCACTTTCTAGAAGGTAGGACGTGCGGAGAAGTGAATCCGAGGTGATATTCGGGAGGATAGATGGCGGGGGAGGGGGCCTCCGTTGGCCGCTTCTGGCAAGTGATAGAGCAGTGGAGCACAAAATCAGAACTTTTAGAAGTCGGCTCCTCTTAGGGACATCGCTCCAGTGGCTAATTGGGGCGTAGGATGCTGGGGGTCACAGAAAGACTGGGGGTGCCTGAGCGCGGCAGGGCTCCCGGGTCTCGGAGCAGGGAAGCCGGCTGCAGAGATGGAGTGGAGGCACGAGCTCTCAGCTCAGGGTTGCCATAAATGTGATTGGTGACAGTTGGGCCACTGCTCCTCCAGCAGGGACCCATCAAGTGGCAGATCTGGGGAGACTCCCCTCACTCCCCTGGGAGGAGCGGCATGGGAGCGCACTGCAGGGATCTGCTGGGTTTGGAGACTCCACACGGGATCGGGTGCCAGAGATAGAAACACTTGGTCACAGGCTGGTGAGCACGGAATGCGGCTGGAGACCGGGGAGATGGGAGTGACTGACTGCTTTTCTCTGGGGGTGTACTGAGAAGCGGGCCCGAGTTCTCGGCTTCTCCTGGTCGGAGATTAGGAGGCCGCCATTTTCACTTTCGTCCTCCAATGCTGTATGGAAAGCTTGCAGGGAACAAAAGCTCACGAGAGCAAACCCGAGCTGATTACTTAACCCAGAACCAGCAAGGGCGGGGCAATTAGGCCTCCTGCAAAGACATTTGGGAACCACAGCAACAGGCCCCTCCCCCAGAAGATCAGCACGAACAGCCAGCCAAGACCAAGTTTACCGATCAAGGAGAAAGGGAGAACTCCAGCGCTAGGGGAATACTGCACATAGAATTCATGGCTTTTTTTACCATGATTCATTAGTCTTTCAAAGTTAATTTTTTTAATTGTTTTTTTCTTTTTTTGAATTTTTCTTTTTCCCTTTTCCAATGAACATCTTATCAATCCCTTTTTTAAAAAAATATTTTTTTTATTTTTGGAGTCATATTGTATCATAGTAGTTACCTTTATTTTTGGCATATGTATATAAGCTGTTCTCTCTTTAAAATTTTGAGATACAGTTTCTTCTAACATATCAAAATATACCCTAAATCTCTAGAGTATGGCTTTTTTCCAGTCTCCTACCTGATCACATTCTCTCCCCTTTTTTTTCTTTCTTTCTTTCTTTCCTTTTTTAAAATCCTTTTCTTTATTTTTTCAAACACCTTCTGATCAATTCCTTTTTTAAAATTTTTTATAATTTTCATCTTTACAGTCATATTCCATCCCTTCATCATATCAACCCTCATTTTGTACATATATAAGTCTTCCTTTCTTTAAAATTGTAGGAGGCACTTTCTTTTAACAGCCCAAAATACACCCAAAATCTAGTGTGTGGCACTGATCTATGCACCAGCCTGATCATATTCTGTTTTTTTTTTGTTGTTGTTGTTCTGTATTTGTTTGTTTTTATCTTTTTTTTTCCTCTTTCTTTTTTCTTTCTTTCCCTTTCTTTTCCCCCAGTTTCAGGTCTCTTCTGA
>NW_027397116.1:10827568-10982438 GCF_003265705.2 Callorhinus ursinus
TAAAATAAAAAAGAAAAGGAAAGCCAACAGTATTATTCCAGTTGAATTACCACATGAGACCATGACAAACTCTGGTTACTCCCTAAAATAAAAGTATCTCTTTGAGGGACACCTGGGTGGCTCTCTGTTACGCATCTGCCTTAGGCTCAGGTCATGTTCCCAGGCTTCTGGGATTGAGTCCCCATGTCGGTGCCTTTGCTCAGTGGGGAGCCTGCTTCTCCCTCTGCCTGTTGCCCCTCCTGCTTGTGCTCTCTCTCTCTCTGGCAAATAAATAAATAAAATCTTTGAAAAAAAAGTATCTTTTTCAAATATTGTGGGAATACTTTGGAACTGGATAGCATTTAAATTTTACTCCTTCACTTCTTAGATAAGCCATTTAACATTTTGAGTATAAATCTATGAATCTTTAAAATGAAGAATGATATTATCTATATTCATATGATGTGATTGTGAAGGTTATAGGAAAAGCAAGTGACATAAAATAATTTATTACCTAAAAGTTTTAAGTATATTTAATTTGATTTTTAATTTAATAGCAATTATCAACATTTTACATGACATGCTAGATATACTTTATGTAGAAAATATAATATTTATCTTTCTTAAGTCTGATTATATCAGACTCCAAATCGTCATATATCCTAGCTGGTGAAATTCAATCTGTTATTATTGGGATTTCCTTCTAACTTCCAAATTTAGGTGAAGATCTCTATGCTGGTATTCTTACTGCCCAAGACCAATCAGTTGAGATTGGAAGTTTTGTCACTACCTAATATCTCATGATCTTTGCTAGACCCGCATACCCAGGATTCAGCCAACCTGTGAGCTTCATGCAAGCTTCTCCTCACCAAGAAGAACTGGTACAAAACTGGGGAACTAAAAATGCAAGAAATCTATAAAATTCTAGCTCTAGAAAATTTTCGGATTCTCTCTTTTCCTGAATGCCTTATCTTCTCACCCCTTCATTCCAACATCCTCCTACAAAGATACAGAGGAATTGAAATGCAAAAGCCAGATTGGACGGCTATCTATTGGCTTTTAGCTTGCAGCAGAAATCATTGCTGCTGAGGAGGCCCATGTACTTGCCTGAACTCTTAGAACAGAAAGGAGTATATACAATTATATATACAGGAAGGAGTATATACAATTAAGAAATGAAACCAGGGACGCCTGGGTGGCTCAGTCTGCATTTGGCTCAGATTATGATCCCAGGATCGAGCCCCGCGTTGGGCTCCCCTGCTTGTTGGGAAGCCTGCATCTCCCTCTCCAACTCCCCCTGCTTGTGTTCCTGCTCTCCACTATCTCTCTGTCAAATAAATAAATAAAGTAAAAAAATCTTAAAAAAAAGAAATGAAACCAAAATAAACAGAAATTGGAGTGTCTATAAATTATCCTGATTGTAATATTTAATTTATTTTCCCTGGAATTTACAAAACATAATGGTCACATAGAATCTGTCTTACAGAAGATGAAAGTAATGTATTCCTCCTCTTTTTACTTTTTCCTCTTTGGATAGAAATTCCATTGAGTGAAAACCATATTTTATATATATATATTTTAAAGATTTTATTTATTTATTTGACAGAGAGAGACACAGTGAGAGAGGGAACACAAGCAGAGGGAGTGGGAGAGGGAGAAGAGGCTTCCTGTGGAGCAGGGAGCCCAATGCGGGGCTCGATCCCAGGACCTTGGGATCATGACCTGAGCGAAGGCAGACGCTTAACAATTGAGCCCCTATATTTTTCGTTTTTAATTGTTTTATAGTGTGTAGTGAGAAACTATATACTTATCAAAATATAAAATTTAAAATTTTAATTCTGATTTTCAGAATAACTTCAATATAGTGTATTCCAGGTCACTATGAAATGAAAATTATTTTTAGTGGGGTGACAACATACTCATATTCTAATCTTTTGTTTTTAAACTTGTTATTGTTAAACAGTTAACAAGCTTTTAAACTTGTTAAACAGTTATTATTACATGAAAGGGGATGCTGAAGTTTCCTGGAGGAAAAAAAAAAACACTAACCTTTTAAAAACTAATTTTAATCCTTGACTATTTGAGCTGTTTTGAGAGAATAGAAGAAATTTTAAACTAGCCAAGAGAAAAACAAAACAACAACAAAAACTAATATCAGCTGAAGCAGAAGGTTCTAATTCATTGGAACTTATTTATTATATGCTTGAGAGATTCTGTGAGCTGCACAAAGCTGAGTATTAATACATGGGCAAACACAAGACAGACAAGGCAGATGTTGCATTAACCAAAACTCTCTGGAATTGGAGAGCAGCTGTGAGGTTTGAGATGGCCATTCTGGCACATAATTTATGCAAGGACCAAAATAGATCTACTCTACATTAAAAATAATAATAATAAAATAAAGAGAAGGACACTTAAGGAGAAAAAAAGCTAAATTGCATTGTAAGACCTAGCTAAAATCAAATTATATCCCCTTAACAATGGAGTAGTCAATCATAATATATGAGAATTAAGGTTTTCCCCAGGCAATAAACCCTAAATTCCCAGAGTCAATTGAAATGTAAATCACCTAGCCATCACTTTAAATCTAATATATCTTCATTAACCTAAAAGTATAGCTAGCCAATGCAGAGTCCATCACAATCATAACTCAGAATAGTGCTATTAATTCACAAATGACTTCTAAATTCTCATCTGTCAGGAGAATTAAGACCCTGACAGCTCTAACATTCCATATAGTAGGCTGCATGCTATAATGGAAAGAGAATCTGACAGAACCAGATTCTCTTAACATCATTAGTTACTGAAGTTTTTTGGGAGAAAGTCTTTCAAATTTCCTGACCCTCAGTTTTTTCAACTCTAAAATGAGAATATCCATTTTGGTTACTCATCTATGTTCTACTCCTCCCTCTTGAACCCACACTGGTTAGTCTTCCATTTCTATCTCTCCACTGAGAGAGTTCTTCCCAAAGTCACTAATCACCTTTGTACTACTACGTCTGGTGATCAGATCTCCATCCATATTTTACATGATTGCCAGCAACATTTTACAGAGTGTACTCGTTGAACTTGTCTTTCTGGGACACCACTCTCTTGGTAGAACTCCTAGTGCATTGGTTATTCTTTCTCACTCTCCTTTCAAATTCTTTTCTTTATTCTAAAATACAAAAAAAAAATACAAAGAATCTTCAAATTGAGTGTTACATTTTTTTTATATTTTGAGAACATGTAAAATATCTGAGGGTTTCATTGCCTGCAATCTAATCAGTTAGCTTGCCACAGTTTAGTATATATTGACAGAAAGCATAAGAATCCAGTTTATTACTCACAGTAATAGTAGTAGCCAAAGTACCATTGTTGGTTTAGTCTCCTTAGCCTGATTCCTCCAGGGTGATGTGATAAAAGCTAGCTGCTGAGTATGCATACAATAGAGTGTGTAACAGGAGAGGAACACTGATATTAGGGAGCCTGATCTTATATGGTTGTAAGCAGATCTGTCCATCTTCCTTTCCAGAGAGACATCATCTCTATTACCCTAATAATATAAGGATATATGCAACTCTTGATGGAAATAACTAGTTTTTTCCCTTTAAATATTTTATTGTGTTAATCACCATACATTACATCATTAGTTTTTGATGTAGTGTTCCATGATTCATTGTTTGTGCATAACACCCAGTGCTCCACGCAGAACGTGCTCTCTTTAATACCCATCACCAGGCTAATCCATCCCTCCAACCCCCTCCCCTCTAGAACCCCCAGTTTGTTTTTCAGAGTCCATCCTCTCTCCCCCTCTGATTTTTATTATTTTGGAATGTTACAAAGTTTATTCAAGGTAGGGGCGGGGAGATCCTTATCTTTAGTATCCTGGGAAACTAAGCAAAACAAATTTTTGGGGAGGAAGATATTTCTATCTTCCCTGCCTGCTTGCTTGTACAAAAATACTTGAAAATGCCACTGGGAACAAATTAGTTGTTGTTAATGCCTACACATGAGAACCCGATGGAAAACTGTCTCCCAAAACACAAACTTATTTCCTTTTTAAATAATGAAACTGTTGTTTGCTTGTCTTGATTTGGCTTTGCCATTGAAGTTATATTACTTTTGATGATTTAGAGTTTAGAATAGTTTCCAATTTCATATTGGAGTATTCCATAATAGTATTTATATCTTTTTCACTTTGCAATACTTTCATTTAAGGGAGTGAGAAAGAAGTAAAGTCTATAGTGACTATCCAAACACTGAAAACCACCTGTGGATATTACCATATAGCATTTAAATAATGCAACATTTGGATCTCCTAGCAAGTTTAATAGTGTCATACAAAATTACTTGCAGAAATTGCCAATTTAAAGACATTGTTCTCCCCAAATACATTACTTCTTAGAACACTACTCAGGGTTTACAAAAGGTATGCTATGCCCTTAAACTTATTAAAAGTTATTTTATGTGCAAGAATGTTTACCTGTTAGCAATAGACAGAACCAAACACACACATATAAAACATGGCATCTGCTATGAGCAGAGTGACTGCTTCTCTCCTACATGTTCTTGATTCAGTTCATACAGGTATTGGCCTTGAATTTTATGGCCATATGTTAGTGCTTTCTGTTTTTTCTCCACAATTTGATATTAGTGGATTTCTTCACATTTTGTCTTTATGTTGATTGGCAAGCTTTCATACTTTCAGAATTATAATACATTTTTTCAATCTTTTAATTGATTTTTTTCTCTAATTTCTGGACTTGGAAAAATATACATACTTTGTCAGGATTACTGAGAAGAAATTTCTGTATAGAAATGCTACCCTACCCCAGGGTTGAAAAGATTTTCTCTTACATTTTCTTCTAGAAGTTGTATGGTATTAGCATTTGCATTTAATCTTATGATCCATTTTTTTATTATCATACAGTTTTGGAGGTCAGATTCCAAAATGAGTCTCACTTGGCTAAAATCAAAGTGCTATGAAGGTTTTTGTTTTTTTTTTTTTATTCCTTTGTGAAGGCTTTAGAGAATTCATTTTCTTACATTTTCCAGCTTCTGGAGGCTGCCCACATTCCTTTGTTCATGGCTTCTTTCCATGTTCAAAGCCAAGAATGACTAGTCAAGTCTTGCTTACATTCATCACTCTGATGTTACTCTTATGCTTCTGTCTTCCACATTTGAGGACCCTTGAAATTACACTGGACCAATCCAGATAACTCAAGATAATCTTATTTTAAAGCCAGCTGATAATTAAGGTAATTTTAAGTTAATAATTACATTAGTTTTATGTATAGCACAAGGCAAATATTTTGATGTTCATTTCTTTCCATACAAATATTCAGTTTCAGTACCATCTATATGAATAAGGTAAAACATATGCAAATCTTTAAGTCTTATTTTCTGAATTACCTTGGTACCTTCATTGAAAATCCATTGGCAATACATATATGGATTGATTTCTGGATTATTTTTTCTATTCCACAATCTATATGTCTATTATTTCACTAATTCCATACTCTATTGATTACTACAGTTTTTTAAAGCTAGTCTTGAAATTGGGTAACTTAATTCCTACAATTCTCTTTTGTCTTTTAAAATTGCTTTGGGGGGCACCTGGGTGGCTCAGTCATTAAGCGTCTGCCTTCAGCTCAGGTCATGATCCTGGGGTCATGGGATAGAGCCCCACATCAGGCTCCCTGCTCAGCGGAGAGCCTGCTTCTCCCTCTCCCACTCCCCCTGCTTGTGTTCCCTCTCTCACTGTGTCTCTTTCTGTCAAATAAATAAATAAAATCTTAAAAAAAAATAAAATAAAAAAATTGCTTTGGTATTCTGAATTGAATTTCCACATAAATTTGAGAATCAGTTTGTTAATGTCACAAAAAATGTTCAAATTTTTATTAGTGTTGAATTTTATCAATAGATTAATTTGCAGAGAATTGATATCCTAATAATATTAAGTTTCACAATTGATGATGGCATACCTTTTCATTTGGGTCTTCTTCAATTTCTCTCAGCAGAGTTCTGTTCTGTTCAATGAAAAGGTTTTTCATAATTGTTAAATTTATTCCTAAGTATTTTATACCCATGAAGCCAATGTGAAATAAATAGCTTACAATTTTATTTTATAATTGTTTGATTCTTGTATAAAAAAGCAGTCAATATTATGAAAATAACTAATTTTTATATATTAAAGTTTTATCCTATGACATTACTAAATTCACATATTAGTTCTGGAGGGTTTTTTTTAATATATGGATTCCTTAAGATTTTCTATCTAAATGATTACATCATCTGCAAATAAAGCCTAACTTCCTATTTTGTTATGGCTTTTCTTTCTTTTCCTTGCATTGTTACAGTGACTGGGACCTCTAGTATGATTTTAATAGCACGGGTAACATCAGATATCTTGTCTTATTCCAAATTTTTGGAGAAAGGAGAGTGTTCAATACTCATCATTATGTATTTTGTAAATGCTCCTTTTCAGCATGTGGAAGTTCCCTTCTATTCCTTCCTTGCTTAGAATTTTAATCATTAATAGATATGAAATTTTTCATATATTTTTTTCTGCATTCTGTGACATTTAGCTTCCATGATTTCTGACAAAAACTCCACACCTGTTTGCATTGGTGTTCCCTTATGCAATGTGCATTTTTTTCTTGTTACTTTAGAATTTTTATTTTTATCATTGGCTTTTAGCAGTTTGATTATGGTGTCTCTAGGAATGTCTTTTTTTTTTTAGTTTTTATTTAAATTCATTAGGTAACATATAGTGTAGTATTAGTTTCAAGGGTTACAACTTAGTGATTCCACACTTACATAAAACACTGGTATGCTTTTTTTTTCTCATTTCTTGTTTGGGGTTAGCTGAGCTTTCTGAATCTGTACATTGATTTGTCTGTAGACAGTTTATATTACTGATATTTAGTTTTGTTAGATATTGATGTATTCTCACCTTTCTGACTTACTAAATGAAACAAAATGTTAGGATTTCTATGCATTTTCAGCTGTTAATTGGTAAAAACAAACAAACAAACAACAAGTATGTAACTCTAGTATGTTTTTGTTGATAGCCTGAGAGCAATAGTCACTTGGGACTTCCTGCTTTGTAACTAGAAATGCTAAGATGAAATCTACCTCATTGCTTTAAATGCCATCTCTGAGCTAATGGCTCTCAAACGAGTATCTTCTCTCCACAGGCACAGTGTATTTCCAGCCCAGCAGCCCAAGTGAATCTCTTAACACAGGAGGCTGGTTATGCCACTCTTCTATCCAAAACGGTCTAATTTATTCCTCATTTCACTCACTGTAAAAGTCTAAGTTTCTATAATGATCAAATGCTCTATATGATCTGAACTCCACCTTCAATACCTCTCTGTCTGACTTCATCATGCATAGTTTCTTTTTTGTTCTTTCTACTCCAGCCACACTGGTCCCTGCTATATCAGGAACACACTGAAGACTCTCCTCGTTCAGGGCTTTGAGGCTCCTGTTCTTCAACCCGTGATGGTCTTTATCAGATAGCCCCACATCATATTCTCTCACTTCCTTTAGATCTCCGCTCACCTATCCCCTTAGCAGTGCCATCTTCCCGGAACATCTTTTATAAAAGAGCAAATGCCAGCACTCTGTTTCATGATCACTTACCACTGTTTGAAATACTGCTTATTATACTGTTTATTATTTGTCCTTCCCACGTAGAAGGTAGGGACTTTTAAGTTTTACTTATTTATTTTTTTTACTATTCTGTTCCCAGTGCCTAGAAGATTAATGAAGATACAAGAAGAACTCAAAAAATATATATTTGTAAATGAATATAAAAATGAACAAAGGAGGCTTGGTTATCTTGAGCCCTGGTTCAAATATTTTACTAAAATATCGGTAGGCTTTGATAAAACAACAAAAGTATTTTCAATGGCAAATAGCAATGTTTCTTAGTGGATAAGATCTTTCCACTTTAGATAAAATGTCTGGTGCACTTATATTTCAGAGTAATTTTTTTTTTCTTTAAGAATCCTTAAGTTTTTTATTCATTTGTCTTTAATCACTTGGCAGGCACCTCCTTCATCTGCCAAAAGTTTTTATTTAAAAAAAGAAAAAGATAAAATTTAGCAACATAAAGAAAGAACTACTCCAACTTCCTTGAATGTTTTATTACTGAATCTTTTATATCCAGGAAAAGTGCTTTGGGCATCTGTTCAGGCTAAGACAACTTCATCTTTCCTTTCTCCAAAAAAAGTTTTCATTGTGCTAGACAGAATCCAAATAATAGAGTAACCGGACACTCAGTGGCTAAATGGTATGGAGTAGAACAAAGATTTTAAAAACACACTTCCTCTTTGAGGATAACTTAGATATAAATAGAATTTTTAAAAGCAGTGACGTTCCCTATCAGTCTGTCGCAGTTAACTTTGTAAGAGTTGTGCCCATCAGCGAAAGAAGAGCAAGCAGAGGGGAGGAGTGTAATTACTCCCACGTGCTTTAGTTCATATGCAAGGACCACAGTGCCTGGGAGGGTGCCCAGCGTGTAGTAGGAGCTCCAGGAATACTTGATGAATATAAAAATGAATGAATAAAGGGCAATAGAGACAAAAAAATTGCCTTTCTCTCTCTCTGTCTCTTCCTCTCCTCTTTTCCTTGCATTTCACAGCATAAACAAGAATGTTTCACACAAGGAGTTCCAGTATAAAAGTAATGGTTTAGTGTTGTTGCCTTACTCTTTAAACCTTACCAAATGAGCTTTTGCTTCGTTTGCAAACAGTCATGTTATAGTTTCTTATTGTCATCTCGGTGAAGGGTGAATGATGCAATGAAATGAGAAATGATTATCGTTTTGTTAATTCTCCAAACACATATGATGAGATGTCTTTAATATCATACTGTTGTCCTCCCTAGGGATTATAAAATGATGCATTTTAGTTTTCCATCTGATTACTATTTATTAATACTTATCAAGGAAGATATAATATAAAATTTAATATAATATATATTTTTATATATGTATGTAAACATATGTATGTATATATTTATACATGTATCACATATCAAGGAAATTTGTATATACATACACACATATATGTATTTTTGTGTGTGTATGTGTGTATATATATATAGTGTGTGTGTGTGTGTGTATCTAATCTATATCCATATCTACCTATCTAATCATATTTTTCACAGCAGGTGTTTGATCGCTGTTGATATACAAGTCCCTTTTGATCACAGCTTTCTTTTTCTTCTTTCAATGTAGAATTTTCCCCTTTTCTCCAACTAAAGCAGTTATTTTCTTTCTGAAAGAGTAAGTGTCATTTACTGTTGCCTTTTAAAAACTGACATTTTTAAAATAGTTTTTTTTTGTTATTTAATACACATTTCTTTTGGAAAAAGGAAAATGTGTCATGACTAAATTGCCTTAATTGGAGAGAACAGGAGAGGAGAGAGAGACAGAGAAAAGGAGAGAGAGGAAAATAGTGCCGTGGATTTAAGATGTTCTAATCACTTGGTTCACGTTATCCTTATAAAAAATGAAAACTGTTCATTTTTCTCTGAGTTCCTTTATTATGCATCAGGTGCAGCACCTGGAACCAATCTCAAGAAACAATTTGTCACTGCATATAATTGTTATGCAACATATGAGAATCAAACAATTCATTATGTTGGTTTTCAGAAAAAAATAGTCAAAGATTTCCTTTCATTTTCCCCCTTTGTAAGAACATCAGTGTTTCCTCCTTGTTCAAGCTGGAGATGAATTGACTCTCACTGGAGACAAATGAAGACATATATATACCTGTCCTTGTTTTGTCGCCTTTTGACTACTCATTCCTCTAGGTTCCGACAGTCTTTCTCATTTAGACATCAGAACTTGGAAAATAAGAATCATCAACATCAATTTTCAAAAATATCTTTAATGTACAGAATTCCCATGACATTCCAATTCTGATTGCATAGCTTTTATAGACCTCACCTACCATTTCACCTAATTATAAAGCAGTTTTGTGATCCTCATAAGGAGTCTAAAATAAATAATGTGAAGTAAGAAAGTAAAAATCATCTGTAATTCCACAGTCACTGTTAATGACAGCAGTGGTGGGCAAGCCTGGCCTCACAGGTGTGCCCAGCACCTGTTGTTGGCAGCAAGGGTCAGGTCCTAGAGAAGGTGAGGCCATGCCACCTAAGCTGACGAAGTCCAGGCTGCTGAGAGCCAGGAGGGGTCTAGTGGAGGCTGGGCTGGCAGGCCCCAGAGCTGGAGGTTTTGGTGACGGGCCCAGGTAGGCTTGAGCTCTGCTCTCCATTTATCCTGAGGAGAACATCTGAGTGTGGCTCCCCAGGGCCGAAGCCTGTGTCATTGTCATTTCCACCATTGTCATTTCCCCTTCTGCAGAGAGCTACCGAATCACAGGATGTGAGTAAGAGTTGAGCAGAAGGAAGTTGGTCTTTTAGTCTTACAATTCTTCCCAGCACTTTCATATTCCAATATTTTTTCACTTATAATTTTTCATGACTATTAACAATTCTATTTTGCAATGTAAATATGGAACAATGTAAATTTATATGAAATGATTTATTAAGTAAATGTCATAGTCAGGGATATTGACTTGTTTCTAAATTGTGGTGTAAAAATATACTGAGATCAACATTTTGGAAACAGACATTTTCTGAATTGCTATAAAATTACGATAGATTACTAGGAGTTAAATTACCAAGCTAACCTTTTTTTTTTCTTTTTTTTAAGAGTGGGAGAGGGAGAAAGAGTATTAAGCAAGTTCCACACCCAGCACAGAGCCCATTGTGGGGCTTGATCTCACACCCTGAGATAATGACTTGAGCCAAAATCAAGAGTCAGATGCTTAACCAATTGAACCACCCAGGCTAACTTTTTAAAAATTTCTTGATACATATTACCAGATTTATAGTCAGAACCCGCAGATGTTAACAAACTGATCTACTGTATATTGAACCATACTAATATCATTTGACAATAGCTAATTGCTAAAATGAAAATAAATTATTGTTGGATTAATTTGACTATCCTTGTTAATGAGGATATACATTTTCATGTGTTTAACAATGATTTTTAATATTTCTGAATATTGTCTTTTCATGTGACGTTGCTGTTTAGCAAATGGAATTTTCAGTGTTTTACTTAGTTAAAAAGATATTGAAAAGCTGAAAAGACATATTAAGGGTGTTAAGAATTTCTTTTATTGTTTCAAATAATTTTTATCAACTAAGATTTATTTTTTAATTTAGTTTTTGTTAATTCTTGGTAGGCAGAAGTTTTGTCTTTTACACCTTGGTTTTTATTGACTTTTTGGTGCTTTCTCCTATGGTGTATACCTAAAAGGCTATACACTTTCAGTTACAATACCCTTATTTTCTTCTGGTTTCATTATTTTTATGATAAACCTTTTAGTTTGCCTCTAATTGATTTTGTTGTATTTTTCTATCACAAGGAATTTTCCTTGCATTATGTGCCAGTTGTAATAACAAAAATAGTAGTAGGAATAATAGTAGTGGTAGTTAATGAGTATTTACTATGTGTATAACATAGTGCTTAGTGAATTATTTGTGTTATTTCATTTATCCAACAATCCAATGGGGAGTTTATTATTACTGTTTTAGAACTGAGCAAATTGTGCTTATAATATTTAGAGCTGTATCCTACAAGAGGCAAGAAGGAAGGCTCAAATTCTAGTTCTTTTTATTCTCCTGATGGCACTGTCTTATATGAGACATTCTGAACACACACACACACACACACACACACACACACACACACACAGGTGAATAAATACTTATTGGCCATAAAATGAATATTTTTAGAGCACAGGCTCCTCAAATTAGTCCCAGTCAAGCCACTGGCATGAGGCATATATGCAGATGGATCACAGCCGCCTGTCACCAGCTATGCGTGTGAGACACTTAAGCCAAGTTTGACACTTGTGAAGCAGATGGTGAAAAAGACTATTATGAATATATATTCTGGATTTTTTTAAGCTGCCATAATACTGTCTATTTTGTCAGTGCAACAATTGGCATATCTCACTTGTTATTCATCTTGACTTTAAAAGAAATACATGTTATATATAATCCTACCTTAATTTTCTGGTCACTCTTCAGGGTAGTTTAAAGTCTATCTACTTAAAAGATTAACTATGTGAGTAATTTATATCTATTCTGACAACCTCACTGTCAACCTGGCTAGGCTATATACTACGGAGGAATTATGGATTCTATTCTGTCGCTAAAAGGAGAGAGTGACGTGTTATGGTATATTAAAACAACATGAGTTTTGTGTCAGGAAAACTTAAAATCACATCATGGTTCTACCACTACCTAGCTGTGGAAATACAAACAACTTACTTAACTCTCAGCACCTCACCTTTCTTATAAATTCAATATAAACAATAATATCTGTTTGTAATGTTGGTGATTGTGAGAATATTAATTATGCTACTAATAATGGTGATAATAATTAAATAGCCAACAAATTTTATACACACGCACACACACACAGTGGCCAGCAATATGCTGATCGTTATATTCTGTGCTAAGTGCCTCAAATATATTATCTTTCTTAATATTCTCAACAATTACTGGAGTGAGTACTCTTAATATCTCCACTTTACAGATGAAGAAATTGTGGTTCAGAATGTTTTACAGTCATATTCAAGATTATATAGGTATTTAGCTTCTCAGCCTGGAACTCAAACCCAGGTCTGAAGAAAAGATCCTAAATTCTTCAAACTTCCATAGATCCTTTATCTTTGTGCTACATACTCCAAGGACTCAACCTGATTTATTTTGTTCAGTAGCTGCCACCATTCCTTATTATCTTTTGACATTTTTCTTCCATTAACATGTGATTCAAATTTTTCAGCAAAGTCAATGATGTACCCTGAGGCCCAAGAAGACAAGTAAAAAAATGTTTTTCGTTGCATAGATTTTATTATATTTCTTCATGAGGAATAGAAGTTTAAAAAAGTTAGAAAGAACATACATGGTGTGATTTTAAATTTTCTGGAATCTTAAGTAGGCTTTCCTTTATATTATAGAGCTCTCCATATTTGTCTCATAAATAATTTTTATTTTTGATTCTAATGGCTCCACAAAGTACTTGAAAAAAATGGTAACATTTATTTCCAACTTCACCAAAAAGAAATAACCATCTTGGTTACATATTAACTGGTAGAATTATTAAAAAGTTAAATTATACAAAATTATATTCAAATGGAAAATTGTACAATGGGAAAATAGCTTTATAAAGTGAATTAAAATATTATGGACAATCATGTGTCAATAAATAGGTATTTTCTTCAATGCATTTAATTTATTCTTTGTTGTGGAATGTAGGGTTACTTTGGCAAAATCTGCAACACTGTATGCACAGAATTATGCCCGTAAATGCTGGAAGTCCCCAGGAGCATGGATTCTTTAAATCCCTACTTAGAAAAATGAAACTATAAGGATATGGAAAACTTTTACAATAACCTCTGTCCAGGAACAAATATTAAATTTCCCAGGTTAAGGACTAACCAGTTCACAAAAATATGGTGAGGCTGTTTTTGAATGTGTATATTTTATGTGTGCGTATGTTAAGGGAGATTGTCTAATCAACATTAGTTGCAATTTCTCATGTTTACAGATGTCATGAGCCCTTAGTTTTAAACTTTAGCCTGCTCTATCAACCACAACCTAATTGAAGGAACCATAAAATTTATGAACTGATGATGCTCTTCCTCATTAGAAGTTACTCCTTTTAAAGTTTTATCATTCATTTTATAGTTTTATGATGCCAAGTTACCATACATGTTCTAATAGAACTCACATTTTTGCACTATGGCCATTATTCTCCAAATTTTCAATAACTTTCACACATGGAATATCCTTTGTTGTCAAATATCCAGGATTATTTTCCTTTAAAAATAGGCAGATCGGGTGCCTGGGTGGCTCAGTTGGTTAAGTGACTGCCTTCGGCTCAGGTCATGATCCTGGAGTCCTGGGATTGAGTCCCACATCGGGGTCCTGGCTCAGTCAGGTCCTTCTGACCCTCCCCCCTCTCATGCTGTTTCTCTCTCTCTCTCCCAAATAAATAAATAAATAAATAACATCTTTAAAAAAAAATAGGCAGATAAAGGTTATATTAGTGAGTCCTTGAAATGTCCCCTGAGTCTATAGCAACATTTTATTATTGTATGGGGTATATTTGTTCACAAATTCATGGTTGTAATTTGCCATATATTATATTCTTTTCAGTACAAATTATTGAAGTTGCTGCCTATGTCATTGGAGCTGCTGATTTAGCTCAATGTGAAACTGAGAGCTGCTATGATTCTTTAAATTCAAGTTGGGTCAGCAATTTGTGTAATTGTGATTTCTTCTAGGCTCCAAACTCCATACCTCTATTCATCTAGTCAAACACTAAAGTTAATTTATTTACTAATAACTTTTTCTGATAACGAATATAATATACATTTCATTCTAATATAATGTATGCACATATATATATATGCTGATTATTTCTAATCTTCATAAAAAGTATTTTTGTACTGCCTCTGTTTGGTCTAATTTCTAGTTTTTCACACTTAAATTAATCCAGCAACCTCTGGTTCATCTGTATTAGTTATCTAATGCTATATAATAATTTACCTTTAAATCTAAGCAGATTAAAACAACAAAGATTTATTATTTTTCAGTTTCACAGGTCAGGAACCAGGGATTGATGTAGTTGAGGGCCTCTGACACATGGTGTCTCATGAGGTTGTGGTAAAGCTGTCAGCCAGGGCTGTTGTCTCATCTGAAGGCTCAACTGGTGGAGGTTCACTTTTCAACCTCACTCACATGGCAGTTTTCAGGTTTCAGTGTTTTTCTTGCTATTTTTCAGAGACTTTCAGTTCCTTGTACAGGGGTGTCTCTGAAATCTGCCTGTCCTGACATGGCAGTTGGCTTCCCCAGAGTAACTAGTCGAATAAAAAATGAGTGAACCCAAAATTGAAGCTGTGTTGTCTGTATAAGCTGGTCTCAGAAGTTACATAGCATCTTTCTGCTGCATTCTATTCATTAGAAGTGAGTCACTAAATTCAGCCCACACTCAAGAAGAAGAAAGTCACCTTTTGAAGGGAAACACTTTAAAGTATTTGTGTGGATATTTTTATTATTATTATTTTTAGAGAGAGAGAGAGAGAGAGAGTGCAAGTGGGGATGGGCAGAGGTAGAGAGAGAACCTTAAGCAGGCTCCACACCCAGCATGGAGCCCAGTGTGGGGGCTTGATTTTACCACTCTGAGATCATAACCTGAGCCGAAATCAAGAGTCAGACATTTAAATGACTGAGCCACCCAGGTGCCCTTGTATGTACATTCTTAAAACCACTACACCCATTTTATGTGTTATAATCATAGTAGTCATCCTTAAATGCCACTGCTCTGAGTATTCCATAGTATCTTATTTTCCTAGCATATCAGATAATGCCTGTATTCAGTGTATGCCTGGAAAAGCTGTATACCATCCAAACTAAAGAAGGAAAATAACTTCAATCCTGTATTTCTGATGTAATCAGATGTGTGTATATAGAATCAACCTCCTACCTTATTTAAATACAGTATCATAGCAGGAAACCTGGGAGAGCTCATAAGCATTCCTCTTACGGGAAAGTTTTCATTTTCACACTGTGTAGGAATGACAACTTGTATACATTTTCTTATCTGCTAGTCTTTGTTCTGAACACTTTAGGTGCTTTATTCCACTTAATTCTCAAATCAGCCCTATGTAGGCACAATTATATTTCTTATTTTATAGATGAGGAAACCTAGATTTAAAAGAGTTAAGTAAATTGCCTTAAGTCTTAGCTAATAAGGAGAGGTATAGGGATTAAAATATAGTCTTATCTCTTAACCAATAAGTTCTTTCTTTTTGAATGCTACCAAAGGGATGTGCCCATGGTTTGTCATTTTTCTATATCACATCAGTAAAAGAGTTTTCTTTTACCACCGTTAGAGAATGGCTTCTTGACTAACTTGTACAAATCATAATAGTCTCTGTAAGTTGTGCTGTAGTCCAACCATGTAAGTAAAGTGAGTTAAGCACTTTTATAAAAGCACAATGTAAAAAAAAAAAAAGAGATTTTTTTTTTTAGGGGCACCTGGGTGGCTCAGTCAGTTAAGTGTCTGACTTCAGCTCAGGTCATGATCCTGGTGTTCTGGGATCAAGCCCTGCATTGGGCTCCTTGCTTAGCAGGGAGCCTGCTCCTCTCTCTTGCTCTTTTTTGCTCAAAAAAAATAAATAAAATCTTTTTAAAAAAGATCTTTTTCTAATTTTAATTTTAATTTTTATTTTTTTAAAGATTTTATTTATTTATTTGAGAGAGAGAGAGAACGAGAGATAGAAAGCACGAGAGGGAAGAGGGTCAGAGGGAGAAGCAGACTCCCCGCTGAGCAGGGAGCCCGATGTGGGACTCGATCCCGGGACTCCAGGATCATGACCTGAGCCGAAGGCAGTCGCTTAACCAACTGAGCCACCAAGGCACCCTAAAAAAGATCTTTTTTTCAAAAAAAGGTATTTATTGAATTTGGGGACTAAAAGGAAAACATAGAAGTGATTAAGTAGACCTGGCAACAAAGAAAGAGAATAGGATAGGTAATTTGAAGGCCAGAAAGGAAAACTTTTTCAGGTTGGTAACCATATGAAGATAAGATTATTAGTTCTATGGAATCTCTTACTTAACATGGCATTGGGAATTTGGCCACCTTTGCATGCAGAATCAGGATATAAACATCAAATGAATGTGACAAACATATAAATAGGAATATCTTGCTTGAGTCCTTCCTTATTTACACGAGTGTTCATTTCACATCTGCTTTACATTCTTTGATCTTGGAAATACTTATTCATGCTTATAAGCTGAGTCGGAGACATGTTAAGCAGCTTGCTCAAAGGTTACTTAGCTAAGAAGTGGCAGATTCAGAAATAAAACCCATGTTTGTCTAACTCCAAAGTCTATGTTGCTTCGCGAAATCACACTGTCTTCCTAAAAATGAGATTAAAAGATTGTTGTAGTCTCTCTGAAGAAACAAGGTATCCCCTGCTTCTACCCAAAAATTGATCTGATGTCAAGGTTAAAAATGCCACTCACACACATACCAAAAGGATCTGAAAAGGTTTATTACCCATGTAATGAGGTGTTCATTGAAGAGCAGGGCTGGCCTTCAAAGCTAGTGTGAGCATGGCTTGAAAAAACAGGGGAAAGAGACTGGCTTGGAGTTTTTGTGGTGTTTAGCAAGTGAGAATGAAGTGAGAGTTCCCACACTGGCATAGGCCAGTGTGACTTTAAACTGCCAAGGCACTAAAGGAGGAAGCACCCAAAGTTTATTATCAACTTGCCAAGATATTCAGCAGAAGGAGAAGAGGACAGGGTGAAGCTTAAAAGATGGCAGCCCTCAAACATCAAATAATGGAATCAGCCTCTTTTATTACTGTTCACACCAGATGTTTGGTTGATAACAAAAATGTACTATATTTTATTCAGTTGATTAAGAACTTGTTTAAATAAGCCATTCTTGTGTTTAGGAGGCCTGCAGCCAAATGACAGTAAGGCAAGTGAAAGTTCTGTTGAACGCTTTGTTCAAGAGCTCAGCATTGTGTATTTTGGGAAATAAAATGAGTCACTACTGATAATGTGGAACTGTTGTGGAACTCCAAAGAGAATAAGAAGTGTCCTGAGGGGGACTTGTATGGCGACTTGAATATATACAGAGATATATGTAACCTTGATTTGGATTTTGATAGATATATAGCAACAAATTGTGAGAATTCTTTACTCAAAGTGGGCAACTTCACACAAAGAATTGTTATTACTGCCATGGGCTGGACCAGACAGCAAGATCATTGGCAATGGCCCAAGAATCAGTAAAAATGTGCAGATGAGGCTGATTGCTGGCCAGGGCATCAGTACTAAGATGATTACTTGATACCTGGCCAACTGCTGACCTTTGTGTTTATCCTTTATTGGGATTATCCCAGTTAAGGAATAAGAAGCAGCAGCTCTCCAGAAAGCATAGTGGTAATTCCATCAGTAAAGTGTATGAGCTATCATTGCTGCTCACTCAGTTTATTCCAGGGGACTTTCCAGGTAATCAAGGGGTTAAAGAGAGTGGTGAATTCCTCTGGCATCATATAGGTACCTGAATGGGTGGGAACAGAGCATTAAGGTTATAGCTATCCACTGTGAGTCTCTATTATATCCAAGTTAAAGAACAGGCCAAATTGGTCTCTTAAATGGAGAGTCTGTGAAGATAATCACTCCTTTTCTAAATAGGTCTTGTGTGATGGGTTTCAATCCTTGAAAATCCTATTTTACTTTACAGTGAGTTTATTAACTTTTAATGGGGGGCAAAGTATAGGTCTAGAGAGTCTGATGTTGTCAAGTCAATTTGTAAGTGCCAAAAATTTAATTTTAATTTATTACTCATTGCATCACATTGTCTGTTTTCACTACCCAGTGTTTTTGGACTACGGGTGTTATGATCATAAGAATTTAGATGAGACAATAGTTCCAATGGCTAAGGTGAGGCACACTTGTTTGTCCTCTATTTCATATTCATTAACTCCCCCAAGATTATAAGGAGTACCTCGTTGAAATTTAGTGGAATCCCAGGTATAACTGTAATTTGTGCCCCACTAATGACTAAGGCCATGAAGGTTTTCCAATTGGTGCATTTCATCAGATATTAACGTTAATTCAGGATGTATTTTGTAGATGTGCCCAAGCCAATCATTACCTTTTCATCTTTTTATTATATAAATTCTTTTAGGAAATTTTGGATTTCTAATTCAGTCAAATTGTGGACCTCTGTTTCAGGTTTGGTTTTGTTGTTGCTGTGGTGGTTGTTTTTTTAATTTCCTCCTTCACCTGTATGCAAGTTTCTGGGTTTTGTTTTTGTTTTTTGTTTGTTTTGTTGTTGTGGTGGTGGTGGTTACTTTGTCCCATCTCCCTCAACATCTCTTTCAACCTCTCTCTCTGGAGTTTACTGGATGAACTTTGAGGGAATTCCTCTACCTTGCACTCATTTATAATTTCCTTCCTCCATATAGCCTCAAATCCATATTATCAAGGGTAAAGTTTTCCCTCATGGAAATGTTAAACTCATTGGTTGTGCCACAGGGTTGATACATGTGCTTTCCCTATAACCCTGAGGATAAGGGTGTTTTCTGGAGATAGAGGAATAGACAGTAGAAGGAGCAAAGGCATTTTGTAGAGTCCTAATAAGACATCTACCCCTTAGGAGTGTGGACCTTAATAATTCAAATCTTCAAATAATGACTGCTCTTCAGGTAGTGCTGTTCTCCCTCCATATGAATGACTGTCCAGTAGGTTGTTTATTGGACAGAACACTCTATAAACAGGGACAATGCCTGGTGAGACACATAACCAACTGGTCATAGGATAAGGGTCATTTCCCAGAGTCTAGGGTTAGTCACAATTTATATCGAAATCAAGACATGTGAATCAATCTAAGACACACAGATTCTTCTGGGAATAGAGATATGATCCAGAGCCACATAAGAAGCATCCTATTTCAAACTCCTCTCCCTAAATGTCAGTTATCAACATATCCAACTTAGGCAGAATTCAGCAAATGGAGCACAAAGAAGCACATCTCACTTTTCACAATGCTAACAGCTGTGGCCACTGTTAAGACTCAAAATTTGGGGGCACCTGGGTGGCTCCATCATTAAACATCTGCCTTCAGCTCAGGTCATGATCCCAGGGTCCTGGGATCGAGCCCCGCGTTGGGCTCCCTGCTCGGCAGGAAGCCTGCTTCTCCCTCTCCCACTCTCCCTGCTAGTGTTCCCTCCTTCTCTGTGTCTCTCTCTGTCAAATAAATAAATAAAATCTTAAAAAAAAAAGGACTCAAAGTTTGGTTCAGCTATCAAAATGGTTGGAAGCACACACACACACACACACACACACACACACACACACACATATACCCCAAAAGCTTTCATTACTTATATACTGAAGATTTCTAGGGGAGAACAGGGCAGGCCTCCAAAGCAGATCCAAAATGGCTTGAGAAGACAAGGAAATGTGATGACTGGCTTGGGATTTTCATGATATTTAGCGTAGGGCAAGGGCAAGGTTTGAGAGCTCCTGTGTCATTAGACACTTGCGTAGGTTGAAACTCCTATTATCATCAAAGGAGAGAATGTCTGGGCTTTCCTATCAGTTTGGCCAGATATGGAACAGAGGGAGAAGAGGAGGGGAAGTTTTATCTGCTGTTGACAATCAAATACCAAATAATGGACTCAGATTTTTTATTACAAAGATAAAGGCATTTCATTATTTTACTGAGAGTTTAGAGTGTGGTGGTCAATACTGAGCTATAAGCATGAATTACTGTAAGCTCACAGGAGTGTGGAACAATAAAAGCTGTATAAAAAGGATCGGCTAGAACTTATCAATTTGGATAATACTGCTAAATGACCAGTAAGGTCTTTGTGGGAGATTGTTTGAGAAGATGACAAAATCTTCTACCAAGAATGCCTGTTCCAGTGATTTTGCTGTGTAACTACTTCATGAGATGGATCCTATATCCTCTCTGGAACATGTGTTGCCTTGTTTTGACCAATAGAATGTGGAAGAAATGAAAATGTATTACTCCCAAGGCTAGATATTTCACTCTCTTGGAACTCAAAACTGTCATTTGGTGTGGAAGTCTAGTCTACTGCAGGATAAGAGGGCTTGTGAAGGAAAACAAAGATGCCCAAGATGACAGCCGACACCAACTGCTCAACATGCAGATGAGGCTTCCAGTCACAGTCTAGCCATCAGATGATTGCAGCCATGTGAGTAATTCTAAACAAGACCAGTTGAAGAAATTTCCAGATGGACAACCCAAGGGAATTATGAGAAGTAATAAATTGTGCTACTAAGTTTGGATGGACATTGATGCATAACAATGGCTACTTGATGCATTCTTAAAAATAATTCATTTAGAGTAGACATTTAAATAAACAGCTATTGTTTACAAAGAGAGAGCCCATGTGGCATTCAGCCACACTATATACTATATGTTCAATAACCTGCATGTATAAATGTTCAGGAATTTGGAACAGTGCTGTGCTTCACTGTTTACATTAAGAATACATGAATTCTTTATAAATCTATTTTGTATAGATTTCAATTCAGTTTATTAAACTTTTAGGTTATACCAAGCCCATGTTAGTGGATATAAAATAATTAAATTTATGCTATTAAGAAACAGACTTACTTTCTTTGAAATAATCTGGAGCTCACTAAAGAGGAAATTTTAAAAAGAGAAAATAAGCAGAAGACAGACTATATTTTTCTGCCTCTCAGTCCTAAGAGAACTAATTGCTGAGAAGAAATCCTCTATGTCTTACATGTATTGAAGGAGGTCTGTGTGTATTCTTTATTTGAAGCATCCATTCCCCTCCTTCCCTTTCCTTCCCCTCATCTATTCACCTTTTTTTTCTACACAGCTTTGTGCTTCATTGTCTAGTTAGGTTCTCCTTAAGAGAAGTAGGATGAGACAAAGTCCAAGGAATTCATTCCAACCTGGGCACTGGCCAAGTTTTAAGGTTAAAATGTAAGCTAGAATAGCCTCAAAGCTTTCTCTGGGCATCTATAATACTGTTGCTTCCCGTGGTCAAGTGGCCTCCGTCTTCTCATGGCTTCTCAGAATTGCTATTCTCTGGAGCATTAGCTGTCCCTGCGTGTTCCTTCAATTCTCTCCAGACTTCCATAAAGTTTCCTCTCATTACACAGAGGTCTTAAGTTAAATCCACTGAGTTTACCATCTTTTTCTGGTGGAGACCTTGGTTGTTACATTACCCAGGAAATATTTTTAAGTGAAAAAGTTTGTTGAAAAGCAATGTAATAAAAACAAGAAAATAATTACAATTCCCTACCCTTGACACTGAGATCCTTGGCATTTTCTGCAGAATCTACAGGAAATCTTCTATTTTGAGATAAGCTAAGATAGAGCTAAATTGCTCTAAGGAAGGAAAAAGGTGGCAGGCAACGTGGTTACTTGTGAACAGAGGCAAGAGTAGGTTAGCTAAAGCCTGGAGCCTGTGGGGCCTGGAGGAGAGAGAGCAAGCAAGAGAAGACAGGCAGCTGTTGAAGGAGGATTGGTACTTTGGGGATACTTTCATTTTTCTAAGAAATCTCCAGCAATATTTTGCATTATTTTTCAGTATTTCTCAAATCAAATCTAATTCTCTGGTGTGAAAACATGCTAGAATAGGTGTCAAACCCAATGAAGTTCAGATCAGGGAGTTACTGTTAAGAGTTGGCTTACAATATAATGCACACAATAATCTTGTTAGTATAAAGATAATAAAATCTATGCCAGCAGATGTATAGAAAAATAAAAATAAAGAGATCCATACACATTGTACCTTGATAGTAGATTTCTTTCGGGGATGATGAGAGGGTAGAATTGTGAGGTATACATCTATATCTATCTGTCTTTCTGTCTATCTATCTACCTACCTATCATGTATCTATTATCAATCAGTTTTTCCTTCTGCAACATCTGAATTTTGTAAGTGTGGTGAAGTTTCTAAGCAGAAAATTAAACAGCAAAGATAATACATTCTAAATATGAAAAGCAACTTTCTGATAGTGTAGGGAAGGATTGCGGCATTTCTCAGAAATTCAGTGAGACTCCTGGCTTGAATGCTGAGACAGATGATATCTAGGCTGTCGGGTAAAATGTCCTGAACATTGTGTCTAGCATAGGTATTATGTCATCAGACTTAACCCTCAAAACAAACGTACCTGGCAGGTATTATTATCTCCTTGTTATTGATGGGGAACATGACACTTGGACAGGCTGAACAGCTTGCTGAAGTTCACATGGCCTGTAAGTGTCAGAACTGGGATTTGAACCTGACACCAACTCCCTCCAGAGCCTGACATTTATAGCTTCACACTAGGCTTCCCAATGAAATTTATGAATATTTAATGGTGGAGGCAGACATATCATAAGAGAGCAGTTAATGGTTGTAGATTAATTTTCATTGCAGAGATCAAGGTTAAAAGAGTAAATACATCTGCTATAAACCTTACTTGATCATGGTAATTTACAGTGTTGCTTATTCTACTTAAAACTTCTTGAGATCATATGGGTTGCCTCATCTTTTTACATATATATTTTCCCTTTCTTTCCTCTTCCATTAAAGGTTAACTAATAAACTAAACTTGAGTATATTAAACTATATAATAATTAAATGAATTTATTTGTAAGTTTCTTGTGAAAATTTTTTCAACAGTTTGTTAAATTTAATGCAACCAAATATTGCCAGATAATCCTCTTTTGCATCATTTATTTTTTATGCGTCAATTCATCCAATACTAAGAAGTCTGCATGCAATGCTTTACCTTAAAGTCTAGATGGCAGCAGAAGTACAATTATTATCAATATTTAGCACAGTATATTGACAAATGGCTTATGAAAAACATAAAATTTTAAAAATCTTGAAATCTGATGAAGAACTTACCTAAGTTTAAAAGTGGTGATTTATTTGTGTATTAGAGTATGTTTAGTAATTATTTCATACCATTTATAGTACAATAATTTTAACATAGTTTTAACTTCAAGGATCTCCTCAACATGAATAAGAGTTAATGATATTTAATATACACTACATTACTGAACCAAATTTTTCACTTTCCCCAATTTCTATATTTGTGAATATCTTTAAACCCTTGTATGAAAAAAAGAGATAAATAGGGGGAGGTTGAATGAGAAAACGTTTTGAGACCATGTGAATTAAGAAATGCTAACATTAATTCTGCCTCTCTGATTCCTTAGAGTAACCTGCAATTATGTGTAGGAGATTACAAGCATCAACTCTAGCAGATGAACATCTTTAAAAGGTATTGTAAGATAGCCACTCACTAATTACTCATTGATTGTACCATCTATTTAAGGCACTATCAGATTCAATATAAAGGAATAGGAAAAAAGAAACAATGTATTACCATAAAGTATGTATTCTAATCGGTAACGTTGACTTTTTGACCTGGTGTTGCTAAGAGTAGACTGTTTTCCTTCACATCCACTAAAGTGCTGCCTCAGTGTCCTGGCAGGAGCAACTGGGGTGGGCTCAAATGGGGTTACTGAGGATGCCAATAAGGGGGCTACATACAAAGGTGTGGGCGGGTATAGGGAAGTGTCACAAGCAGGGAGCTACAGACAGGAGTCCTACCAGCCTTAGACTTTGGGCAAGTGAAGGGAAGTGAGTTAGAAACCTGAGCCAGTAAGCTGAAGCTCTAAGAACTGCTGAATAGGAGCTGTAGTTTCTGAGGAGGGACAGGTACCTGAAGACATCAGCCAGAAGCCAGGAGACTAATGGTCATATCTTACTCTCCTCCTGGTCACAGCTCCTTCACTGAACCCTGCTTGAAGCCACTGGGTAAGGGAGGCCTTGATCAGGGTTCATGAAGATTAGCTTCTGCAGAGCAAGAGATGTACAGAGATTGCATTTGGAGGGGTAAGTGGAAAATATCCTGTATAATCACTACATTAGTTTGCTAAGGCTGCCATAACAGAATACCACAGTCTGGATGAGGTAAAAAGCACAAATGTATTTATTTTCTCCCAATTCTAGAGGATGGAAGTCCAAGATCAAGGTGTCAGAATGTTTGGTTTCTCCTGAAGCCTCTCCCCTTGGCTTGCAGATAGCTGACTTTTGCCTGTGTCCTCACGTGGTCATCCCTCTGTCTGTGCCCTAATCACCTCTTTTTATAAGGAGACCAGTCAAATTGGATTAGGAATCACCTTAATTAACTCACTGGACTTTAATTAACCCTTTAAAGACCATATAACCAAATTCATTCACATTCTATGGTACTGGGGGTTAGGACTTCAACACAGGAATTCAAGGGGATATAATTCACCTCATAACAACCACTGACTATATGATCCCGGGAAATCAAGGGAAAATGTGTAGCGATTGTGGTGCTGAAGAGACAATATGGTGGTGGTAATAATAATTCAGAAACTAAGATTATAAAATCATGACTAAACCTTATAATTTGGAAGTCCTTGATTTTTACTTTCAAAATGTTATAATTTACTTAAGATATTCCTGTTACGTAAACACCTCAAATATCACAGGTTGAAAATTTTCTTAGGTGATAGTTTTCTCCTTAAATTAACTGTATCAGTCTAATTTTTTTTTAACTTTTTTAAAAAACTTATTTATTTTATTTATTTGAGAGAGAGAGTGACAGAGACAGTGAGAGAGATCACAAGCAGTGGGAGAGGGAGAAGCAGGCTCCTGCTGAGCAGGGAACATGATGTGGGGCTCGATCCCAGGACCCTGGGATCATGACCTGAGCCGAAGGCAGACGCTTAACCGACTGAGCCACCCAGGTGCCCCTGTATCAGTCTAATCTTAAAAATGTTAATATGCAGAAAAGTGACTCACACAAATACTAATAAACCACACAGAAAACCACTGAATTCTTTGATTTCAGTAAATCAATGATCTCTTTGAATGTGCTTCCAAATATCCACAGCCCCTTGTGGGAGTGAAACGTTCTGTGTCTCGATTTAAAATATATTCTTTTGACCACATGTGTCAAGAATGTGCTTAAACAAAACTATACACTAGGCCAAAGTTTAACTCTCTACCGACATCAGTGTTCTCATATTTCCACTTCCTTCCTTCTTTGAAACTTGTTAGGAAAAGGTTTGATAAATAGAACTTATACTTAGTGAAATGGTGCAGCTTAATGGGTAATCTCCATTGCATTTCAATAGGAGACAAAGCTTTAAAGGAGAATTTCTCAAACTCAGTTTTCAGAATATCAGTTTTCTAAGAGATATTAATCTATAGTTCTTTAAAAAGAAGTTTCTGTGTAGAGTTAATATAATAAACTATAGAAAACTAAACAAAATACACATTTATTTTAGAGCTCAAGATATGTTCAATATTTAAGATTCTAATGACACAAAAAGTTCCTTAACCTCGCCTTAGAGGAAATCATCAAATAAAATTGAGGAACATCAGCCATCAGTATGCAAGGGAAGAGAAAAGAGGGGCTCTTCCTAGCCCTGAAATTGGACTTGAACCTTCTATCACAGTTTCATCATCCCAGGCAAAGCCCTAAAGTTGGTAAACATGCACCCAGTCAGATGAATAGAATCTTTATGCTATGCTAAAAAGGGCAGGTAAAAACTGTACTTGACATCAGGGAACACCTCCATACTGGGAATTCAACAACAAAGACCTCTGGCTTAGAGAACAGATGGAATTTAAGAGGATCTTTGTTTAACTGAGGAATGTGACTTGATACTAAAACCCATTCTTTCTGGAAATGCACTTCAAATCTCACAGGCTGAAAATTTTCTTAGGTCCCTTTCTGTCACATGGCAACCTAGCAGACATTTAGAACACTCTAGTGCACTTAATACTGCCAATTTAATGCACTTAACTCAAAGCATAACAGTAAATGAAGATTATACTAAGTCAGCTCTGAAAAATCGTGGTGTTAATTTTCTCATTAAATTAACTGTATCAGTCTAATCTTAAAGGACAGTAATATGACCACCATGTCAAAGGGAGGATGTAGAAGAAAGGGAAGGCAGTGTAGACTCTCTCATTCTAGTAAGAGTTTTGGTTTTTATTATTCCAATTTCACTACACACACACACACACACACACACAGAGGCACACTCACACACACTCACTCATAGTAACACATACTCACACATTCACATAAACACACACCAAGCCATATACCAAGCCGCACATACTGCAATCTTTCAATTCACATGCATTTCTCGTGGCTCACAGTCCCTGGTTACAGTCAGTGATCATACCATGCTTTTGCCCACAATGATATGAACACTTATTTTCAAGCAGGGTAATATTTTCAACCTTATTATAGCCTCTTCTGGGACAGAAAGAACAGACAGCAAAGAGGTCTAGTCATTATTCCTTCAGCTTCTTTGAGGTCATCTCAGGAGGCAGGTCCCCACTAATCTATAGTATTAGCATTAACAGATAATACATGCATACATATATCTCTGGAACATTACAAACATCACATGTTTCCTTTGGTGCAAAAGTGAAATTTATCCTTCTGAGAAAGTTGCTTAGAAATTTTGTTGGAATGTATTTGAGAACAATAGTTAATATTCACAATTTGTTATATATTTATAAACATAGATATTTCTCTATATAATAGTTTTTTTTTCCTATAGTTTTCTATAAGAAAGAAAAATCTTAGCATACTATGAATGTTTGGGAGCATTAGGTCTACAAATGAGAATTTGGCCAAGCATCTCCTGGAATGGACTCATTTTTTATAAGTTATATATATTTATATGAGTAGTGGTCAGTGAATATAATCTTAAACAAATACTTACCCAGAGATACTCTCTAGATATTGGTGGCAGGAGCACCTACGGTACACAGATATCACTCCTCATATTTTGGTAAGAAACTGAAAAGGGCAAAGCTTTAAACTTCCTGTTTGCATTGCCCATGTTTCAAGTAGTCATGAGACATAATCTAGAAGGTAGGAGTTCAATTTCTTATAGTGGGTCTTTCACCAGAGGGGGCCCTAGGAGAAGGCAAGTCTATTGGGGTTCTGACATGACTAGGAAGCTCTGCATGTCAGTAGACATGGTGGCACATTCCACTGGTCAAATAAAGGTATGCTAAGACATTTAAAGAAAGAAACAAATATGCTTGAACTGTACAAGGCAGAAGAACCATATACACAATGAGTATGGACTTGAGTGTTTCTCTGTGGACACGTAAGGATTTATAATATATAGTCCAACTTTAATTTTTAGATAATATCTCTATGATCCATTACTTTTGCTCCACATGAAACAGCTTACTCTTCAGAAAACTATGAATGCCTCAAGAAGAGGAATTCTTGATATTTTCTTTTTACAATAGATATTTCCCAACACACATTATTTGTTGTGTGTCCAGCGCCTCCTAACCTGCAGGCCTGTATTTCTGAGAAGCTACAATCCATCAGGCTACAGCTAGCATGGAAGTACTCCTACAGGAAAGCACTTGTAACTTTATGTACATAACTGAAACAAGCCGGTCCATCGTACACCAGGTATAGAGCGGATATTGGAATGCTGTTCTCGTAGATGTTACCCTTGTAAGCACTAGATACTATGGTGTGCGGAACATGATGGTCCCCATGAAGAGCTTTTTCATGTCACATACAGGCGATACAGATTAGAAGTATTTGATGCCTGTTGTAGCTTTGGGAGGGTTGATGGAAATCTATTATTAATCTCATTACTTAGCATCAAAGAGTTCTAGACTACTGCAGTTGACTAATTAATATACTGCTGAGAAAGTAATTGCAATGTAGCAAGCACAACTACACGATAATATTCATCTTTCATGCTGACAAGGAGAATCTGCAAAACTATCTTTTTCTATAAAATAGGATTAATATGTTTTGCTTCCCAGATAGATGTATAAAAAGCAATAAGTAGGTTTTAAGCAAAAGTGAACGTGTGTGCGTTCTAAAGTTACAGAGTCGAAATATTGGCGCTTGAATTAGAGATCATTTATTTTGAATCTATTCTGGTAATTTTGAATTGCTTCTCTGTAGAATGGAGGGTTGGGGGAGGGCGGACAAAGAGGCAGGAAGTCTAGGCTTCCAGCCCCCCCACCCTCACGCCCTTTCCTCTACTGAAGCATCTCAGCAGTTCCACTTATTTTACGTCCTAGGTTTCCAGTTGTACTGATGCTTGGATAATTTTTTTTTTTTTTTTTGCTCCCTAAGGAATCGGATAAGCAGTGGCATCTTAGATAAGGGCAGTGACTCTGGGGACAGGTTTCCGGCATGCACACCTCTGTCACTTTGCAGCTGTCAGTAACCCCTTTCTCCATTAATTTCTTCAAGTATAAATTGGCCCTTTCACAGGGGTTTCGAGTGGATTAAATATGTCACTACATGTTAAGTACTAAGGACAGCATGATTAGTGCTGTATAAATATTATCTTTTATTTAGACATGAGATAGACCAATGGAGTTTGTAACAAAGGACTACAGAGCTGGAAAGGAACTTACATACTCTGAGATCTAAGAGCATTGTGTGCAGTATTTATATTTAAATGGCTAAACAGAGGTAATGTCAGAACCCAGAACCATAATACATTTTACAGTAATTTATGAGAGTAAATTAAAACATATTTAGTCTAAATGTGAGAATTCTGACAGTTTGTGCTTTACAAATTCTACTCCAAATTTTGAAGTAGAAAAGTATTCATTCTTTAATCAGCATTCTCACTCTTTTTTAGTAATGCATTTACATACAGAAGTCTACATAGGTTTCTGGATGGTGCTGGATGGATGGAGCACTACTCTACAACAGGCTAGTTATGTCTGATTGCCCATCCTCACCAACTTTTAGTCTGGGCCATGTTCTTGTCCTTTAAGTAGGGCTTGATCTGATTCATGCCTGGATTGTAGTCACACACAATACCTAGACCAGGTCAGATGTTCAGTAAGTATTTCTTAAATAAACAAGTGAGAGAAGAATGAGGCCCTTCTTTCTGCCGATCCCATTTAGAGCCCACATTGTAGGAACTGTACCTGAGGCAGGAATGCTTCACACTGTTGGGCAGTTGGTGGGCATTGCAAAAGACACCAGGGCAAGGACCCACGTGGGCTTTGCAATCGGCCCTGCCTAACCACTGTGGGCATGAGTCCACCCTGAGGAAGGGACTTTTTTGCTTTCTGCTTGCATAAATGTGCCATCCAGTGGTGCATCAGTGGTTTGTTGCTGCCGAAGGGAGGCTCGTTCCGCTCTGCCCCACAATGGTGCCTTTCAGGAAGGCGGCTTCCCTGCTCATGTCCCTGCTGGTCATCAGATCAGAGTTCCCTACGGGGCAGTGTCTGGCATTGTTGACTCAGGCTCCTGGGGCTAGCCTCAGAGCTGGCCTCCAGTTTCCTTGTGCAGTTAAACCATTTCCTGTCAGTAAACATTTCTGACACTGATTTGTCTCTTTGTCAATATTTATGTAGTCCCTGGTTGCTTATTAATTCTGCCAGTTAACTGTATTTTTGTACCTTTCTCTGGCTCCATCACAACTGATGATCTGCCCACGACACCTTCACTAACTGCTGCCCCATGCCCACCTCTCTTCTCTATTTCCTTATCAAACTTGTTCATATGATGCCTTGATTTCCACTTGTACTGCCTCAGACAATCTCATCCTGACATTCTTTTCTCAAATGCTAATCCTCTTTCATTCTGCTTTTCTGCTCAACTTCATACTCTACTTCTCCTCTGCCTTTTGGGCTCACATTCCCAGATGCCAATCCCTAAAGGAACATTGTCACATGCTTCTTATCTTCATCCCTGCATCTGTTGCTGACCCTCCAGCTATCATTAGAATCTCTAGAAATAAATGGACTCCTATGCCATTCCAAAGCAAACCAAATTCTGATTCCAATACCTGGCTTGAATCTACACAGTTTTGTCTGTACTATGTGTAAAATAATTTTTTAGATATATGGTTTTGTTCATTAAAACCTTAAAAAAATCACAAGCATATAAAATAATGTTTTCCCAGCAGACAATTTTTAAAAATTTTTTTTCAGTAATTTTTTTTAAGAACCCAGTTAGACAGAAACTTAACTACTAGGAAGATGCCAACCATACCTTTGCTGCTGATGATAATTGTCTTTGTCTTGAGATCTGAATTAGGATTCTAAATTTCTATACTGGGCAAAAAGCATCTAGATAAAATATACAATAATCATTTCTTACTGTTCTGAAACTGTATGCACATGCAAATTATGGAAGCAAAAAAGAACAGGCTCTAGTATATATACTGTACTATTTCTATTGTATATGAATCTTTTCATTAGATCAGTTTGTCACCATGAATCTTGAGTCTTTTATACCATCAAGTGGCCTGTACAAGATCATTATAAAAATCACTTTTCTTGGGCTATGTTTCTAAATCAAACATTTCATTTCCTTCTTTTGACATTTGAACACAGATATTCAATGTGCACCTTTAAGTTTCGTTTAGCTGCCTTTTCTTCACGAAAGAATCACAATTAAAGAAACCCATTTAAAAACTTCACAAGCTTTAAAAGGTTCTGAGCAATTAGGCTAGGTAATTAGAAACATGATAAAGGAGAAGCTTGGGAAAAGGATTTAAACCCCTATTGAACATTTATATCAAAAAATGAATAAGGAATAGAGAAAATTAGAAGCAAAGTTTATATCTGGTGGGCAAAGGAGAAAGCCAATTATTCTGTAACGTGCTTATTTATCTAGATTTAGTTATTCATAATATGTAGAAAAATCAGATGTGCTTGAAGAAAAGCAGAGTTGTTCCTTTTCATCTTGCAGGCAATAAAACACGCCTAAATGGGGAAAGGATTTCCTACTGGCAATATATGTTTTTTCAGTTCTTCAAAATATAAATTAAAAAGATAGTTAATATACATCTGAAGTTAACCAGGTAATATAATCTACTTTGCAAATCAGAAGATAAATTTTAGAAAGAGTGCAATAGCTCTACATGCAGAGACTAAGCTGGGAGCAGACAGATGCATTGCAAAAGAAGGCCACCCACATATGCACATGTTTCCTTGAACGAACAAGATGTTTCACTTGTGCCTTGTTTGGTGACTTGAACTATGGCTGCAAAGGGTATGTTCATAAACTTGAGACAAGCAGAGAAACAAATTTAGAAAAATTAGTAAATATAAAGATCACCTTGGAAGCACTACCTGTAACCTAAAATGAACAAAACAGAACAAAAAAACTCTTTCTATTCCATAAGTTTTTGCACCTAAAAATTCTTTTTAAATGAATCTGAAAGATCTATAACAATTTTAGGTTTTTAGGCTAGTGACATGAGGTATGTATTAGAAACAGTATATATTGTTAGGTTGTGTCTTTTTTTTTTTTTTTAAGCATTTTACAGTTTCTTGGCTATAGTTCTTCCTTTAAAAAGAGGTGATAAAATACATATGACAGGAACACCTGGGTGGCTCAGTCGGTTAAGCATTTGCCTTCAGCTCAGGTCATGATCCCAGGGTTCTGGGATCGAGTCCTGCATTGGGCTCTCTGCTCAGTGGGGAATCTGCTTCTCCCTCTCGTTCTGCCACTCCCCCTGTTTGTGCGTTCTCTCTCTGACATATAAATAAATAAAATCTTAAAAAAAAATACACATGACATAAAATGTGCCATTTTGGTCATTTTAAGGGTACAATTTGGTGGCATTGAGTACATTCATATTATTGTGCAACCATCACCACCATCTATCCTCAGAACTTTCTCGTGTTCCCCAACTAGAAACTCTGTTTATTGAATAGTAACTACCCCCCCGCCCCGGCCCTAGCCCACTCCCTGGAAACTCAACCACTCCACTTTCTGTCTCTATGACTTGTACTACTTTAGGAACCTCACAAGAAGCTCTTTGGTGACTGGCTTTTTTCTTTGTGGTAATGTTTTTAAGGTTCAATCATGATATAGCATATACCCAAATGTCTTTCCTTTTTAAGGCTGAATAATATTTCATGGTATGTATATACCTCATTTTCTTTATCCATTCCTGTGTCAATGGGTACTTGGATTGCTTCCACCCTTTGGCTATTACACATAATGTTGCTAGGAACATGAGTGTACAAATACCCATTTGGAACTGGAATTGTTGAATCATGTGGTAATTCTATGTTTAATTTTTTCAGTAACTGTCACACTATTTTACACAGCTGCTATACCATTTTACATTCTCATCAGGGGTGCACTAGGGTTCCAATAGCTCCACATCTACACGTGTTATTTTATGTTTTGTTTTGTTTAAATAACAACCATTCTAGTGGGTGTGAAATGGTATCTTATTGTGGTTATATTTCTTTTTAGTAGGATTTTCACCCAATAGCAACTAACTGACAAGAATTATCCAAAACCAAAGTTATGACATTTTCTTCATCCTTTCTCCCCCTAACTTTTAGGTTTGCAGACATTTATTTCTATAGTTAGAATTCCAGAGATCTGTATGATTATAAATTGGGGTCAAGATTCCACTTAGTAGGTGACAAAACAAACTCTGTTAGTGGGGAGTAAGCACGGTTGACCTGTGCAGGTCTGATTTCAAAGGTATTCTATTATGATCTCTCCTGGGCACTGTGGAAATTAATTTTGGGAAAAAACACAAATTTCTAACATTAGATTCTTTCTCAATAGGGGTCCTCTTAAATAAAATATCATAATTTTGACAGTTAATTATGAACTAGAAATATGCAGATTAAAATGACTTTGGACATCAGGAAAGCATTTGGTATATTTTATCTGAAAGGAGCCCGGCATGAGTTCATCTGTCTCATGAACAAATTAGTCAAAAGATAAATGACTTAATTTTGCTCCTTCCCTGCCTCAGGCTTATTTTAAATATCTCAGGTGGTCTAATGGAATTGGGCAATAACATGACATTTAATAGAATTTTATTTGCCTGGTTACCATTCTTACTGTTATTGACATGTAATTCAAAAGTACAAGGTAAGAATTTTCTACAGTTTTGTCAAAATTCACATTTACTTTTTTTGTTTGCTCACTAAGTCCAAAGTCATAATTATCTCCATTTTGTAATTGCAGGTTAATCTGAAATTGATGAATTTGTTAATGTTGATTATTTAATAAGTAATCAGATTGTTTTTTCTATTTTATTTGTATTTTGAATCTTTGGACTGAAAATTTTCAAAAATGTATTGGCTCAAAATATTTTACATCTTATTTGAACTATTGAATTTCATTGTTTTTGTTCCCTGAGGTTGCATAATTTTAGAATATTTGGGCTAGAAGGAAACAAAGAAATTAACCAAACCTACATATTAATTTTGAAGAAGAATTGATTCCTAGAAAAATTAGACTTATTCACTCAAAATGGGCTCCCTGGTTAATTCAAATAGGCTTGGATTAAACTTCTGACTGGTCAGGTAGTAATTGGTCAGTTACTCACTTTACATCAACTGTCATGTCACAGCCCTATTGCAAAAATGACTACATGAGGTAGACAATTAGGTAAATAAATTCAAGTATCAGTTTATTTATTAATACTAAACTGCTTTTGTTGGAAATCTCGCTAAAATGTACTTGGTGTTCTTCTCCTTCTTAATTGATCTACAAAAAACAAACAAAAAAGACTGTAGCGTTCATCCTGAGTGATGGTTTCTGTATTATGTCATTTCAGGAAATCAGGTTGTTTACTCAAAGTCACATCCCCCATTCTGTTATAAAGGAAGGCTCTGTGGCAAATGTTTATGAGTTGAAAGTTTTTCTCCCATTCTCTGTGAGGAAGACCAGGATGGCATACAATCTGACCTCCGAATAAATGAGCTATTCTTGAAATTATAAGAGAAAAAACTTATTGCCTGTTTTTTTTTTTAAACATCAGTTGTGGACACTGAATCATGATTCATATTTAGGGCCCCATGGAAATAGGTTTAAGGCAGAAAAGCCTTCATTTGCTGATTGTTGTTGTTATTACCTTCCTGAACATTGTCCACATCTATGTTACCTTAAATATGTCAAAATTTTTTTAAAATTGGAATTTCCTGAACCTAATAAAATGAAATAAACTCATTTAAGGTGTTGTGAATAGCATACAACATTTCATTTTTTTTTCCCGTGGGCAAACGTCTCTTGAATTTTTTAAAGATCGAATTGAAACAATAATTTTATTCATTTGTATATATTTGTTCGCCCTCCAGAAGGGGATGGAAGATGGTACCAGGAATGTAAAACAAAACAAAATACATAGCCTTTTTTGCAAGATGACATTTCAGAAATAGTCCATACCTTGTAGATTTTTCTGTCCCTGAGATTGACCATTTAATTTCCAAAAACACTTCTATAGATCTTTTATCCCCGGGACATATTCTTAAAGCATATGGACACAGATGGTCCTGAAAACGCTGCCTCACAACATGATTCCTGACCTCAGCCACAGGCTTTCCATATGCTTCCTCTGAAGGATGCAGTTCTTTCTGGTTTTTCGAAACCTTGGGCGGTTTGGATGCTCCACTATCAGCAGGCCACTGTGCTGGTCCCCTTCCTCTGCCCGTGGTGGTGCTTCATTACACTGTGCAATTCTAGTTCTAACCCACATTCAATTCACAGTCTTTAAGACCCACAGGAGTCAACATTCGAGTATGGGACTTTGGGGAAATACAGTTATAAAGTATTAAAAACAATATTTGTTCTATTTATTTCTTTAAAAATTTGATGAATCCAAGCCCAACGTAATATATAAGTACAATATTATGCAGAAGAGGTGGTGTGGTTTCTATTATGTGTACTTATGAAGAGTGACAGGCCAGAGTGCTCCAAGTAGCCAAATGCATAGAGTTATGAATCCTAATTCTATGAAAATCATTCACTTAATATTCCACTCTGACCAAGACTCTAGAGCTCACTCTCTAAATCTTCATTGTGGTGGTAATATTAACTGAGAATTCATAAAAACCTAGGGGAAATAAATGATCCTCTAAATGAAAATTATTTAAATTATGCTAGTACTGTATCATATTTTTAAAAAGAGACAATTACACTATATTTTTATTTGTAATCTAATACTAGATTTCTCTCAAATTTCAAAATAGTCACATTGACTAATTCAGATTTTATATGTGCATGAAACACTAAAGTAGTTATGAAATTTCAATATTTAAAGGACTTCATTAAGAATAATGTTCAATAAGGCAATGAAATATCTATATTGCATATTTATTTTTCTTAGTATTAAAAATTATCCACAGTAGGGCTCGTTTTTATAAATATGAACTATATCCTAATTTCCATCAGAGTAGAGATAGCATTTGACTTCATACATAAATGCTTACAGTATGTCTAAAACTGTGAGGGGCTGTCTCTGTGTAGTAGGCATATCAAACTTTTATCAAGCTAGGCCAGTGGGAGCAGTTTTTTGTGGGGAAGGGTATCTGGAATGATGAAATGTATGCAGAAATATTCTTGTGGCCAGTTTTTTGATGGACTCTTCTGCTTAAATATGCTAAAAGCATATTGCTTAATTTACACATTTATTCATAATGTATTGACCCCTGAATTCCATCCTCAGAGGTCCATGAAGATCCACATAAATTAAGTTAGGAGCCCCTGTGTTAAATTTATTCACTGAATTAAGCCAATCCATACTAAAGATGAATATTGGGGCCATGTTGTTTTAACTCCTTATAGAATTGCCTTTACTTGTTTTTAATTTTTTCTAGCACCAGTCAAAATTTATAAGCATTAAAGTAACTTAATAAAAAGCTTTGTTATTAGTATTTTAAGGATTTTTTCATTCATTCATTTCAAAAGTATTTTTTGAACACTTATTCTGTGCTTAGCACTGTTCAAAGCCACAGTGATAGAGTGGAAAAAAAGATTTTAGAAATCTGATCTCCTTCTTCTAGTAGTTGTGAGGTATAGATGATAAATAATAACAAAATAAGCAAATGGCATAATCTCTTACAAGATGATAAATATTGTGGGAAAAGTAAAAGAATGAGCAAATGAGAGTAAGAATAGTTGCAATTTAGAGTAGTCAGAGAAGGTCTCTATGAGAGGGTGACCTTGGATCAGAAATTTAAAGAAGGTGAAGGAGTATACCCTATGGACATCCAGTAGGAGGGCATTCTTTTTTTTTTTTTTTTAAAGATTTTATTTATTTATTTGAGAGAGAGAGAATGAGAGATAGAGAGCACAAAAGGGAAGAGGGTCAGAGGGAGAAGCAGACTCCCTGCTGAGCAGGGAGCCTGATGTGGGACTCGATCCCAGGACTCCAGGATCATGACCTGAGCCGAAGGCAGTCGCTTAACCAACTGAGCCACCCAGGCGCCCCAGTAGAAGGGCATTCTGAGAAGAGGAACCAGCAGGTGCAAAGGTCCAGAAGCAGGGGAGTAAGTAGTGTGCTAAAGGAACAGCAGAAAGGTCAGAGTGGCTGCCAGAGTTATAGAGAGGAGAGACTGGAGAGGCTGCCAGAGTGAGTAACTCTGTGTGCTATAGACTAGAAGTCAGGGGGTGGGGTGGGGAGAGTGAATTAAATTCCAGGACTACTACTCACTGTCTATGAGACTTTAAGCAGATCATTTAACACTCCTAAGCTATCTATTATCTGCATTCCTTATAGTTGTGGCCCCTTGGTTCTTTATATAATGTAGAAAATAAAGATAATATGATAGATTCTATTGGTTCATGAAATCCAATATGCCACAAGAGGCAGTGGGTAGGGTTCTCAACAGGTGCACCTGCCAGTATTAGCAGGTTAGAATGAGAATTCCAAGATGGAACCCACCAGCATTAGCACTAGCAAGGCAGAATGTGATCTTAAGAATGAAGCCCAATAGTGTCTCCATCCCCAGAGAGTGTTTCAGCAGTTACCTGCCTCTTGGGCCCTCCTGGGACAAGTAAGTGGATCTCTTTTAGCTATATTCTAGGCTCTTTTCTGACGTGTGTTATCACTGGGTCCCAGGGAAAGTGAGACTGCATACAAGTCCTTTAAGAGCAGGTTCTCCATTTTCTATAGATTTGTGGTTTTCCTGGATGTAATCCCTGTTAGTTTACAAAGCCCAGCTTTGGGGAGGCTCGTCTCTTTGGTGCAAGATCCAAGGACTAGAGTGCCTGACATGGAGATCTAATCTCTTGGTCCTCAGGGAGAAACTTCATGTTTTTGAGATCCCTCCCAATTGTGTATTGCTCCTCCTGGGGAGAGGGTTCTTTTTTTGGTGTCACCTTGCTTTTGCCACTCCTGCCCACCTTGACACTGTCCCTTTGTCTTTTGTCACAGAGGCTCTATTTATCCAGTTTTCAAGCTGATAGTGTAGGGATAGAAAAAGATATTCTATGCAAGTGGAAATGAAAAGCAACACTTATATCAGACAAAAGAGACTTTAAGACAATTTTTTAAAAAGATTTATTTATTTATTTGAGGTTGGGGGTGGGAATCTTCAAGCAGAGTCCCCACTGAGCATGGAGTCCAGTGCATGGCTCCATCCCAACACCTGTGAGATCAAGACCTGAGCCAAAACCAAGAGTTAGACATTCAACCGACTAAGCCACACAGGTGCCACTGACAAAAAAGAATTTTAAACAAAGACTACAAAAAAATGGCAAAGAAGGGCATTATATCATGATAAAGTATTCAATCAACAAAAGGATATAAAGTTTGTAAATATTTGCTCACTCAACACAGGAGGACCTAATTATATAAAGCCAATATTAACAGACATAAAGAGAGAAATTGACAGCAATACAATAATAGTGGAGGACTTTAAACCCCCACTTACATCGATGGATAAATCATCCAGACAGAAAACCAACAAGGAAACAAATGACCTTAAATGGACTTTAAGGACACATTAGACCAGATGTACATAATAGATATATATATAGAACATTTCACCCCCAAACAGCAGAATACACATTCTTTTCATGCACATGGAACATTCTCCATGATAGACTGCACATTAGGCCCCAAAACAAATAACAAATTTAAGAAGATTGAAAGCATATCAAGCATCTTTCCTGATCACAATGGTTTAAAACTAGAAATCAACTACAAGAAAACTGGAAAAAACACAGACACACGGAGACTAAACAACATGCTATCAAACAACCAATGGGTCAAAGAGGAAATTAAAAAGCAAAAAAAAAAAAAAAGAAAGAAAGAAAGAAAGAAAAAAATACGCTGACACAAGCAAAAATGGAAAAACACAAGTTTCCAAAATCTATGGGATGCAGAAAAAGCAGTTCTAAAAGGGAAATTTATAGCTATACAAGCTTACCTCAAGAAAAAAGAAAGTTTCAAATAAACAATCTAATATTATACCTAAAGGAACTAAAAAAAGAAAAACAAACAAAACCCACAGTTAGCATTAGAAAGGAAATTATTAATAAAGGTCAGAGTGGATTAAAGACAGGCAGAAGAGAAAGAAAAAAGAAAGAAAAAGAAAGAAAGATAAGAAAGAAATGAACTAAGCTGGTTCTTTGAAAAGATAAAGAAAATTCATAGACCTTCAGCTAGATTTATCAAGAAAAGAAAAAATCTCCCAATGAACAGAAGTCCAGGATGGCTTTACAGGTGAATTCTACCAAATATTTTTAAGAGAGTTAATACATATTCTTCTCGAATTATTCCCAAAAATACTGAAGAGGAAAGAATGTTTCCAAACTCATTTTATGAGGACGGCAGTATCCTGATACTAAAACTAGACAAAAACACAATAAATAAATAAATAAATAAATTAATTAATTAATGATAGGCCAATACCTCTGATGAACACAGATGCAAAAATTCTCAACAAAATATTGGCAAACTGTATCCAGCAATAAAATAAATGGCTTATACACCATGATAAAGTAGGATTTAATCCAGGGATGCAAGGATGGTTTAACACCTGCAAATCAATCAATGCAATACACCACATTAATAAAATGAAGAATAAAAACTATATGATGCAGAATAGATGAAAAAAAAGCATTTGACAAAATTCAATGTCCATTAATAATAAAAACTCTCAAAAAGTGGGTATAAGGAATGTACTTCAACATAATAAAGGCCATATTTGACAAACTCATAGCTACCACCATAGTCAATAGTAAAAAACTGAAAGCTTTTTCTCTAAGATCAGGGAGAGAGTTTTTATATATACTTTCTTAGGCAACTTTAATCACCTCACCCACACCCACACAGACTAATGTTTTAGTCATGTTCATCCCTCTGCAGGAATATATGAAATATCTGGAAGCATTTTTGCACCTGAATTTAGCTTCACTGAGCATCACTGTCCCACTTTCTCTCAGATTGACCCTCTCCCAGGTGAAGCATTGAATACATCAAGCACCAGGCCCTGGAAATTGGAAAGTGGCAGAAAAATTCTTCTCTGATTTGCCTCATCAAAGGTTCCAACTCTGGAGAACAGGTAAGAATAACAG
This sequence comes from Callorhinus ursinus, assembly GCF_003265705.2. Lineage (NCBI taxonomy): Eukaryota > Metazoa > Chordata > Mammalia > Carnivora > Otariidae > Callorhinus > Callorhinus ursinus. The sequence goes on from NW_027397116.1 coordinate 10,867,508, forward strand.
TCTTACCCTGTCCACTGACTACTCCTTCTGCCCTCTCCTTACAAATTTACTTTACGGACACAATTGCCATGAACAAAAAGTTTGTGAGACACCCTCTGAAAATTCTTTCTAATTTTAAAGATTTTATTTATTTATTTGACAGAGAGAGAGACAGCAAGAGAGGGAACACAAGCAGGGGGAGTGGGAGAGGGAGAAGCAGGCTTCCTGCTGAGCGGGGAGCCCGATGCAGGGCTCAATCCCAGGACCCTGGGATCATGACCTGAGCAGAAGGCAGACGCTTAACGGCTGAGCCACCCAGACACCCCTGAAAATTCTTTTATAATGTGTGGCATTCAATAAATTGTAAAAGGGTATTTTTCTTAATAACTCTTTATCTATGCTGCTACTTCCATTCATCTTGCTGCAATTAATTTTCTGTGCTGTGACTATTATATGCAGCATTCTAAGTATCAAGTGCAAAGGAACTATTCCTATGGGGAATATGTAAGATTAAAATGTTATAGTCTATCTTAATAAGAAAATTCAATTTCCTTATTAAAAAGGTTTTTTTACATTTTCATGTTGAAGTGTAATTATAATTTAATTTAATCTTATTTAATTTGATAGCAAAAATGTAGTAAAAAATAGTTTTTGGTTTAAGGTCATGGAATAGTATCCATGGAACTTGCCACAGACCTATCTCATGGGAGACACATGGAAGATGATTTGATTTGGATAAATTACTATCTCCAGATTTGGATAAATTACCATATACTTCAAGTGATTAAAATGTAAAAGAAAATTGCTATTAATCATATTTAGTCAGAGTGAGCACTGGACACAAGCTATAGAAGGCAAAGAAGAAGAAACAATCATAATTAAGGCATCTGTAGAATACTTGTTTTTATAAATAGGAACAATTAAAGGTGATGCTTTTTTTTCCATGCATTCCTTCAACGAATATTACTGAGTTCCATAATGCGCCAAACTGATTGTTGTAGTTTCTGGGAGTATTTCCAAGAAAAGAGAGATGGTCCCTGGCCTCCTGAGGCTGATGTTCTAGTTGGAGAGAGTAAACAAGAAAGTAAATATTAAACGGGAGCTGAGGAAGTGGCGTTAGGAGGAGGTGGTGCTGGTAAGGAAATAGTGGTGTGGTGCGGGGGTGGCAGACTGTTCTTCGAGAAAGAGGAGTCAGGGAGCATCTAACCTGACATGTGAGGAGAGACTTGAATGAAGTTAGAGAGTAATGTGTGTCGGCCTCCTAAGCAAAAAGAATTCCTGTCAGAGAAAGCAGCACGTAAAAACTCCCCGAAGAAGCTCTGAGCTTGGTATTTTGAGGAATAGCAAGAAGACAGCCTTTGGCAAGATGGCAGTGAGCTAGACAGGGCAGGGGGTCAGGCTCTACGAATAGCAGCCAGAGCAGGCAAGAGCAAGAGCAGGGGTGGTGGTAAGGTGTGAGACTTCATACTGAGAGAGAGGGGAAGCCTCGGGATAGCTCTGAGTAGGTGAGGGGCATGAGCCAACTTAGGTTTTGGTAACATCTCCCTGGCCGCTGTGGGTGTGGGGCCCGCTTGACTCTCAGGAGATGAGATCGAAAGCAAAGGATAGGAAGTCAGCGCTTTATTCCTAGGGCCGGGTGGCGCTCCGACTAGGTTTGCAGTGGTGGAGGTCAGACGAATTGAGCAGATTCAGAACATATTTTATTTTATTTATGTTTATTTTTTTAAGATTTTATTTTTATTTATTTGCCGGAGAGCGAGCACGTGAGAGAGAGAGAGAGCACGAGTACACAAGCAGGCAGAGCGGCAGGCAGAGGCAGAGGGAGAAGCAGATTCCCAGATGAGCAAGGAACCGTATGCGGGACTCGATCCCAGGAGCCTGGGATCATGACCTGAGCCAAAAGCAGGTGCTTAACCCACTGAGCCACCCAGGCGTCCCCAGAACATATTTTAAAGGCAGAACCTGAAGCACTTAATGCTTTGGATTTGGGTTATAAGAGAAATAACAAATCAGGAATGACTTCTGGTTTAAGGTTTGAGCAACTAGACAGATGATGACGCCATTTACTAAGATGAGAAAGCTGGGAAAAGATTAGGTTTGGGGGGAAAATCTCAAATCCTATTTTAGATGTGTTAAGGTTGGGATGTCCATAGAAATGAGGAAATCATCCAGGTTTTGATGGGATTTAAATTTTATCAGGGGGCGCCTGGGTGGTTCAGTCATTAAGCATCTGCTTTCAGCTCAGGTCGTGATCCCTGGGTCCTGGGATCGAGCCCCGCATCGGACTCCCTGCTCCGCGGGAAGCGTGCTTCTCCCTCTCCCACTCCCCCTGCTTGTGTTCCCTCTCTCACTGTCTCTCTCTGTCAAATAAATAAATAGAATCTTTAAAAAAAATAAAAAGTAAATTTTGCTATCAGGATATGAACACCACTGGATTATATGTAAACCATGGTTTCTCAATGTCAGCGTTTTTGCCCTTTTGAACCAGATAAAATCTCTGTTGTGGGGATTCTCCTGTGCATTGTAAGATGTTCCCTGGCCTTTACCTCCTAAATGTCTGTAGCTCTCTTCCCCTCTATTGTAACAACCAAAATTGTTTGCAGACATTTCCAGGTATCCACTGGCAGGAAAAGTCACCCCCCCTAGTTTAATAACCACTGGTGTAAATAGAAGCAAGAAAAGAACCAGAGGAATACAGAATAAGCCCTGGACCACCCCAATAGGTAGAGACTGAGAAAAAGATGGGCAGCCAAGGACACTTACAAGGTGCAACCAAAGAAGTAGTAGAAAATCGCAAAAAGACTGTCAAGTGAAAAGATAAAAAAATTGAATTTATCCTTTATAAAGCGATAATAGCTGCACTACTAAAGTATAAGTTCCTATTGCCACAAAAACTGGTAATATTTCTGAGTAAGCAGAGTGATGCTTTTAAAACCACAGTCAGGCCACTCCTCCTCTACAATGTTTTCCCTGTGGCTTTTAAAGTAAAAGCCAACATTCTAACAATGGTCCCAAAGTTCCCACATGATTCTGGCCTCCACACTCTCACTGTGTCCAGGGACTTGATCTCTCCCCCAACCCCTGGCGCACCCCATTGCACAAGGGCAGACATTTTTCTGCATTTGTGTTCATTGCCCATGACCCATATGCAGGGCTTTGCCCTCGCTGTTCATTCTAACTGGGTCCTTCCTCCCCAGGTATCTGCTGGGCCCCCCCTTCAGCTCATTCAGTTTTGCTTAAATGTCTTCTTCTCCACTGACCTCACTTGTTTAAACTGCAATGCCTCTCAGGGAGGAACTCCCCAAGCCACCGCCTACTTTATTTTGCTCCACTACATTTATCACCATTGAGCAAACTGCTTATTTATTTATTTTTTACTAACTTTTCTTATATTCTGTCTCCCCCTATTAAAATGTCAGTTCTGTGAAGGATTTTCAGCTGTGTTATTTACTACTCTATCCTTAGCATCTGTAACAGAGCTTCCCACATAGTAGATACCCAATGGATATCTATTGAATCAATAAACAAGTAAAGGAACTAACATTGATAGAGTGCTTACTATTTGTCAGGCACCAACCTAAAAGCATCATAATATTACCAAATTGATTAAATTTCTTATCATTTAATATTTTGTCAAGAATTTTTGTTTTCCCTTTAATTAACAAGTATCCTGCCTTTAGTTTGTTCAAAAATACATTCAAAGGTTGTGATGTCGGTTACTGTGCCAGGATTTAGGAACAAAGTAGCAGGGCCGTTTAGGAGAAGGACAAGCTAAACATTTTGAAAGGATAGGATAAGCAAGGTGTGAGGGAGATCTGACCAGGGACCTGTCACAGGGGACAGCGGGCAGTTCCTCCAGTGGAGGAACACATACATTGACTTCAGGGTCAGGGAAATCTTTCTGGAAGAGGTGGATCATTGAGCTTTGTTGGAAAAATGATAAGAATTAAGCTAGAACAAAATGGGCATTCCCGAACGAGAATGACGTATGGGTTAGCGTAAGACAGTATTGTCCATTTAGGAATCTTTAAGGAAGTTTCATTATGTATTTACTGGCATGACTTGGAATGAGACTCATCTCCTTATCAAAAAAGTTTTCATATTCTTAGACCTCTGCAAGGAGCTACTGGGAGATTTTTAAGCCACGGAATGATATGATCATCTGATCAAATTTTAGAAATTGCAGTTTGGTATATATTGAAGGTTTTACTGTCAGAGAACCAGACAGGTAGTGGGACTATGGCATTTTTCTAGTAGAATACAGACCTGAACAATGTGGCATTGAAATGAACAAAGAAAGGTACTTAGAAATCTTACTGTGTTAAATTATAATTAGCTAATAATTATATTTTCTTAAGACACATATCATGATAGGAAACCAATGCCCCATACCATTTGTTTCTTTGTGTCCACTGTCTTTTTTGAAAAATTCTACCCTTTGGATAATTTGAAATATGATATATGAAAATGAAGGGGACTGAGCTTTTAAATATTACTGACATCTAATATTATAGGATAAGCTAACCATTTTTTACACCTCAGTTTTATTCAAATTTGTCAGACATTCACTGAGAACACAGGCTCTATGCCACAGAACTTAAATATTCAGAACACTCACACACATAGTCTGTATTTTCAAAATAAATCACTAAAAGACAAACCAAAATACATATATCTATATCTTTATATAGATAGATAGATATATTTGTTTTGGTTTATGACTATAACTTGGGTTTGGATTTTTATGGAAAAGTACATTAATTATCAAGAAAACAGACAGCTCTATTATTTTTAAATATGATCCCTCTAGCCTTTATTTAATAAAAGCTTTTCTGTTGGTTCATCTAAATGTTGCCCTTTGATGAGCTTTAGACTTTATCGGTTTAAGGAGTTCAGCCCTCAGATTAATGGGCAGGCTGAGAACCAGATGTCTGTTGTCAGGGCTGAAAACCCAATTAAAATGGAGGTCGTGAAGGTGAGGGGAAGAGAAAGGGTCAACAAGAGCTCGTTTGAGCAGGGCATAGGCTGGTGGAAATCAGAGGTTTTGCGCTACATTGGCAGATGTGTTAAGAAAACTAATCCATAGATACTTTTATCAAATGCTTTGAAACTTCTGAACCATATGGGATTCAGGGAGATATTAATCACAAAATTTTCAGGAAGAGTTTGCTCTGAATGTTGATCTCAAAAGTAAAACACAATTTTGAAAAATCCATTAAAACATATGTATTAGTACAGTTATCAAAAATCTCAGTAAAGATTTTTAAGTCATATCTGAAGTGTCTTTCTGCCTATATATATATTAATATTTGAATAACCCACCTGTTTAATTCTTCCTAGTCAATAAACTATTGCAAAATTTTCTTCTGCCTCTTATTTCTTTGGCCTCACTGCCTGTCATGTCATCCTGGAGGGCACTCCAGGTTAATCTTTTTAAAGCATATTCTAAAGCATAATATGTCAATATTTTTTAAAAAATCTATGAGAACTCCCAGTTGGTTACTAAGTAAAGTCCAATTGTTTTCTCCCAAAACCAAAAATTTTGTACAGTTTGAGCCAATCTTCCTTGCATTCATGTATTCATTTGATAAATGTTTTTAATGCACCCACTGTGTGTCAGACATTCATCTAGGCTTTAAGGATACAACTGTAAATACACAAAGCCCTCACTTTCATGGGATGTGTAGCCTGGTGGAAAGAGTAGAGAAATGTATGCACACACAAAACACACACACACACATACAGAGAAAATGAAAAATATTCTGGTGGAAAACATAATGAATAGCGATTGTCATGGTATTGTGTGGTGGGTTGTTTGTTTTTTTCTTCTTTTTTTGCAAAAGGTATTTGGATAAGGCTTTACTGAGAGGGTAACTTTTTGTGGAGGCTTACAGGAGGTGAGAATTGAATATTGAAGTATTTGAGGGAAGACCAAGAGGCACATACTAGTTGATGTGGCCAGAGAGGCAAGAGGGAAACCAGATCAGGTAGGATAATATAGAGTATCATTAAATCTATTGACTCTAGTTGAGACTACAGGACGTCATTTAAGAACTTTGACAGAAAGATGCCATGATATGGCTTATACTTAAAATGGCCACTCTGACTGGTGTATTTGAATAGACTTTGGGGGGAAATAAATATACGGGGATCGTGGAATTTATAGATGATTTTATAGCCAATGAACTTGTGAGTTTACCAAGGAATAAGGATAGTTATAAAGGAGTGGGGTCTGGGAACTGCACCTGGGCCCTCTAATATACTCAGACAGTTGAGGGCGGCACCCACAAAGCCTTAAAAGGAATGAGTGAGCAACAGGAAAATCTAGGAAAAGGTTTATCTCATATAAAGAAAAGTGATCAAGGAGTTTCAGAGAATCGACTGTTAAATGCTGCTCTTAGGTCAAGTCAGATGAGGGCTGAGAATCATCACTGGATTTAACAAAAGAGAGGTTACTGGTGATCTTGAAAAATATATTCAGTTGACTATTATGGGTGAGAGGGTAGGTGGGCAGAATCTGGGAAAGGCAAGCATAGACAACTCTTTTGAGGAGTTTTATTATTAAAAAATAAACAACAAAACATAGATAAGAGTTATAGATGAAGGGTGATGTAAAGTAAATAAGCAAATTGATGAAAAGAGTGGGGACACTTCTGAGTATTCATGAGGAAAGATGGAGCATGTTCATTGAGCAAACATATATGCAACATATATCCCATGTTCACTTTGGGGTGGAAATTTAACACCAGAATGAAGCAAAATTCAGCCCCTGATATCAGGACCTTAACTTAGGACAAGGAGAAGGAACTATGGGCCTGTTCCAAGAGCTGGTATAAATTAGATGGGGTCTTGGGTTCATTATCTTAGATAAGCAATGCAAGGCCTTGCTTGTTCATAGGCGAGAACCATGTCAGTTGACCTTGAGTCCAGGCTTCTGCAGAGACAGCTAGTGGATTTGTTAGTGGGGTCTGAAAAGACACAATAGCTGATTAGAGGGAAACTGTTCTCTGAAAAACAAGCATTAAATTTTCTGCCAACCTCATTAATCCTGTGAGGCACAGTTTCAATCCCTCTTGGGTTATGATCATTCTTCAGTTTTGAAGGAATTGGGATAACGACTGCTCTGGTTACTTCCCTATCTCCTTGGGTGAGCTAAGTTTCAGGTAAAGAGCAGTTTTTGCAAATCTTAGCTATATGCAAAATCCCTAACGTGCCTACAAGCAAGGCTAAGCAGAAGTTTCTAACCCACAGGTCATAGCAGCAAGGGAAATAGAAGCAATATGGAATCAGAAACGGGAAGTTTCTCCTGTTATACAATGGGTTTGTGGAGATTCCCTGTCAGTTGAGTAAAAAAGTATAAATAAATCAAAGAAAAGAAAAACAAGGAATATGTCCAGGTTAATCACAAACAAATATATTGAAATATATATTTCATTTCTGCAAGTAAATGGAAAGTTCTGAAACTATTGTTCAGGCAAAGTAAAAAATAAAATATTACTTTGTAACAGTTGAGTAAAGATAAAAATGTTTTCTTAAACTCTGATAGAGGAAATGTGGATGGTTCCATATGGCCTTTTTTAATTGAAAATAAGATGAAAACATCAAAAATATCTTTAAAATATATGTATTGTTCAAGGACTAAGCATATATGCACAAGTATATAAATTTCAAGATTGTTGATAGACACATAAAGTGGGAAAAATAAAGAAGTTGAATAAATGATTGTATGGGAAAAATAAAGAATAGTTGAATAAATGATTATATCAATAAAAAATGATGGATTGGAGCTGTACATACCAATAGACTTGGAGAAGTTTTCATAAGGCATTATTGAATAAAAAATGTAAAATGTAAAAGTATAATATAATGGGTGTTTATAAGGAGGGAAATTAAAACATATGTTCTTGTATGTGTACATGTATGTACATGTAAGATGTGTCTTTCTAAGATTGATTGATACATACAAGTAGTGGCTTATAGTTGCTTTTGTATTTGTATATGAACTTTGAAAACCATAGGAGGAAAAGCACCACTTTGTTAACCTTAATAAAGGCATTGAATTAATAGATTTAGGTAAGGAAGACCAACGGTTAGTAAAATTGTTAGATGGAAGACTAATGGTAAACTGGATATTTTTATGGCACCAAAGCATCACTCCACAAGTTACTAGCTGTTCCTAAGGGGGAAAAAATATGTAACTTTACAAAGGAGAGTTAAGGCTGTCACAACTTCAATGTGATAATTCTAGCAATGGTATTGGGATGATTAAGCATATGTCCATCGTGAATATTATGTTATGGAATGGACGAGTGTGTGATATTCATTTTTCCTTCAAAAAAAAAAGTAAAACACACATTTTCAAATTAAAAGTTCATAGCTTGATTAATGTTCACATGTGAAAAGTCCTGTTTAACCACCATCTAGAACAAACTTGAATATTACCTGCACCACACAAATCTCCCCATAAGTCACCAACTCACCAATCCCTCCTCCCATAAGTTATCACTCTTCTGGCTTCCACCACCTCCTATACAGCAAGTTTCCATAAATGTTTCACCTGAGTCTGATTTATCTGATAGGTCTATATTCTGTATACAGAACTACAGAGAATAACAACATGAGTAAACAGTCTAACAGATCTAGAAAACAGTGTAATCCAAAGGACAACTTGTCTGATCTCTGCACTGAAAGCAGCAGGTAGAGGAAAGGAAGCAACTGTTACACATTTTAAAAAACAAGAGAAAAATCACAATAAATTGAACTGGTGGCCTTGACTGGATTCTAACTAAAGCAAACCAGCTGTAAAAGACACTTGGTAAAAGACTTGGGTAAATTTGAATATAGATCGAGTAATTGTGATACTAAGGAACTATTTTTAACTGTTGGTTGTGAATATTATATTGTGGCTATGTTGGATGATATCTTTTTTGGAGTGGTGGGGGGTGGGAGGGATGGGGTGGCTGGGTGATAGACATTGGGGAGGGTATGTGCTATGGTGAGCGCTGTGAATTGTGTAAGACTGTTGAATCACAGACCTGTACCTCTGAAACAAATATATTATATGTTAAAAAAAAAAAGAAGAAGAAGATAGTAGGAGGGGAAGAATGAAGGGGGAAAATCAGAGGGGAAAACAAATCATGAGAGACTATGGACTCTGAGAAACAAACTGAGGGTTCTAGAGGGGAGGGGGGTGGGGGGATGGGTTAGCCTGGTGATGGGTATTAAAGAGGGCACGTATTAAATGGAGCACTGGGTGTTATACGTAAATAATGAATCATGGAACACTATATCAAAAACTAATGATGTAATGTATGGTGATTAACATAATAATAAAAATATATCTTTTTTGGAGCTACCCACTGAAATATTTAGAGGTGAAATGTTATTATATCTGTAATATATTTATAAATATTTTTGGGAAAAACAGATAAGTATAACAAATTGTAATTGATCAATCTAGAATAGATTATAAGTATGTGAGTGTTTATTATATGATTCTTTCCTATGTGATTGAAAATTATTAGGAAGATTAAAAAGGGACACATAAAGGGTACCCATCTATTACATAGACTTTTTACTCCAGATTTGCCAGCATAATATATTTGAACTTTTCTACATGTTTTAATCACAGAAATTTTCTTCTTCACCTGAATTTATATTTATAGGTCTATTTTACTGATATTGTTAACAATCTAAACCTTTCTAGCGTTGAATCCAAATTTCCTTACAAAGGATTTCACACTAATAGAATTGAAATTGTTTCAATTTCAGTATTACTGGAATCCATTTAACAGGTTTTTCCTTCAAACTTCCATTTTCTTTTACTCTGTAGAAAATCAATATGAAGTTAAGAAGGGACTGTTAGCTAAAATTACAAGAGGTTAACTCTTCCTCATTTATACTTTTAATGGCCCTAAGTAGACATCTTATTCTTTAATTTCAAAATGGAAGTTTTCTAAAAGACTGCTTTATATATGAATACTTCTTTTATTACACAGATTCTTTGTCATGTTTGAAATGGTATTTGAACAGAAAAATATCTCTTTTACCAAGAATATCTAACAAAACATATGATTAAATACAAATAGAATTATACGTTAAACCCCAAACTGGTAAAGGCCAGAAACACCATCAGCTTAATTAAGGCTGTGCTTTCAAAGTTCTAGTCTAGAATACCACTGAACTGGATATCAAAAGATTACACAATATCTGTACTTTGAGATTATAAGTCATTTATGATCTCTAGATGGTATAGCTTATTTGGTTGGTGCCTTATTTTTATAATATTCATAATCTGTTTGTGGGGCTTCCAGTATAAGCCAAACTGTAAAGTAGACATGAAATTAAATATTTTTGGAAGTTCACTAGTTCATACAGTATATACTGAGATTTCGTTATAAAAATATCACAAAGATTTTATATCGTTTGTAGCTATTTGACCTAGAGAAAAAATGGTTTAAAATATATAAACAATCTGGTATCTTAGATCATTTTAGCTCAGTTAGAACCAATTCAAACTCACAAAATAAGTACCATTTATTGATTTGTTTATTTAAAGATACACACAGTTCCCTTGAAATTTCAATGCTTTTAATTGCACCTACTGACTTTTATTTGGTTGCCTGTTATAGAGAGGTCTCATTGACTTGCTTGTTCTTTTCAGCAAGTAGTAAATTTCAATTTACTCTTCCTCTGCAAGAAAGTAGAAAATTGGTTTCTCTGCACTTGGGTATCTAGGATCAGAAAAAAGTCCTGACACTTACAAAGCCCACTTACAAAGTTATGTTTTAATTTTCTCTTGCTCTTTCATTCAGAATCTATGTTCATGGATTTATTTAAATATAAGAATTAACTTTACATAATAAATAAATCGACAGATTATTGAATGATAAAAACCCATATACTATGAAACATTTCTTTCCAGGCAAAAAGAATCAAATGCAGTCTACAGGGCATTGCCATGCATTATTTTCCTAGACATTGGTTGACAGAATTTGTGGAAGTGATTTAAATTGTTCAAAAACTATGTGTTGCCCATGTAGAATCATAAGATATTTGCAAATGACTACATTTTTTGTCTTGTTTGGATTTGGAAAAATGCAATTCAAAAAATATCATAGATCATCTTCACATATGTGTCAAAGCAACAGATGATTTTGACAAAGTAGTTAATTCCATTCTGCATTTTGTTGACACTATTAGGTAGTAGGAGATTCTGCTTAGTGCTACAGTGCATAATATAAGGAAACAAAGGAAGCCTTTAAGAAACTAAGAATCTAACAGAGATATTGAAATTAGTCTACAAATAACAAGTAGCCATGCTAGAACAAGAACAATTTCTTTTTTTACATGTCTTATGTAAGACGTATAAATATAAATTGTTGTGGACTAATAAGGGAACTAAAATATAAACTGTTTTTGCTAGATGAGGTTAGTATATCTGAAGAAAGTCTTTGGTTTTAAATGGAAGCCCCCGTGTGGGCCATGATTACATCAAAAGTACCCCCAAGAAATTTACATATAAAATATCTCAGAATTTTAAACTAAGTTTAGCACTCCAGAATGAAATCAATCAGTTCTTTAGAATCTTGGGCATTTAAGACAATGTAAGAATAGTTTCTAGCAAGGATTTAATCTTAATTAATTGTCTTAACATATCTAAGAAAAGAGGGGTGGGATAACCTGCCAAGATCTTTAAAATAAACCGTCAAAGAGCTAGAATTCAAAGCTATTTTCAGCCTCACCTTGCCAAAGGGCAAGGGACCAAAATAATAGCCCACTAGAGAGGTATACTGTAAGAGTCAAGGGAAAACTAACTACTCTTTTACCTGTCTTGGGAAAACAGTGCCAATATTGCCTAAATGTTTTATTAATAATTTGACTTTCTTTTTACAATAATACAGTGTAAATGTAAATTTAGTTTTATGGACATAATTGGCAGTGAGTGAAATATAAGTAGTTAGCATTATAAATTATGTATACATCTTTTGAAATTAATTATTTTAAATAGATTTCTTAGAGCTCTGGAATCATCGTGTTGGAACTTTTAATCTTGAGGACCGGCTTCTAAACTCTGGTTCTTAAACTATTTCTTTAAGAACCTGTAGCAATAGTGAATTGTCCCTCTCAATACTATTTCTTTTCTTTTCTTTTCTTTTCTTTTCTTTTCTTTTCTTTTCTTTTCTTTTCTTTTCTTTTCTTTTCTTTTTTTTTTTTAATGCTATTTCTGTCTTGACCTTGCAGTCAGGAGACATAATATGTGCCAAATCTGGAGAACCTTCTCTCTTACCTTGCTCAGATAACTTTCTGGACCTTGATTTATTAACTCATAGTATACAATAGTTAGTTAAGAAATTTCTACTTAAGAGTTGCTCAATATAAAACTCACTCTGTTTTAGAGAAAACTCAAACTATATTTGCTTTAGGTCGTTTTTTTCTGTTTCTTTTTTTCCTGTGGAAAAAAACAGTCGTGTAAATAAAATTTGCTAAGACATTATTATGTATGGTTAGGGTTTTTCTAAATATGGTTAAACTGAAATTAGAACCCTTCCAAGCAATTTGAGATGAAACTTTTGCACATGTATGATATAATCAGTGAGACTCTTTCAGCTCAACTCTTGCCTAAAGACATTTCTTCATACTTGGTGAGCAAGGTTTGCTTTGTCACAGTTAATTTTTTCTCATGTTCACTTATTAAATTAATTAGTTGAAAAGAAAATGCTTGTAATGCACAAGTAGCAGAGGTCAATATAGTTGATAGAAAGATGAATTCATTCACTCATTCATTGTGGTTTTGTTCATAAGTTCAAAGTATTTATAGTGTGCTTAATACGTGTCAGGCACTGTTCTAGGTGCTGGGGGGTCCTATAATGCTGAACAAAAAATGAAGTGATCTCAAATCTTACAGGTTTAGGAGTTTTGCTAAATGAATAAAGTTTGAATGAATTAATTGTATTATATATATTAGAATTTCTATATCAAAATATTAGGGACCAATGGTACTAAACAGAATACGGTGAATGATTGAAAATTTCATCTCTTGCACTTAATAGCTAACATTGTTTTCTAAAAATAAAAGACAAAAGAATGCTACATAACCAAAGCATAGTGAATCTTTTTGTTAGTTAACATAGCTTTTGATGGACTAACCAGATTAGAGGCCCAAGAGTACTGTTAAATTTAAGAACTAAGTTTCCTGCTGCCAATACTCTATCAAGAATCCAGATGGTGCTTTTGGAAGAACACATTTTCAGTAATTTGGCATCACTTAATTCCATCATTAGTGAAGAGAGCTTCATATATTGAGCGGATTGTGTTATACCAAGGGTTTTAATATATTTATTTTTACCACATGGAAACTATACAAAACAATGAACATGCATATTTAAGATGAAATAATTTTCTAAGAGAAGTTAATACTTAAGTGTTAGTCTTGAAATGGGCTTGAACTAATGGGATTTTGTGAAGGCAAATACTTTGTTATATTGGTCAATGTGTCCAAAATTTTAAGGTTTTTTGTTTTTTGTTTTTGTTTTTGTTTTTAGTAGTTGTTTGACAAAGACAAATGCTCTTTAAGATAGGTCATCCTATCTTAGAAATATGGAAGTAGGAACTGAATCAGTGCAATTTGGGGTTAATAGTAGTAGTCTGTTGCCATCCTCTTCTGGTCTGGCCCATTGAACTCCCTCTTCTATTCTCTTCAAAATGCCTGGAGCCTGATGTCATTCCAGTTGGAGTTTCTTCCAGCTCTCCTTTGTATAAGTATTGGTCACTCCTCTCAAGTTGCTTGATGTTCATAATGTTCTTCATAATGTCACAGGATTCCCACAAATCCCTGTTTATCTTTACTACTGCTTTTTCAATGATTTTATTGAAAGATTCCAGACCCTACAAACTTAATTTTCACATCCACTGTGATACTTTTTTTTTCTTCCTGTGGGTCTGTGTGTAATACCTGTTGAACAACTTTTATCATCTGTTATGGATCTAAACAATTCTCTAAGAAATATGTAAATATATGCCTTAAAAGAGGCCATCATCAAACCATGGTGAATTCATGCAATGCAGAAGAGCACAGCAGAGCACTAAGAAGTGAAGATTATTGGCCGTATGGTCACTAGAACTGTTGCAGTTTCCACAGAAAGCTGACTCTGAGACAGAGATTAGTCTATTGGTGTTTAATTAGGGGACATTTCTGGGATCAATATCAGGAAAGGGAAGGGAAAGAAGCAGGAGTGGGCAAAGGGAGAAGTTGTCTGTCATGAATCTTGACAGAAACTTCAGCTGGCCCCACAGAGAGCTTTTGAAGTGAGGAAATTTAAGATTATGCCCAGTTGGGACAAGGGCTGGGGGGTTTATATTGCCATGTCTAGATGTGGCCTGACTCATCCTAGATGGCTGACAGCTGGGGCCTTCCCAGCAGCCTTCCCATCCCAAACATTTCTTGGCCAGCATTATCCAGCAAAATATTCCACACTACCTCTCATTGACTGAGAGCATGCAGCAGTGTTCAGAGAAATAGATACGGTGTTATTTCACTGATTTGTTTCACACACACACACACACACACACACAAAACGTACACACACATGCATATAAATATGTATGTGTATATATGTACATATATATGTAACAATCATTTTTAAAGTTTTTATTTAAACTCCAGTTAGTTAACATACAAGGTAATATTAGTTTTAGATATACATATTATGTAACAGTCATTTTTAAGACATAGCGTAACTATCATTTCTAGTTGTAATTAATTCTTAGAATCACCTACATATGTAAGTTTATTATTTCTGGAAAATATTTCTGAGAAATATGATAATGTAATGAACCAGTGGTTAAGGATGACATTATAAGATATATATTTTTAAATGCTTATTGAGTAAATGAATAAAGGAGATGCTATGTAACACCATGTCTTCCCAATTATGCCTGTATTCTAGTTTTGTATATAACCTTTCTGTACTTAATCATCTTATTCTTCCTACCAATCTATAAAGTCAAAGATGAAAGAGATTCTGGATTTCTCATTATAACCTCAGCAACTTGTATTGTGAATTATATATGCAAGTGCACTGTGACTGCATGGGCTAGGATGAATAGCACATATTTAAGTTGCTTCATGCGCTTCATTAACTGTTTTGCAAAACTTTCTTATATGTCTCTTTGTTAGGCATTTTTGTTTTTCAAAAATTTTTTTTTTTAATTTTCTAAAAAGAGGTTGAAATTACCAAACAGAAGTTCTGTGACATTTTTGTGATATCCAACCTTAAAAGTGACATGTAAGCTACACTGCTGATTTATCAATGTGACCCAACCATCTTTTAATCAGATACTTAGACCTCCATGGGTCTTAATTAGTTCCAATTTAATGACAGTCACTCTTTTTTAACATGACCTGAGTTAGAGAGGAATGAGCGGGACTGAAACTACCAATTCACTTAAGATTGACCAACAAATAGTAAATAGATGGTAAAAACTTTTACTCATTTTAAATCTGGACTCAAAAGCAACTGACTGTAAGATGGAAATCTCTCTGCTTTTATTTAATTTACCTAATATATTGCTTCCTAGGTACACGTTCAAGATATAAATTTTTAAGCATGGAAGATTGTTAATAAAACTTATTAAAATATTACCCTTTTATATATATAAACATACATAAATTTATATTTATATATATTATATATAACATAAATATATATAAATATATGAATTGCTGAAAATCTTTATTTTCAATTTAGATGATAAACTAAAAAATACAATATCATTTCTAGAATGTAAAACCCATGCATATTTGAAATTTTGTTTTTCTCAGTGATCTTGTGAAATTAGTAGTCACTATACATAATGTAGTTTTGGTGTGGATGGAATTATTGATGGTAGTTCATTTTGGCTCAGTATTCATTAAAACTACATGTAAACAATTTAGTGTAGACACTAGAGAGTTATATCCATATGGGCAAGGACAATGCCTCCCTGCTCACTGCTGTTTCTTCAGCACTTGGCATGGTGCTTGTTTAATTGTGAACTCAATAAATATTTGTCAAATTAGTGAATAGATGTATATTTTAAGTGATATTTACTTAATATGTTAATATTAAAATCCTTTGTGTATATTCTTTTCAATAAGGGAAAATTACTGAATAACATTTGCTTTATGGGGGTGGACAGAAGTTGGTGTATTAGGGGTATATATCCTCTTCTAAAACTTATTTATTGCTGGTCAAAATATAAAAGATATCTTTTTGAAATGAATCTGTACATTTTGCAGAAGTAAGTGCACTCATTTCCTGGGTTTAAATTCTTTTGAAAATAAGTAGTTTTATATTTGCATCATTTAAAGATACTATATTTCTTTCATATTTAAAATATTATGTCATATGTTAAAGGACATAACATAATGTCATTGGCAGTGTTCTTCATAATTCTTTCAAAATGCAGTAAATGATATTTTATCTGCATCATTAGGTTACCGTACAACACTGTCCTTTGAGAATATGGTTTTGCTATCATTCCTAGTTGTAATTACTTCTCACAAAAACTGTACAGGCTTATTGAAATGACTTGATGTGTGAAGGTTGAGAAGACAATGCCTACAATCACTGTAAATAACTGCAGCTTGATTGCATGGCATGTTTATTTCACATAAGCTCACCCTTACAAGGTGCCATATTTCTGAGTATGGTTTTCTAAACCTCTCTAGGATTTATGGTTTCTCTAAAAAGTCTGAAGTTAGAGATTTCCTGCAACTCAGAGTTTCTCAACCTTGACACTTGTGACATTTTGGACCAGATAATTCTTTGCTTTGGTGGAGGATGCTCCGTGTATTGTAGGATGTTTAGCAACATTTTTTTCCTCTATTTACTAGATGCTAGTAGCATCTTCCACTTCAGTTGGGAAGATCAAAAATGTCTCCAGACATTGCCAAAATGTTCTGGGCAGGGGGAGGGAGGCCAAAATCAGACCTGGTTGAAAACTACTGCATGGCTTTCTCTTTATTGTATGTGTGATTGTGTGTATAATCTTCAGGGGAATGTTATTGTCCCTATGGAATGCCAGGTTCAAAACTGAGAATGATGCGCTAAATGCCTCTGTGTCTAAGGGGAGGCGTTATGGAACTACCAAACATGGGAACCAGGCACCATGCCCAAAGGCTTTCTTAGAGGTAGAACTAGCTCTACTCTACCAAACATCCTTCTCCCCAATTCTAGTCTGTAGGAGAAGAAAACAATCAGAAAGGTGACTCCTCCAGTGTTGGGAGGGTACAGTTTGTTGCGAAAGCCTTGCTCACATCAGGAAACTCTGGTGAGGGGAACTCGCAGGAGCCTTGCACACATGCCCTGGGCAAGAGTCACTATTCAATTACTGGATAAACCAACAAAAGGCTTAGTCAGTCACTTATGGTGCATTTTGTTATTTCCAGTGTTTGACTGTTGTGCATAGTAATTCTTTAAAGATTCTTGCCTAATGTTTTGATAATGGGAGCTCCCACAAATGATACTATAGTATGGGAGAGGAAGATTGAACAAATCATGATTGAAAGACAGTGGTGGAGAAAAATAAAACTCTTCTATATTTATGCCTTGAAGAGTTTGGACTATTGAATAAATTTATCTCCCACATACACATAAGTATACACATTATTAGTGAATATGATGAAGTTAAAATTTATAGTCAAAATTTGTAAATGTAAAATTAAAATTTATTTTAAGATAAAAATTTAATAAAATCTCATCTTAGCTTTGGAACTGCCATTTCTTCTCATGAGGATAAAGAAAGAAACAAAAACAGGGGGTGCCAGGGTGGCTCAGTGAGTTGAGCAGCTGACTCTAGATTTTGGCTCAGGTCAGGATCTCAGGTTTTTGGGATGGAGGCTCATGTCCCCCACTCAGTGAAGAGTCTGCTTCTTTCTCCCTCTCCCTCTGCCCCCTCCCACTTGTGCACTCATGCTCTCTCATTTTCTCAAATAAATAAATAAATAAATCTTAAGGAAAAAAAGAAAAGAAAACCCTACCCGATAAGCATGACTCTTCTGTCACTTTTGGATTAAATTTTTTTTAGGTAAAATTAATTCAAATTTAATACTCAAACCCAACCGATTTAAGACTAATTTATTCTCTCTCTTCTTACTCTTTTTCTCTGCCTCTGGTGGTGAGTCAAATGAAGTACTCAGGGTATCCGCATAGTCCTGATACCAATGAAGGGCCACCCAGTCTATAGAGGCCATGGTCTACAGTCATGCTTAATTGTGTAATAATGCCTTAGTTTCTTTTTCTTTAATATTTTTATTTATTCATCTGTCAGAGAGAGAGAGAAAGAGAGAGCACAATCAGGGGAAGTAGCAGGGAGAGGGAGAAGCAGGCTCCCGCCTGAGCAGGGAGTCCAATGAGGGGCTTCATCCCAGGACCCTGGTATCATGACCTGAGCTGAAGGCAGATGCTTAGCCAACTGAGTCACTCAGGAGCCTCAGTTTCAACATCATCCTCAGTCTTCACTAAATATGCCTCTGCTCAAGTCGCTATAGCTGATATATTGCAGGTAAATGAACTCTTAGGGAGGCTAGGGAGGCTAGAATTACCACTTAATGATAGTCTTACTCGGTCCTTAGCAGTACTGCTGATATCTGAATTCAGCTCTGTCCTTCTTTGGTTCCCTTACCTGTTAGCTACTTATCTCAGAACTTCTGACAGAGGGTGCAGCTTTGGGCAAAGTTTAATTTGGTTCTTCAGAATTTAACTCAGGGCTTTAGAGCATGCTTACTTTAGTTTGTTTAACAAATATCAGATGCCATTTTCCTTTCAGAGTTCTTGCTTGCAATTTTACTTATACTTGAACTCCACTTGCTTAAATCCATTATATATACAACTTCTTTACATTTTTAACCATATGGAAAACAGACATTTTCAGAATCTGTTAGTCATTAAAGCACACATATGGCCATATATTTGAATTTCCCCTGTTTTGTTAAATTTTCCAGTCAGCACCTAATTTTGCAATGCAAGAATATAGATTTCTAGAAAATGGATTTTATAAAAATTGAGGTAATTGATACACATAAGTAATATATTAAAAGTAAGAAATTTGATTAAAATTACAACAATATGCTAGACTTAAAACTTGCATTATTAAGAGCAAGATCTATGCATCCATTTATTATGCTACCATCTCTTAAAATCATGATTTCTGAAGAAATCAAACTTAGAGGAAAAGAGATCAGAATGACATGAGGATTGTGTTTGCATTATATTCTTATATCGTTCATGACCGTAAGATATCTGATATCTATTCAGTATTCCCAATGTTAATTATTCATAAACAACTTTGATAATTGCAAAATGTCACCAGTTTGCTTCTGTATTTTCAATACAAAATGAAATCCATGCTGGCAAAAATTTTCTCTTCAGAAAAAAATGTAGAATTTTTAATTTTGTCCAAAGATAAGAATGGATTCTAATTTTCTTCTTATCAAAGTATGTATCAAACAGCATTTGTAAATCTTAGAAAAATTCTTGTTAATTTTTCAATAATTTACTAATAATAACCTATCCTTTTGAGAGAAAAATATTCATGGAAATTGATAAAATTGAGTAATTTAAAATGTGTTAGAAAATACTGGGTTATTTAAAAATTACAAGTATACATTTAATTAGCTCTGCCATCTATTTTTTTTTTTTTTTGGCTTCTCATAGTATAATGTTATTCTCCATAATCTATGTTAGTCATGAGTGTTGATGAGAGCATTGCTGAAGTACTTATATGGGCATTCACTGTATAATTGTTTTGACTTTTGTATATATGTTTGACATATTTCACACTAAAATATTTTTAAAATATTTATTTTGTTACTGAAATACTGTGGATTTCATTTTTGCTACATAAGAATATTACCATTAATTTAGCAGCTTAAAACAGCACATGTTTATTTTCTCAGTTTCAGTAGGTCAAGAATCTGGGCATGATTTAACTGGGTTTTCCCCACCAAGTTCTTACAAATTTGCAATCAAGGAGGTGTTGGCTGTGGTCTCATCTGAGGTTTGTCTGAGAAAAGATCCATTTCCAAGTTCATATGGCTGTTGACAAGATTCAGACCCTCAAAGTCTATCATTCTGAGATTCCCAGTCCCTTGCTTGCTGTTAGCTGCAAACCACATTGAATTGTCACTTGAACTCTCCATAGCCCAGCTTACTTCATTAATGCCAGCAAGAGTGAGAGTCAACAGAATCCATTATTAAGAGAGAAGTTATGATCTTAAAAAATGCAATCACCTCTGTTATATTCTATAGTTAGAAGCAAGTCATGGATCTCATTTATAACCAAGAGGAGGGGATTATACAAAGGTACAATACTAGGAGATGGGGAAAATCGGAAGCCATCTTCGGTCTATCTTTCAAATCAGTTAGTGTTTTTATATTCATTGGTTTTAGAGAATAAACTTACTATACTTGTTTTTGAAGTAATTTCATAGAGTTATGTTTATGTGCAATCTCAGTTCCCTGAGTACAAATGGTTTGTAGCCCTTGAATATTTACTGGCCAAAAAAAATGTGATCTGTGAATGAGTTCATCCCTAGGAAATACGTTATTTCATCTATTATTTATATAGATTTTATCGTTTATTTATAAATGAGAAGAGGGATAACTTGCTTTGAATAATGACTATATGCCACATATTGCTATGATGATCTTAATTATGTCTTATGTATTCAGTAGGAATATTGCAAAATCTGTCCTGTAACATTTGGCACCAAAAGTTATTTTAATGAACAAGGTGTCTTGGTTTAGTCCAGAAAATACCTGCTGGTAGGAATGTTGGCACTGAGGTTATACATTAGAAGGAATTGAATAAATTCATACAAAGATAAATACACGCATAGGTAAACACACAAAAAATAAATAGCTGCCTGTTTAGGAAATAAAAATATCTGGTAGGATGAAAGACAAAGAGAAGAAAGGGGATTAAAAACAAGCTGATGAACAATAACAGAAACATAAGGCTTATAGAGTAAATTAATGTGATATTCGAGTGCTCAGAGATTTTTAAGAAGAGGGATTGTAACCTCCCACCTTTTTATGAAGTCACTTATACACATTTTATATGGTGTTCAAAATTAAATTACAAAATACCATACTAAGGTTATATTTATTTATTTTTTTAAATCAACTAAAAATATTTGTCAAATAATATGGAAGTGAGAATAAAGAATTGTTTTAAAATCTGTCAAGAAGAGAATAACTTGTATGCAGTAAGATTCCTAGAGGTAGAAGTAATAAAGGCTCCCCAAAACTTATGGAAATCATAAGAAAGCCTTGGGTATTCCATAGGCATTACCTCAAAGGACAAAAGACTCTCAAGTGAATCAAGCTCAAATTTATAATGATTTTATGAGGGGGACTATTCTAATCTGAATTTTATTTATATTTTTAAAATTATTTTTTAAGATTTATTTATTTATTTGAGAGAGAGCACGTGAGCAGGGCAAGGGGCAGAGGGATAGAGTGAAAGAATCCTCAAGCAGACTCCCCACAGAGCAGGAAGCCCCATGTGGGGCTCCATCCCAGGACACTGAGATCATGACCTGAGCTGAAATCAAGAGTTGGATGCTCAACCAACTGAGCCACCCAGGCACCCCAATCTGTATTTTATAATGAAGAAATGGAATCTCAAGGAAGATAATGAGTTACCTAAGATCCCCAGATTAATAGTTACAGGAATTGGATTCAAACTCAGGTAAGTCTAACTCTACCCCAAACATACCTTCCACTACAATCTTGGTGGGTACCACAGATGGAAGGAATTGGAAGCAGCTGTAACAGTTGAAAGAAGGTTGTTTCTCTTAATTTCATATCTGTGTATGTGTGTGTGTGTGTGTGTGTGTGTGTGTGTGATTCATGAACAATGAAAACATAAATTGTAGCCAGTAATCAAGCAGTAAGTCTTTTTGAGGGTCAAGCTTTATTGGCAATGCAGTCATGTTGCAAAGGACTGGTATGTCCATGCATTTTTTAATAATTACTATAAAGCCTAAGTGGATTAATAATTCCTCATATGAGTGAGAACATATGATATAATTCTTAATCTCAGGAAACAAAATGAGGGTTGCTGGAGTGGGGGGGGGGGGGAGGGATGGGGGGTGGCTTGGTGATAGACATTGGGGAGGGTATGGGCTATGGTGAGCACTGTGGATTGTGTTAAGACTGTTGAATCACAGATCTGTACCTCTGAAACAAATAATACATTATATGTTAAAAAAAAAGAAGATAGCAGGAAGGGAAAAATGATGGGGGGGACATCGGAGGGGGAGATAAACCATGAGAGACTATGGATTCTGAGAAACAAACTGAAAGTTCTAGAGGGGAGGGGGGTGGGGGGATGGGTTAACCTGGTGATGGTTATTAAAGAGGGCACGTACTGAATGGAGCACTGGGTGTTATACACAAACAATGAATCATGGAACACTACATCAAAAATTAATGATGTAATGTATGGTGATTAACATAATATAATAAAATTAAAAAAAAAACCTAAGTGGAAAAATGTAACAAAACATGAACAGTTCAAAGAGAGGCTATTTATTCCTGGTAGGTGATATAGGACCACAATATTACAAGGGATGACTGAATAAATAATTTTATCTAAATATTTGATTAAAATAGTATGGAATTTAAGGCTAGAAAGCATAATTCTTATACATGGGGTAACTCATGTCTGTATTATATATTTAATTCCCAGGAAAAATTGTGAAACACCATAATGCATTTATCTTTAGCTCTGTCAGTGATTTTCGGCAAATGACTTGTAGCTTTTTTAGAAAAGAAGAATTTTTAAAATATTCATTTTCCCAAAATAAGCCGATATTAGCGTGCTTGTAAAAATCAGAACTTGAACACCATTTGAGCAATTAAATGAAATGACTTATTAATCCAGAAGAAAAACTTGCATAAATGTGAACTGGTGTGTGGAGAATAATTAAATTGTAATTCTAAAAGGTTAATGTAGCAATTTACTTGTTCTGATTTCTTAATTTAGATAATAGTGCAGATTTTTGCAATATGGCAAACCAATCCATAATTTATTCTCCAATACATATGGGAATAGTACATCTGTATTAAGGTTTTTGTATGTTACTACTATAATTAATTTGATATCAATTATTTTATATACTGCATGTTAAATTGTATTAGTATTTAAATGCCAATAGGTTAAAACTATTCTGAGTACAATAATAATATAATCAATTTATATATAAGTTGACTGATGAATATCCTTGCAAAAGAGCAGTGAATATATGCTCTATAATGCTGCAACAAATATTTATTTCATTTTTTAAAAGATTTTATTTATTTGAGAGCGAGAGACAGTGAGAGAGAGCATTAGCTGGGGGAGAGGCCAATGGAGAGGGAGAGGCAGACTCCCCACTGAGCAGGGAGCCCAATGTGGGGCTCGATCCCAGGACCCTGGGATCATGACCTGAGCCAAAGGGAGACGCTTAACCCACTGAGAAACCCAGGCATCCCTATTTCTTATTTATTACTCTTTAAGTCCCACTTTATTCTGGGCACATTCAAATTCTCATTTAAATTTTGTTAACTTCTTTGAGTTATTTTACATATTTTTCTTTTGCTAAACTATGCTAAAAGATGTAAGGAAATTTCTTATTTATCAAATAAACTATAAGTTCACAACCACAATTAAAACCTATAATGTGTTGTCGTTACAAAATAATTATAGTATATATTTTAATTCCCTTTTTGCTCTTGTTGAGACTGGTAAATGCCTTTTGGTTTATTTTTGCAGCACACTTCTAAAAAGTAGACATGTGTAATATTTAAATGTTTAAACTGTTATATGTCATATATGTATGATGTGACTTAGAAATTAACTTACATTTGAAGACCTCTTGCTAAAAAATAGTCTTTAAGAGGAACATTTTTACTTTTATAAGGAGTGCATTTTAGAAATGTTATTCTTATAATATTTATCTGATAAAATGTACTAGATTATAGAGTATTCTTTTTAAGAATTCTAGGGGCATAAGAGAGCATTTTAAGTCACTGATGTTAAGTACATTGACCAATCTGGCAATCTAATAGCTTATATATTTAATATAATGTCTAATGATGGTTGCAGTTGAAAGAATTTGCAGATGGATTCACATAAAGATTTGAAATTTTTCAGTGTGCCGACAGTTGCTTTTTCTATATTATTTATTTTTGGTACATTGAGATTTATAAATACTTCATGTTTTTACTTAAGAGTTTGTAGGAAGACAAAAGGTAAGAATATGAATCTCTGATAGGAGTCTCATAATTAATGGACAACAAAGGAACCTAAGGAGTTACAGCAGGAAGAAATGTGAGGCTCAAGAAGTCTTTCTTCCATGTCCTTATTTTCAGCTCACATTTCTTTACCTAACATGGAAAAGCAAACATTAAAATATTAGAAATGAGACAGAATTTAAAGACTAAAATGGCATAAGATAATGCACTTCATAAACAAAAACAAACTATCAGAAAATAAATTGGACACCACATACACTGAATTTAACATTAGTGAAGATGCTAGATTACTATTAATCTGAATTGACATTTGGCTGTTTGTTTCTTCTTTATTTCTACTTTAAATGTAAAGAAGAGATACTTGGAGATATTGTGGTTCCTGGAGATATTGTGATTACTTCTTTTTCTTGGCAGATGGTATTAAGAGAGGATTATAACATTTATATTTTACATATACAGATTATTTACATATTCTGTGAAAAATTGACGTGATTAGGACCATTTTATTTTATTTTATTTATATTTTTAGAACCATTTTAATATGGAGCTGAAGAGGCCATGGCAGAGAAACTACCTCAACCGTCTTTGTTTGAACTGGGCCACGACCTGCAGACAAGGCAAAACAGCAATTGTTTCAAGCAATTGCTTGAGAAGTCAGCTGGAGAATGAACATCCTGATCACAAGAAGTAGTTTAGCCTTTTCCTTTTCTTAATGCATGTAATTGCCACTCTGCCTCATAAAAACCCCTTGCTTTCACTCTACAAGTGGGACAATATTTGGGTTTCTATACAGTCCCCCAAATTGCAGTCTTTGATCCCAAATAAACTCTCCTTTTCCTATCATTGTGCTCTTTATTTTCAGGTTAGCAATATATATATATAATTTTAGTTTTTTTCCTACATGATTATGGTTTAGAAATTTTAAATTATTCTTTGGGTTTTTTTTTTTACTTCATTTATAAACTGTTAGTTATCCATGCAGCCATCAGCCTTCAAAGGCAAGAGAAATGAAATCTACCTATTTAACTTTTTAAAATTTTATTTTATCATCTTATGTTAATCACCATACATTACATCATTAGTTTTTGATGTAGTGTTCCATGATTCATTGTTTGCGTATAACACCCAGTGCTCCACGCAGAACGTGCCGTCTTTAATACCCATCACCAGGCTAACCCATCCCCCCACACCCCTCCCCTCTAGAACCCTCAGTTTTTTTCTCAGAGTCCATCGTCTCTCATGGTTTGTCTCCCCCTCCAATTTCCCCCTTTCATTTTTCCCTTCCTGCTATCTTCTTTTTTTTTTTTTTTAAACATATAATGTATTATTTGTTTCAGAGGTACAGGGATGGGGTGGCTGGGTGATAGACATTGGGGAGGGCATGTGCTATGGTGAACACTGTGAATTGTGCAAGACTGATGAATTACCTATTTGATTTTAAAATCATTTTTCTAACATACAATGGTAAGCAAAGCTGTGTTAAAGGTGTTATGTAAACCTGAAGAACATCACAAAAGCTTTCATTTTGTGATAAAATGGAAATATATATGTTTAAGATAGAATTATAGAATTTAGCTTGTTTCATAATTTATTTTTGCAATAGATAATAAAATGATATTTAAATATAGATACAGAAAATACCTTGCCAAGGGAGAATGATTCTGTGGTCTTTTCAAATTTATGGTTTCTATTTCTTTCATTAACTAAAGTTTCACTATAGATATTTGCTAACAATACTTCTCGGTGTGTCATCAATGAAGCACCATTTCTCTAATTATGGTGATATTTTCACATGAAGGAGCAATTGAGGTGTGAGTGTTTTGGTTAAGTGGTTAATGAGATCTATAAATCTATTAAAAGTTTTGTGGACTGGAGAAGTTCAAAATCCTCACTCTAACACACATTTGTATCGTGATTTATGGTAAATTTTGAACTTTTTAAATGAATTTAGAACAAACTGATGGCAGAAACTGTCTTATATTTATATAACTGTCTTATGTTTATATAACTGGTGCTTCATATGTTTAGATTTGTTCCTCTTCCTTTGAAAAATAATTTTTGGAATAAATTCCATCATATATGCTTCCATACTATTTTAAAAAATATTTTATTTATTTGAGAGAGAGAGAACATGAGTTTGGGGGGAAGCGGGGGCCAGAGAGACAGAGGGAAAAGCAGAATCCCCGTGAGCAGGGAACCCGATGCGGGGCTCGATCCCAGGACTCTGGGATCATGACCTGAGCTGAAGGCAGATACTTAACTGACTGAGCCACCCAGGTGCCCCCACTTTTATACTATTTTAATATCAAAAATCAATTGTATGATTGGTTGTGGTCATTTCTTTCTTGGCATATGCTGGAGTCCTTTTATATTATTTCTGTAATTGAATGTCACACAAAAACATCGGTGTTGGTATACACACATACATGCAATGTATTATAAATATTTTAAATTTTCTGTATATTACAATGTTTTGACATTCGACAAATCCTTTCTGAGGAAGGACTGCCCCTCTCTAAGCTAGCTAATTCTTGGAGATGAAAAAGTACCCAGCCAAGAGCATGCCTTTGATATACAAAGTACCTTCACCCCAGGAAACCATATTTCTCTAACTTATCCATCCCAGGACCAGGTGCCAGACAAGTAGGGACCATCCCCATAACCTAACGCCTTCCACAGTTATTCAAACTAGCCAGTCTTAATATGTTCACCCTGTTCTGCCTTACCTTTTCTGTGGAAGCCCAGTAAAGGCTGTTGCCCTAGCTCTCCCCCTTCCTGCCCACCCTGGTTGTTTCTTTATGTGGTCCTGCATGATGTGCCACGCCTCCCGTTTCTAGGTCTATGAGTATAATAACCTGATGTGGGCTTTTTAGAGCCTCTCTTCTCTCTCCTATGGCTACATCTAACTGACCATTTCACAAAAGAATACAAAACTCTTACACACTCTTTTTATTTGTTTTTTCCCTGATGTAAGTTAGGTGGGTAGGCAGAAAGAAGTCATTTATCTCATTAAAAAAAGACATTCATTTGGGAAACCTTCAATCTCAAAACACAGTGATTACAGGAATTGTAATCTGACTTTTCTAGAACCCAATTGGGAGTGTAAGGTCATGACACTAAAGAACCATTAGTGCTACATTTCTAGCACCAATTATCCATCTTGTTTTCAATTTTAAAAATCATAATGGCAAAAAATTAACAGGAACAACTAAAAACAACAAAGGAAGCATGATTATGAATCGCTCTCAGCAACAGAACTCTGAAAAAGCATTAATTTTTCTATTCATGATTTAATCATCTGTTATAACTACAAGAAGGAAAAAAAAAATCAAAGCTCAGCCACATGGTGGAGCTCATGTAGAAATGATAAAGGTGCTATCAACTGGCAACATGAGGAAATTAAGCAAAATAATTATGTTTCTCCTACGTTTTACTGGTTCCCTCATTCATTTTGGTATGGATAGAGGCCAGATAATAAAATGCTCCTGTTCTTTAATTCATTGAAAAGTTATCTTCTATAGTACATACTGAAGCTTATGGGCCATGACTTGACATTATAGGCATGGCTTAATTAATAAATGCACATGAATAAGTAGGCTCATAAAAACATAAATTTGTTTAGAGCGGTACTTCTCAAACATTAGTGTTCATAGGATCCATCCAAAGAGCTCAGTTAAAATACAGAATCTAGTCACCACTCCTAGAGACCGATTCAGTAGGTTTTGTGTGGATTCCAAGCTTGTTGTTTCTAACAAACTCCCAGATGATACTGATGATGTTGGGACAGTATTTCTAGCCAACACTGGAATGGCTAAAATATCCTCTTTGTTAATTGCTTAAAAACTAATTTTAGTACCATATTTCAGTACAGATTATGAATCATACAAGAGAAGTTATGGTGTATTCAATGATTCTATTTACCAGTGCATGCAGACCGAGGTTAGAAAGACATTTAATATAAACAAAAGATGACACTAAAGGTTTGGAGTGCTTAAAATATTAAACTCCCACCATTCAAATATTGAATATATATTATTTAAAACCTACTAAGGATTTGTACTTGTCGATGTATGCAGTATGGTGAGTTCTATGAGCTTACAGTGAAGACACTCTAAGACTACGCCTGCATGAGTTTATATGTTTGAAAGGGAGATATAAATTAAACAAGAAACATACAAATAAACACATACTTACAAATCCTGATAAGTTCTCTGTAAGAAAAAAGGTACTGTGGGAGACTATGAGATTTAATCTTTCTGAGAAAAGATAGTTCATGAAATCTACTCAGATTAAGCTCCACATTTAAAGTTAAATTTGCATGTTGAGTAGAAATTAGCAAAAAGTAAGAAGTGGACCAGGAAGAAAGAGTATCAGGCTCAAATATTGGTATATTGAAAAAAGACCAGAGTGCCAAAGTACAGGAAGGAAGCCAGCAGCAGGAATAAGTGTGGGTAGGCATTTGTGTTCTAGGTTAAGAAATGCATATTTAACCTAAGTGCAGTAAGAAGACATCGAAGGAATAATTGTTGAAGATCTTACTTTTTTTTTTTTTTTAATTTGGGAGAGGTAGCATGAGCAGGGGGAGGGGCAAAGGGAGAGGGAGAAGCAGACTGCCCGCTGAGCAGGGAGCCCAAAGTGGGGCTTGACCCCAGGACCCCGGGATCATGACCTGAACGGAAACCGAGACTTGGTCGCTTAACTGACTGAGCCACCCAGGCGCACCAAGAGCACTTTTACTGCTCTGTTTAAAATAGATAGAAGAAACTAACAGTGGCATGGAGAGACCATATAAAATTTTCCATTTAACAGATAATGGTAGTGTAAGTCATTACATCAGTCTTGGTCTTGCTTCCTTAAGTTAACTCTGAAATTAATCAATCTTGAATAGCCTGTGCCTGTTATTTGACATACACTATTTCCAATAGCCATTGGATATCTTTAAAGGGCACTGGTGATCATCAGGGAAAAGTACATATTTTCAGAAGCTACTGTGATTCTCCTGTTTTTCTTCCTTAAATACCCATAAAATGTCAGCTCCTGGTTGGTTCATGACACCATCTATAGGCCACGGACTGGAGAGTTTGTGGTTAAGACCTCAGGTTTTGAAGTCATACTGCCAACGTTCATAAGAGGGTTCATATCAAGATTGTCCTACTAACAATTATTCGGTCTTAGTCTAGCTACTTAACTCCATCTTGATTTTATTATCTGCAAAATGGGAATTAAGTGAAGTACCGAGCACAGTGTAACACAGAAAATGCTCCATGAGTCTTAATTATTATCATTAAATTTTTCATATATAAAACCAAAATAGAAACATTTTTATAGAACTTATGTTTTATAATTTCGAAACTTTGCTGGAAATACTCTGATTACAAATGCAGGTGATGATTTCCATTTTGGGAATTATCTGTTGTAAACATTAATTACATATTAAGGTTAAGAGCTTGATGTATCTTATTGAATTTCATCTAAATCCACTTCAGGTCAGCCATTAATGTATT
The DNA here is from genome assembly GCF_003265705.2 of Callorhinus ursinus. Taxonomy (NCBI): domain Eukaryota; kingdom Metazoa; phylum Chordata; class Mammalia; order Carnivora; family Otariidae; genus Callorhinus; species Callorhinus ursinus. Next base: position 10,897,275 of record NW_027397116.1, read on the forward strand.
AACGAGAAAAAGGATGAAAAAAGTACTGATATTTGAAAGTTGTAGTTGATTACAACATTTTATTAATAAATAGACAATAAAAACTGTAACAAGCAGGTATCTGTAGAAACAACTACACATTATGTTAAACATAAACAAAACCTTTGACAGTGTACAGTCAAACCAAAGGTAAACCTGGTGCACAATTTACCTGAGAGGGTAATTGATCAGAATATGGGGGAAAATAACAGTAATGATATAAAACAAGCCACAACACCAGGGAGAAGAAAGTAAAATTATTATTCATCTTTGAAGTTCAGACATTCAAGTTTTCCAAATATATCATTTAGTATCATTGAGATGTGCTCTGAGTAAATATCACTCAGTGAACTACTTCAAAGACTGGTCCCATTATTACTAATTATTACTTTATAATGGAGAAAACAAAACTACTTACTGTGGTTTTTTTTTTAAGATTTTTAAAATTTATTTAGGGCATGAGAGACAGAGAGAGAGAGAGGCAGAGGGAGAAGCAGGCTCTCCACAGAGCAGGGAGCCTGATGTGGGACTCGATCCCAAGACCTTGGAATCATGCCCTGAGCTGAAGGCAGATGCTTAGCCATCTGAGCCACCCAGGTGCCCTGTTTACTGTGTTTTAACAAAATGTTCTATGCTAATATCACACCCTAAGCCTTCTAAAAGCAAAAAAATTTGATGAATAGATTTACAAAGGAAATTTCATCCATTTCTAATGGTTTATGAAGAAATTTTAACCATTTCTGATACATCTCTGCTTGTCTATTACTCAGCGAGTGTTAATATTCAAAACATGAAAGTCCATCCCTGTAACGGGTCAGTAAAAGCAATATCAACCAGGAAAATATTGATTACTTTCCTTATGAATATTGCTTATAACTAACAAAATCCCTTTGTGTTATTAAAAGCATAATATTAAAAACATAATATGAAGTAAGATATGTTTTAATAAAAGGAAATGATATCTGGGGCACCTGGGTGGCACTGACTGGGAGTCAGTTGAGCATCAGACTCTTGATTTCGGCTCAGGTTGTAATCTCAGGGTTGTGAGACTGAGCCCTGTTTTGGGCTCTACACTCAGCATGGAGTCTGTTTGAGACTCTCTCCCTCTGCTCCCAGGCCCCCCCGCTTTCTCTCTCTCGCTCTCTCTCAAATAAATAAATCTTAAGAAAAAAAAGAAGAAGGAAATGATGTTTGGATTGTGATTATTTATTTTTGGGGTATATATATATATCAATATTCAAATAAACAAACATTCACATAATAGAATCATGAATCAAATCTATCTTATTCATTCAGCAAAGTATTTATTGAGCACCTGCTATGCACCAATCATTTTTCTATGTGTTTGGATTTGAGCAATAAAATTAACATATCAGACCTCACAGTACTTTCTACAGGGGAAGATATATAATATATTGTTAAATTGTAGACATTATAGATATACTATATATATCAAATATTTTAGGTATTGAAAAATAGACTAAACATACAAAAAATTAAGGGGATCAAAAGCACCCAAGTGACTGTTGCTCTAAAAAAGGTAGTCAGAGAAGGACTCTGAGGAGAGTCTGAAATTTGTGTTTTGTTTTTAAATCAAACTGTAAAACTTAAAAACTAAAAACTCTTGGTGGGGTTTATAGCTAAGTGAGGCTAACCTCAAATGTGTTGCCTATCTGTAGGTAGAGCTAATTTAGGAAGCTAAATACTATAGTAGTGCACTGGTTTTCTCCAATCCTTCACAGAACATATTTGCACAATTTCATAGCACAAACTTTAAATCTGAGCCACTTTGGACAACTGGCAATATGATTTTCAATTTGGAGATGGGATACATACATGTTGGATATCCTACACCTTGTTTTGTTTTGTTTTGTTTTTTTCATTTCCTAAAAGTGGCTTTTATTTCCTTTTGTCCATATTTAAAAAAAAAAAAGACTGCTGAATGATATATTTTATCTTGTTCTTTGAAATCATCACACGGAACTGCTATGAAACTCCTCAAATCAATACTGATTTAAAACAAACAAACAAACAAAAACAAAAATAAGGAGTCTGAATGAACCAGGGAGATGTCTAGCCCAAGAACATTCCAGGCAGGGAGCAGCCAGGATCAAAGCTTTGGGTGGAAGCTGCCTTTAGATGTCAGGAGAATAGGGTCACTGCAGTTGGATCAGAGTGAGTATGGGGAAAAGCAGGAATAAATAAGTTTGGGGAAGGCAACTTGAGGCCTGATAATTTAGGAAGGTTGGTAAGTCCTGCCGTGAAATTCTAGCTGACTGTATGTCAAGAGGAGAGAAGCCATTGGAGGTTTTTGAGAAGAAGAATGACCTATTCTAAAACAAGTCTGCCAAGGACATTGGTGGTTGTGTGTGGAGAACTGACTTTTAACTGACTTTTTTGTGCCCTTTTAAGGGCACAAAAGTAGAGGCAGGAAGACCAGTAAGTGAACCACTGTGGTCACCCAGGTGAGAGAGAGTGGTTTGAAAAGGATTCCGGTGGTGGGAACTGGTCAGATCCCAGGATGTAGGACATATTTTGAAGAGATTTCCCTAAGTTGCAGTGTTTAGAAAAGAAACAGTCCATGCTACCCCATTAACTGTAAGATAAAATCCCTATGCCTTTATGATTTTTTCATGATCTGTCCTCTGTCTCCAGGTCCAGTTGCCTTGTTGGCCATCACATTCCCATATTTGTGTACCTGTGTGATATTTTCCCTCCTACTTGCAGGGGGGGAAATGCCTGTAGTATTCATAATGATTGTAGCATCCATCCTTTCATGCCTCCCAAACAAATTCAAAGTCTCCATTTGAGACTCTCTCCTTTTGGGAAACTTCCTCCAAACTTCTAGGACAAGATGAGGTCACGCTCCTGGGCTGTATCAACATTTTAAGCACTTTCTCTTTGTCTCTCTCTCTCTCTCTCTGATGCACATGCACACACGCACACGTGCTCCCAACACACGCACATGTACATTTACACAAACCTGTATCTTATTGTATTATACTGTTTGTGCACTTTTAATTCTCCCCACTATAATGTATAGACTTCAGATTCTTTCAGGTGAAAGTCATGATTATTTTATTTTGTATCATTCACTTCTAACCCAGGTACAGACACACTTTAGGTGCTCAATAAACTAATACCTCAGGACTTTTTCCTTAATCTTATATTGGTTTCATAAAAAAACATTTTATGATGCCTAAGAATGTATAGTATGTATTAATTTAGATTACATAAATATTTATGAAACATTGAATACTTGGTGGGTTACATGTGACAACTTTATTAATGTATAGTTACTTAGGGAGAAAAAACGTTTTGCAAACTGTCTAGAAAAAGGCTGATTTTTGCACCCTATGGAGTGCAGGTGTACTTAGAATACAAAAGCTATAGGAAAGCACTCTCTATATTGTTAAAAATATCTTTCGTCAACAAATATAAAGATCATGCATTTAATTTGTTGAATGAATTTTTGATAAGTATAAATGAGATTCACTGAATGACAAAACATAAAGCCCCCTACATTTGCTACTTTTAAATTTAACAATTAACAGCACTACAACTTCAGCAATTTATAAAAATCTTCATCAAGTAATGATATAGAAATCTCTATTTCTGAAGTAGACTTGTAGACACTTTTCACATACACTTAATAACTTCTATAGGAATGTGAAGCTATTGATTTTTTTTTTCCAAAAAACACACAACTTAGTATTAACCCAATACAATTCTGGAAAAATTCATCTCTACCTAGAAGTGTAAGATGGTCAACAATGCTCTCTGTAGGTTCAATAACTCTCTTTAGGTTTTCTGCCTCAGGAAATAAACATTTTCAAGGAATTCATTGTACTGAAAGGAGAGAATACTTTAATACATAGTTGTAGAAAAGAACACAAAGTTCTAATTAAATGCTATGAAGACTGTGTTGGCGATTTTTGGATATTCTGCTATTGAGTTAAAATAAAACTCTTTCATGTGCCTGGGTGGCTCAGTTGGTTAAGTGTCTACCCTCAGCTCAGGTCATGATCTCAGGGTCCTGGGATTGAGTCCCACATGGGACTCCCTGCTTCTCCCTTTCCCTCTGCCTGCCGCTCCCCCTGTTTGTGCTCTCTCTCTCTCTCTGTTAAATGAATAAATAAAATCTTTAAAAAAATAAATAAAACTCTTTCAAGATAACTCTTTCCCTTACAGAATATATGCTCCACAGAAATGTTGGATCTAGTAAATATACAAGACCCACACTGTCTTTCAGTGATGGCCATGTACTGAAGGACCATGTCCTTCAGGGATATATTCTATAGAACACATTCTATGGTAAATCATTGCGACTTGCAATTCAGATTCATAAAAGGATGAAAGATATTCAAAAAGAATCTGTGACACACAAATAGCAAAAAATAGCCCATGTGTCAAAGATTTTACTTAACTCAGTTCATGAAGGATCCAGTAAGATACTACAAAACAGAATTTAAAGTACCACACTTCTATATTCAGGTAAAGATGTTGAAGTGAATTTACAAATAAATGCAAAACAGCAAAAGTGATTCATGTCCACAGAGCAATCATCACTTGCATTTCACTAGACAAACTGAATTTCTATGGGCAATAATTCTCTGTAAACCATGAGATTTTGTTTTGTCTCATTTTACAACTTACATAGTTGTAAAATAGCTCAAAGATAATGAAAACCAAAACCAAAACCAAAAAGAGAATCAGGTAACGCTGAAGGACATGCTCTAAACAATACATTGTTTTCCTGGACGAAACCTAATATATTTTGATTACTTTAATTCTTTCATAGCAAGCTGTCGGCATGAACTAGGTATAGCATTTTAGTGTACAAGATCCGAGGATGCCGAATGAATGAAAAATATCTCCAATATACTGTCTGAATTTAAATTATCATGCTATATTATTTTAGGGGATAGCCTTTTCTCCTTAGTGATTAATCATTTTAAATTCAGAAATTATTTTTATTTTTATAAAGGTTCTCAATTCTGCTCCTAGAATTTAACCAGCAAAGTATGAAAAATAAAGGCATGTGAATATATGAACTTTAGCTCAGACTATTGACAGGTTTAATCATGAGATTCATATTTAAGCAAGAGAAGAGGTGCCTTCATATGCTTCAGAAAGATAAGCTTTTTAATTATTGAAAACCATTGTGGTAAAGATTCTTCTAATATCAAGTGAAAAAAAAGAGAAACAAATGAGAGCTTGAAAAGAGGCCATTCAGGGAATTAATTTGGAGAAGAGGTGAAGGTGGGAGGGGAACTATAGTTGGGCCTCTCTGGCTGCTATCCAAGCTTTGATGTCTAAGACTTCTTACTAACCACCCCTCCAAAGTGAAGCTTCAGTAAGCATTAACTTGAATGCAGTTGAGTGAGTCTTTAACATCAGTGTACCACTGAAATACTGTTGGTGTAGTTACCCTTACATGAAGATATGCGCTCTAAAATGTCTAAAGTATTACGGTAACGGCATGTACCTTTGCACACAGCCTAGCACTCTCTTTGATATTGACTATTTTCATAAAATACATGTTCCAGGAATATATTACAATTTTATGGATTGATTAAAAAAAAGGTGGATTTGTTTGTTTGTTTGTGTTAGACCACACTAAATAAAGCATCTGTATTTCTGGGAACATTAACTACAGGTTTATTTGGAGATTCTCCAATGCAACATCTTTTAGCTTGGTAGGATAAAATTTCTAAATCAGGTTGAAAATTCCTGCATGATAGTAAAGTGGCATGGATTTTAAGTGTTGACCTGCATTTGAATTTTGATTCAGAGAATTCAACATGGACTCTTAAATTGTCATTTCACTCTAACCTAATATAACACTCTATGCCTGTAATTCTAGAGAAGATAAGCTTGACTTGCTTTTTTTTCTGATTAAAAAAATAATAAATATGTCCTTGTAAAGAATTCCATAGTGAAGAAATAAATCATGTTAATGGAGCAAATAGAAACATACATTTTTTTCCCTCTGCTCTGTATGTGTTATTTTATAAATGAATATATATGATTTCTCATGTCTTAGGGCATGGAGGAAACACTTCTTGTGCATTCTTGTTAATTCATTCAGAATTCAGAGATAGTTAATCCATTTTACATTATGAAAAAAACAGTTTATAGGACAGGAAAATATTTGAATGTCACTTATTCTAAATTTTTCTATTTCTGGCTTCTGATAAATAATGATTCATTTAGCACATATATTTGCATTTCTACTTTCCGTAAAACATACTGCAAAAACAAAATGTCAAGTAGCCAGTTGATAGGACATGAGTAGCATGGAAATTTTCATAAATTGCTGAGAAATGTAAGTTAGAACCTATTTCACTAATACTGACATAGGCCAGTTCAGAGCATGTACGAAGAAGGATGCAGTGGCCCTTTGCAAAATGCAACTACAGAGAATGGGAGAGAAAAGGTCCACTTATTTTGCCCTTTTGTAAAGATTAAATATGTTGTAATTTAATCTCAAAGAGAGATATTATGATATATAATAATAAAAAGGTACTTAAATGCTGAATAGTAAAAACCAGTTAAATATTCACTACATCAGTATAGTTTATGCTAAACTCAGGAACAAAATTATAATTTCCTTAGAGATAATGATCAGCTTCTCTACTTGGAAAACTTGGGCTTTCTAACTTGAGATATTATAGATTTTTCTAGAGTCACAATTGGACCAACACTGCCTCACCTTGCCCCACTTGGCACCATACAATCATATGATGGAGAAGGTCACTGTACTCTTTGAATAGCACCCCATATAGGTTTCCCAAACTTGTCGGTGACAATTGTCCATCAGAATTGTTATAGACATCCTTCTAGTTTCTTTTGCCTTTTTAAACACATAATTCTTACAAAAATCAGAGACCTAACCTATTAGCTGCCTACTTTTTAGCTCACAAAACATTTAATTGTGGTGGGTGATCTTACATGCAATGATTTCAGCATCCCAGCTCCTCCCAGCTATGCCTCTGCCATGTCCTTGATGTCAATGTTTTTTGTTGGATCTTCAGCATCTCATGGGGTGAGAAGGGGAGTACAGAGAATCACATGGTAGGTGTGCTCCCACCAGGGTCGGATGTGGAAAATACTATCTCCATTCTCATTCTGTGAATTAAAACTCAGCCACATAGCCATACCTTACTGCAAGGGAGGCAGAAGAATGTAGTCTAGTTGTGTAATAACCTTTCCAGGAAGGAAAATAAAAAGAGATTGATAAAAACCTAACCAATCTCTGCAACAGTCATCTAGACAGACCAGCATTTTAGAGCCTTCTTGTTAATGCTTTTTGAAAGTTTAATCAAAACCTATTATGGTATCTCAAGAACAAGCACCTCCAGATAATTTATTTCTAAAACTGTCCTTTTAAACACTGTTGTGAATTATCAAGGGCTCCTATTTTCAAGCAGATAAAGTGCCTCATGATAAATATATACTGTCTTCTCTTTGACCCTTTAGCCATCTGGGTCTTATAATACCAAACCCTCAAATCCAGCTCTGAAAGTCCTGGCTCTCTTGATAGCAATTTAGGGCAACATGAACAGAACACCGTTTTAACACATTTTCCCAAAATGTGATACTTCACATATATCTAAATAAGGTCTGATTTATTCCACTCTACCAATACAGAGGAGGCAGTTGGCTTACAAGGCACAGAGGTATTTGTGTTAATCAGTAATTCTTTAATAACAATCACTAAATTATTTCTTTAGCACTATGCCCTCCAGGACTGTTCTCAGAATTACGTGGAATGCTATTCTGTGTGCTTCCAGATATTCACCTCCTACATTACATTCAGGGATGAGAGATTCAAATTCCTCAGGCTCTTCTGCTTCTCTGCACTGAGGGGTACCCCGATTAAATATGTTGTAATTTAATATGGAGAATCCTGTTGGGATAATATTAACTTTAAAAGTGGAATGAGTGTGTTCGTGTGTGTGTGTGTGTGTGTGTGTGTGTGTGTGTGTGTGTGTTGTATAGAGAGTGAGACTTTACTTTTATTTTGCAAAATATAAGTAAGAATGATGTCCAAAAGTCTTGTTCAGCATACAACTTACTCTACTAAGTAAACTATCTCAATACATTCCAGCTAATCACTATCAATCCATTGACCCTTGTATATCTTTTTATTCCTGTCTTAATGTCTCTATGGTATATTGCACCTTTAGAAGACGCCAGGCTGTCAGTCATATAGCCAATATAGAGATAAATACATGAAAGACATAAAGATTATGACTGTTGTAATTATTTTCTTATCGTGTAACACCAAGCCTGCAACATTTTCTTTCATTTCATCCTCCATCATATCAATCTACAAACCGTGAGAATTTCAACCTTAAGCTGACATGATCCTACAACTGGGAGAGCCAGAAAGTGTAGTCTTTTAACTCAGCATCTCTCCTAGTCTTGCTCAGGTGGCACTTAACCTTGGAAGGTTTCCCTTCTTGGCTAGTCTTTACACATGTTTCACTTTCCCTAAAATAATAATAAATTAAAGAGTTACCTATATTGTGTGTAGTCAGACTTTTTTTTTTTAAGTGCTTAACATTTTAAGTCCAGAAACCTTGCTATTCTGAGTTTTTAGAGATGGACAAACAGGTTTTTCATGTGCTGTGGGGAATCATGGGCTGTAGCACATAGAGTCTTAATGGTGTCCTTTTGGCCCCATTAATTACTTATTTCCCTTCTAATGGCCTTGGACAGATTCCCTTTCCTTCTTTTCTCTTTCTTCATATGTAACAGTTAAAGTAATTAAAAAAAAAAAAAAACTAAGATGACAGTCCTTGTTCTTGTACTCAGCATTTTTGCTAAATTATTCTACCTTGGGTAGCTCCAGTAATTACGCATCTTCTAATTTTGCTCCTTTTTCTCTTCTCTTCTCTCTAACAAAGCCACTAATATCAAAATGAGAGATAAACTCTTCCTCTTTTTAGCATATGGCTGTAACTTGATGAGATAACTTCTTTTGGTTATGATATTCACACATGAGAGCAAAAAAATATTCGGGAATATAATTTCTATTGGTGATTCAGTTTTGTCTTAATTTAGCAAACATGTATTAAGCACCAGTTTGGAAATACAAAGTTCTTGTACTGAACTATATTAGTGAACAAAATCGACAAAAATCCTGGTCTTTTTAGAGCTTTTATTCTAATGGGGTGAGACAAACAGTAAACATAATAATCAAGTCAATTTTTTGCATGTGAATTGAACAAAGCTCCACACCCCCCACCCCATCCCTCAAGTTCCTTTGACTTCCTTTTCTCTTCCTGAAGCACTTTTGCTTTCCAGATCAGCGGCTGCCTGGAGCCAACTTCTCACTTACCCTAAAATTTCTGGACTCTCATTTTTAAGGGCTGCCACTACCATGGCTGAAGCTGCTTTCCTGGTGTTTCCAGTTCCTCCGATCACTTAAGGACTTTAAGAAAATTTATGACATCCCAGAAGGCCACCACAAAGGGAAAATCATTCACCATTAGCTCTAGTTTATTCATGTATACAACAAATGCTTTTCTGAACACTTAAGTCTGGCCAGACACTGTTCAGTTCCCTCAGAGATGTCAGTGAACCAAGATCTCTGCCCTCAAGGAGCTAACAATCTAGGAAAAGGCAGAGAACCAACAATAGAGTATCTTAGAAGGTGGTAACTACAACAGTAAAAACAAAATAAAACAAAAACCCATAAAACAAGATAATGGGAATTTGAGACAGTTGCTGGTAGAGCAGCTGCAATTTTAAAGAAGGGAGTTAAGATAGGCTTCAAATAAGGAGGGAGCATTTGAGGAAAGACTTGGGGTAGGGTCGGAGCAGAATCAGTGAGGGAAGAGCAGATAGAAGAAGGCAAAGAAGTAGGGTCAACTTATGTAGGATATCAGAAGAATCTTGGCTTTCAGTCTAAATGAAATTGGGAGTTGTTGCAAGATTTTGAGCAGTAGAGTGAAGTGGTATGACAAAAGTGTGTGTGTGCGTGGGTGTGTGTGTGTGTACATATGTATGCATACAATTGGTACATGATTCTGCTGGATAAGTAATAATCATTTCCCTGAGCTAGGACCTCAGCCCTTCCTCTTTTATCTGCTTCTCTTGGATTCCAAAGGTTGTTGAAGGTATGGTGGGCAAGAATTCACACCTGCAGTTTGTTCTACTGCCTGTCTTGGTTACCCCTGTCTTGTCAATTTCTTCTGCTCACAGCTCTGCATCAGTGCTACCCATATCAGACCACCGGGCTAGTCTACTTTTCTTAGTTACCCATCAGAAGCTAGGACATGCCTTGATAGATGGCATTGAAACATCTTCTTGTGCAGGCCTGCCCTTTTAATTTTTAGAAAACAAGTAAGTTTTGTGGCAGATATAAAACTTGAGCTGCCCATGTGGTGGTTTTGAATTATTCTTGACTTCAATATATAGAATCACTTTGGCCAGTTCAGGACATAATATCACTTTTTCAAACTTGTTCTTTGGGAGATGAGTCCTCATTATAGTTGTGTGGAACTCTGGTGACACAGATCTTTCAGTTTTATCATACAGCTCTCTCTTTCCCAGGGCGAATGGGCAGTACCACGGAGCTATGTCTGGGCAGTTCATTTACAGTCCCATGCTGTACCTAGCACTATGCACTCTGACCTTCAAGTCCTGCAACTGATGAGGAAACAGAAAGTAAGCTGAGGACAAAGCAGAAACTGACACCCCACAACTCCCCACCCAAGGGATATATGTGACCTTCCTCATGCACTCCTGGCTGCCCTAAAGCTAAGGAAAGGAAAAACAAATAGTTAACCTACAGAGACCACAATCCTGCAAGACCTGAATCTCCCTCCGTTTACAAATGTCTTAGCAATCGACAAGAACAAAGCATTTCTATCAATGGTCTAGTTTCCAGAAGGGAATATAGATACAATTAAATGCCCTTATAACCTGCAGCCAGATACTTGAAGCAAGCAGAGTGTAATGTCCCTCCAGGAAGCTCCCAACTCTCTCACTGTTAATGTCTTGCTAGAGGGGTAAACAACCTTAACTTGACAATGGCAAGGCCTGCGGGGTCCTGTGAGACTTCTTTAACATATGAAAGTTCTTTCCAAACCTCCCTCTTTACCTCCCCCGACCCCACAGTATATAGTCAGCTACCCTTCAGTGCTCTTTCTGCCCTCGGGTCCGGTTCCCCTGCTTTAAATAAACCACCATTGTGCACCAAAGATGTCTCAAGAATTCTTTCTTGGTCTCGGTTCCGGATTCCACCCCACTGAAACTCACCTAGATTCCAAAACCACATCACAACTATGCCTACTTCTCTTGACTTCTTTGCAACTTGTACTCATCTTTTTCCCATAGAGTACTTTTTCCTCCCCTAAAAACTGGTATCCATTAAGTTTCCCAGACCATCTGCATATAAGAGTCCCAAGCATAGATGGATCATGCACATTCCAATGTGTGTGTTAGGATGCATATAAAAATTGATAATCGATGAATATACATACAGTGTGTATTTAACAAAACAACTGGCATATTTGGATAACCTAACCATTATATTTGCTGTGTTAAGGAGGCACTATTCAAGAAGGAATGAGTTGCCTTAAAATATAATGAACTCTTAAGCATCTGATGTGCTGAAATAGAATGTGCCCATTGCTAGGAATGCTATGGAGGAAGTCTCTGAATTTGTTCGGAATGGCTACTACCAAACAGAAGTCTGCATTAGGCTTTACATTCAAGGAAAATAACTGGTTACAAAGCCTATAGCTATTAAGATCCAAGACTTCTAAATTTTTGAGGTTAAGGTACAGAAGGCCAATGGCAGAACAAACATTAGGGGAGTAAGAAAAAAGCAGTTCTAACTTGTCATTTTCCCACCTGAAAACCAAGGGCAGAATATGATCGTAATGGGGACAGATCTCAGTCAGGAAGCCAGGACCTCAAAGTCAGACTTTTAAGCAAGTTTTCAGCAATAGTAACAGGCATAAAGGAATCTAAAGGGAAAATCATGGCACCAGGGGTCAAGGGGACTGCCATATCCAGATACTCTGGCCCAATAACTCTGTCTTTTAGGAAATGAAGTTTTCTCAGGGTACAGCTGCCTAAGAGCATACAAATAAGAATAGAAACATGTGAATGCCTGAACAGGACTGGTTAGGGTATAGAGATCTGATAGCTGACTATAAGTTCTGAGTTCTTCACCTATGATTATCCCTTGCCTCACACAAGCACACACACACACACACACACACACACACCCCACATTGCTTTAAGAAAAAGCTACATAACTATTTTAGTCAGGAAAGCTCTTGGATGGGAAAATAAATTGTGTAGCTTCTCAAATCTGATATTTTGACCTTGATTATTTTGGCAGCTCTATAGAGCTATATCTATACTGACACTGATTATTTAAGCATAAATATGCAGATGTCAGAATCATGAAAACGTTCAGAAACATAGTACAAGTTAGAAATCGTCCTTAAAACATTTTGAGAATTTTGCCTGAGCTTAATGCAGCACAGATTTACACAGTGCAATGTTACAATCCTGAACTGTAACTGAAAGCCATTAGAATCAAGAGTGGATTTAAAATTTTGCATTTTGTTTATAGGGTAGCTATTATTTTAACTTCTTTTCATGATGATAAGGAGTACACATAAAGTTATCTGTAGGAAACAGGCTGCTCATTTCAAAATTCCTTCTCATGTCCCATAGTGCAATCTTCTAAAGCCAAGATGCAGTTATGCAGAACACAGATGAAATTTCACTCCATATTACAAATGCATTCATTTAAGCATGTTCTGTAGGAGACCACTAGAAGGTAAAACTATTATCCTTCCTACTATGAACATCAGAATCTTATTTTTTCATTTAACTCTTGATAGAATGGTATGAAGTTCAATTGTGACAGAGATAGCTATTAAAATTTTTAACCTATTTTCTTTTTTGATGTACTATGAATCACTAGCAAGAGTGTCTTGAAAATTGAACTCAAGGTCAAAACTCTTGGGGTGAGGAATGAAGAGATGAGGGTGAGGAAAAATAGGAGCAGTCAATTTTAATGTCTAATGGGAAAAACTCAATAAAACTGTAAATAAAGCAATCAGTAGCTTCAGTCTTTGAAAGAATTTTTAAGCAGATTCTATACACAATGTATGAAACACTAAAAAGACAGAAGTCTAAGTGGAAAAATATTTGTTCTACATGGGGCAAGCAGGTACCTCTTATCTTAGTTATTTCCCTCCTGATGACTTCAAGTTAGACTATTCAAGTAAAGCTTTGTATTGATTTGTTTGACTTTTAGAAGTTAGCATCTGGGAACAAGACCAAAACTGAAATGAAAAAAAAAAAAAAGTTCTACTTTAGAAAATTCTCAGGGGAAATCAGAGGAAAAAAATATTATTTGAGTTGATATATCTATAGTATTGGTGGGGAAAAAAAACTTTTCCAGGAGAAGAAACACACATACAAAGATTAAGATATCTTTTTTAAGTTAATGTTTTAAAATCCACCATGGATTTATTATCTCAGGCTTTGTCTTTATCCATTTTTTCAGATCAAAGGCTTCACATTTTTTCGATTGAGTTTGGCCTTCTATTGTGTGCATAGCAGATAACAAAGAATAATTGCTCAAATAATTGTTTGAAGAACTTATACTCTACTGCCTGATATATAATAAGCATATAAGACATATTTGTTAAATCAGTGAAAATGAAAAAAATGTCTCTATGTATGCTCGAAATAAATTGATATTGAAAATGTTTGATTTTTGTGGATGACATCTAAATTAATTAATAAACTAAAGACAAATCTATCTATTTATCTATATTTCTTACATATATAACTAGTTAATACAAAGTATATGTGATGATTATACAGCAGATGGGGCTAGAGTGGAGTCTGGCAAGCAAATATTGTGTTCTTGTCGGGTAATATTTGAACTTTATATACATATTTACTACCCTACATTTTCCAATTCTCTCTTCAAAAAACTTTTTTTTTTTAAAGATTTTATTTATTCATTTGAGACAGAGAGAGAGAGCATGAGCAGGGGGAGTGGTAGGGGGAGAGGTAGAGGGAGATGGAGAAGCAGACTCCCCACCAAGCAAGGAGCCTGATGTGGGACTCCATCCCAGGACCCTGAGATCATGATCTGAGCCAAAGGCAGATGCTTAACCATCTGAGCCACCGAGGCACCCTCTTCAAAAAACTTCTTAGACTAAGAGTTATACTTTTAATTCATTCATTCATCACAACTCATGAGAATCTTGTGCCCCACCATACTTCATTAACAGTCTAGCTGTGGTCACCAATGGCCTAAATAGAGATTTAGTGGATACACTTTCCTCCTGATACTTCTTGCCTTCTCTTTTGCACTAATCATTGCTCCCAGCTTTTGAATTAGTCTTTCCATGATGTTGTTAAAGGTTCACCCTTTGTGTTTCCCTTATATTTTATTATATGATTAGTTTGTATTCTCAGAGATTGCCTTCTTTTGTTTTATGTGCTGCTTTGGTGAATTCTCTACAATTATAGTTTAAACTGCTACCAGAGTAACATTGAATCTCAAACTTACAGCTATGTCCAAAGGTCATCTTTAATTGCTTAACACGTCTAGTAGATTATCTTAAAATCAACTCACATATAACAAGTCTAAAACAAAACTTATATTTTCTTTTTCATTTTTGATTTCCCTCCTATTTTTCTGCCCTAGATGTTGGCATCAATCACCCAATCACTCATTACACCACCACACCAACCAGGAGTAGTCGTGGTAACTTAAATACTTCTCAACCGACCGTCAGTTTTGGCTAATGTCAAATCTACCCTCTTTGATCAATCCTCATTGCCTTGTCTTAGTTCAGACCCTCAATATCACTAACGTTGTTGCCACAGCCTCCTCATTGGACTGACCTTCCATCCATCTCAAACTCACCTTGAACACCTGTGCCACCATACTGGGGCTAATCACAATTCAAATCAAATAACATTTTGCTTTAAACATTTTTAAAACTCCAGAATTATTTTAAGCATAAGATAGAATTTGAGTTTCTTAACAAAATATATAAAACTTTCAAAGAGTTGGCATTTCTCTGGTATTTTCTCCAAGTGTTATGCTCCAGCAATGTGAAACTACATATACTGTTTAAGTCAAGGTGCTGTATCACACCTCTGTGCCCCTAAACATGATGTTCCATCTGCTTATAAGACCAAATCCTTTCTTCTTCACCTGGCCACCACCTAGTTGCCTTTTTAAATTCAGCCGAAGTGTCATATATTGTATGATTTTTTTACTAAATCCAGCTCTACCCCATCATAATCCCTCACTCTGACTGAGTCAAATGAACCTCCAAAGTACTCCAAATACAGTTTGTGAATATCTCTGTTAGATACTCATTATATTACACAGATATTATCTCCTTATAGTTCTCTTTGCCTGATAAGATGCTCACTCCTAGAAAACATGGATAAATGATATTTTGTTTATTTTTATACACCTAGTTCACTAGTTTTATAAACTTAGTATACTGTGTGATACATATCATAGGTACTCAACTTTTTAATTGGGCTGAATTGAACCACATAATATTAGAGAAACCAAGGGGTTAGGGAGAACACTTCTAGGTGTGACCCACTGCAATTGGCTCACAAATAGTATGAGAGGTGTTAGTGTGTAATTGGTTAAGAATAGACTATGTATTCAGACTACTTTGGATGGAGTCCGAGTTCACTTGCTCTGTGAACAGAGGGAAATTACATTATAGCTCAAGACTTCAGTTTTTTTTCATTCTTAAAGTAGACATAATGGTTATAATAATAGTAACAACAACACTTATCTTATAGGCAGAGGTGGGTCCAGATCTTCTGGGCCTGAAGCTTACAGCATTTTGGAGTCTTCCTTTAAGAAAAGGAATATAAAACTATAAATAAAGAATTAAGTAAAAAAATAAATGTATTTCTAATGAGAAAGAAATATCAAATTATAAATTTTATAATCTGATATTTTATCAACATTTTAGAAAAATAATAGAATTTAAAAAAAATTAACTGCCTCACTTACCTCTGTAGTATTTTTCCTTCAGTGTTTGGTTTCATATACTTTTTATTATTCCTTACTATAACCAGGATTTTGTAACATTATATATAAAGAAAACAGAAGAACAATTTAGTTTTTCTTCTCTGTTTATCAATTTTTTATTATCAGTGATTTAGTTTTTTTAAAAATCCATAATTACTGGTATTATCAAATATGGGAAAACCTCTAACAAATTTTTATATGGTCTATGAGATTTGGAAGAACTTTTTATAGACCATATCATCTGGCTTTGTACATTTCCAACTTTGTTCCTCCCCCACCATCTCGACATAGCCCAATGTCTGCTCCAAGATCTTCCCCTCACAATGTTGCATGAGTTGGTAAAGTGGGCAGTAAGAGTATTTCTGGAAGCCAATTCTACTTTAGAATAGCTAGTTAACAATAATTTATCTATATAAAGAAGGCACTGCAAACCAGATGTATCTTCAGCTCAACTTCCTCTTATTTGGATCACCAGGATGCTCAGGCCACTCTATCACCACTAGACACTCAGGCTAACTTTGACAGATAATATTTTTTGTTGGAAAGAAAAAATTCTCTTATCAGATGGCTGTTAAACTATTTTGCTTTTGCAAAATACACCAAAATATGTGATTACATAACACAGTGTTAGGGCCCTTTCTCAGGCTTTGGAAAGAAATTGTTCAAGTGAGTCTCAGAAAGTTAGATTCATAGTAAGGGTTGCTGCTGGTAGGATCAAACTTAGATAGTAAAAACAAAACACTGAATAGTGTTTGGCCTGTTGTGCAGGTACAACAAAGGTCCACTGCATATAAATTATTTTAATGATTTATATACACTGGATCTATAAGCTACAAGCTCTACAGGCTCATTTAGATCTCTAAAAGAATCCTGTTCGGGGATGCCTGGGTGATGCAGTCTGTTAAGCATCTGCCTTGAGCTCATGTCATGATCCCAAAATCTTGCGATCGAGTTCCACATCAGGCTCCTTGCTCAGTGGGGAGTCTGCTTCTCCCTCTGCCTGCCACTCACCCTGGTCATGTGCTATCTCTCTCTCCTTCTCTCTCTCGCAAATAAATAAATAAAATCTTAAAAAAAAGGATTCCTGTTCAGATTAATATATTATGTGTTAATATACTCTGCGGAGCTAATGAAGAATGGTTGATAAAAAAATGTAGCTCCAATGAATTTAAACTATTCATTTGAAGAATTAAAATATAAAAGTTGAAAAAATAAAATAATAGTTGTAAAAAATTATCTGTGGCTCATGAGAGTTTCTTTTTATTCATGTACATGTTTATGAACAAGTATTCCAATATATTAACTTACAAAGAAATATATACTATAAAGCAGACTGCAGTATCAGTGTTTCTGCAATGTCATAGACAAAGCTACATGTTTATCTGAAGTCTTTCTGGTGATCATGGAATCAGGGTAAGGGTACTTTGATTATCTTAGGGGCTACTAGAATATACTTTAAAAAAATTTTGATGATGGGAAGCCTGGGTGGCTCAGTCGGTCAAGCATCTGCCTTTGACTCAAGTCATGATCCCAGGGTCCTGGGATCAAGCCCTACCACAGGCTTCCTGCTCAGGGGGGAGTTTGCCTCTTCCTCTCCCTCTGCCTGCTCATGCTCTCTCTCTCTGTCTCTCAAAAAATAAATAAAATCTTTAAAAATGTTTGATGCATATCCACTGCTAATATATATGAATCTATTTGACACCTGCCTAGGGAGAAGGATTTTTCCAGATAGTTTATCAGAGCACTTTACTGAAAAATCCTGGGGACATAGTCTCTCTGAATCCAATTTGTCTATGAAATCAAAGCATTTTATGATAGGTATCAGTGTAGAATGAGAAATTAAATAGCTGGATAGAGAAAGGAAAATCATCAAATCAAAATTTTCCAAAGCAGGAAGTGGTGTTAGCCAGAATAAAGCCCTAACTCTGGGTGTTGGTCTGACACCCTCCAGCAGTTTCTTTCGAAATGAAATATAAGGAAATAATTGTTTTTAGTCTTTTCTGTCATTTTGTCCTCACACTAGATTGATATTCTGGATAAAAATAAAATTCTAGGTTGAAAGTTATTTCCTTGAAGATACTATTCTAATAGCTTCTACTTTTCAGTATTATTAGGGAAAAAGTTAATGTCATTCTGATTTTCATTACTATATATTTGTAAATTTTGATTTTGATTTTTCTTCCACTTGGGTGTTACATATTATTATTATTATTATTTAAGATTTTATTTATTTGACAGAGAGAGATACAGTGAGAGAGGGAACACAAGCAGGGGGAGTGGGAGAGGGAGAGGCAGGCCTCCCACAGAGCAGGGAGCCCGACGCGGGGACCAATCCCTGGACCGTGGGATCATGACCTGAGCCGAAGGCAGACGCAACGACTGAGCCACCCAGGCGCCCCACCTATTATGTATGGCATTCTGTAATTAAGAGCACACCTATTATGTTCTTAATAACAGAATGCCGTGTACTCGCCTGCTGTGTACTTGCCATAGATCTTCATTCACTCTCCTGGGCATCTGATACATGCTTTCAATCTAGAAATCTCTTTGTTCTGAAAAAATCTAAACTTTGTATTACTTTGTTTAAAAAATGTTTCCTTAATGTTTCCTTTGTTTTTTCTGTCTTAAATTGCTAGAAATGTTGGATCCTCCAGATTAATGTTTTGAATAATTTTTTCCTAATAATTTCAATTTCCTTTACTTTTAGTTTCACTTTCTGTGATTTTTTTTTTACTGTAGCTTTTTTTCATTTTAATTTTTATTGTTATGTTAATCACCATACATTACATCATTAGTTTTTGACATAGCATTCCATGATTCATTGTTTGTGCATAACACCCAGTACTCCATGCAGAACGTGCCCTCTTTAATACCCATCACCAGGCTAACCCATCCCCCCACCCACCTCCCCTCTAAAACCCTCAGTTTGTTTTTCAGAGCCCATAGTCTTTCATGGTTCATCTCCCCCTCCGACTTATTCCCCTTCATTCTTCCCCTCCTGCTATCTTCTTTTTTTTTTTTTAACATATATTGCATTATTAGTTTCAGAAGTACAGATCTGTGATTCAGTAGTCTTGCACAATTCACAGCACTCACCATAGCACATACCCTCCCCAATGTCCATCACCCAGCCACCCCATCCCTCCCACCCCCCACCACTCCAGCAACACTCAGTTTGTTTCCTGAGATTAATAATTCCTCATATCAGTGAGGTCATATAATACATGTCTTTCACTGATTGACTTATTTCACTCAGCATAACACTTTTCAGTTCTATCCACGTCGTTGCAAATGGCAAGATCTCATTCCTTTTGATGGCTGCGTAATATTCCATTGTGTATATATACCACCTCTTCTTTATCCATTCATCTGTCGATGGACAACTTGGCTCTTTACACAGTTTGGCTATTGTGGACATTGCTGCTATAAACATCGGGGTGCACATACCCTTCAGAACCCTACATTTGTATCTTTGGGGTAAATACCCAGTAGTGCAATTGCTGGTTCGTATGGTAGCTCTATTTTCAACTGTTTGAGGAACTTCTGTACTGTTTTCCAGAGGGGTTGCACCAGCTTGCATTCCCACCAACAGTGTAGGAGGATTGCCCATTCTCCGCATCCCCGCCAATATCTGTTGCTTCCTGACTTGTTAATTTTAGCCATTCTGACTGGTGTGAGGGGGTATCTCATTGAGGTTTTGATTTGGATTTCCCTGATGCCGAGCGATGTTGAGCACTTTTTCATGTGTCTGTTGGCCATTTGGATGTCTTCTTTGGAAAAATGTCTGTTCATGTTTTCTGCCCAATTCTTGATTGGATCATTTGTTCTTTGGGTGTTGAGTTTGATAAGTTCTTTATAGATTTTGGATACTAGCCCTTTATCTGATATGTCATTTGCAAATATTTTCTCCCATTCTGTCGCTTGTCTTTTGGTTTTGTGGACTGTTTCCTTTGCTGTGCAAAAGCTTTTAATCTTGATGAAATCCCAGTAGTTCATTTTTGCCCTTGCTTCCCTTGCCTTTGGCGATGTTTCTAGGAAGAAGTTGCTGTGGCTGAGGTCGAAGAGGTTGCTACCTGTGTTCTCCTTTAGGATTTTGATGGACTCCAGTCTCACGTTTAGGTCTTTCAGCCATTTGGAGTCTATTTTTGTGTGTGGTGTAAGGAAATGGTCCAGTTTCATTCTTCTGCATGTGGCTGTCCAATTTGCCCAACACCATTTGTTGAAGAGACTGTCTTTTTTCCATTGGGCATTCTTTCCTGCTTTGTCAAAGATGAGTTGACCATAGAGTTGAGGGTCCATTTCTGAGCTCTCTATTCTGTTCCATTGATCTATGTGTCTGTTTTTGTGCCAGTACCATACTGTCTTGATGATGACAGCTTTGTAATAGAGCTGGAAGTCCGGAATTGTGATGCCGCCAGCTTTGCTTTTCTTTTCAATATTCCTCTGGCTATTCGGGGTCTCTTCTGGTTCCGTACAAATTTTAGGATCATGTGTTCCATTTCTTTGAAAAAAGTGGGTGGTATTTTGATGGGGATTGCATTGAATGTGTAGATTGCTCTAGGTAGCATTGACATCTTCACAATGTTGGTTCTTCCAATCCATGAGCATGGAATGTTTTTCCATGTCTTTGTGTCTTCCTCAATTTCTTTCATGAGTATTTTATAGTTTTCTGAGTACAGATCCTTTGCCTCTTTGGTTAGATTTATTCCTAGGTATTTTATGGTTTTGGGTGTAATTGTCAATGGGATCGACTCCTTGATTTGTCTCTCTTCTGTCTTGTTGTTGATGTATAGGAATGCCACTGATTTCTGTGCATTGATTTTATATCCTGCTACTTTACTGAATTCCTGTATGAGTTCTAGCAGTTTTGGGGTGGAGTCTTTTGGGTTTTCCACATACAGTATCATATCATCTGCAAAGAGTGAGAGTTTGACTTCCTCTTTGCCGATTTGGATGCCTTTGATTTCTTTTTGTTGTCTGATTGCTGTGGCTAGCACTTCTAATAATATGTTGAATTGTAGTGGTGATAGTGGACATCCCTGCCACGTTCCTGACCTTAGGGGAAAAGCTCTCACCTTTTCCCCATTGAGAATGATATTTGCTGTAGGTTTTTCATAGATGGCTTTTATGATATTGAGGTAGGTACCCTGTATCCCTATACTCTGAAGAGTTTTGATCAAAAAGGGATGCTGTACTTTGTCAAATGCTTTTTCTGCATCTATTGAGAGGATCATAAGGTTCTTGTTCTTTCTTTTGTTAATGTATTGTATCACGTTGATTGATTTGCGGATGTTGAACCAACCTTGAAGCCCAGGGATAAATCCCACTTGGTCGTGGCGAATAATCCTTTTAATGGACTGTTGGATCCTATTGGCTAGGATTTTGGTGAGAATTTTTGCATCCATGTTCATCAAGGATATTGGTCTGTAATTGTCCTTTTGGATGGGGTCTTTTTCTGGTTTGGGGATCAAGGTAATGGTGGCCTCATAAAATGAGTTTGGAAGTTTTCTTTCCATTTCTATTTTTTGGAACAGTTTCAGGAGAATAGATATTAATTCTTCTTGAAATGTCTGATAGAATTCCCCTGGGAAGCCGCCTGGACCTGGGCTTTTGTTGGTTGGGAGATTTTTGATGACTGCTTCTATTTCCTTAGGTGTTATAGGTCTGTTCAGGTTTTCTATTTCTTCCTGGTTCAATTTTGGTAGTTGATACATCTCTAGGAATGCACCCAATTTCTTCCAGGTTATCTAATTTGCTGGCATAGAGTTGCTCATAATAGATTCCTATAATTGTTTGTATTTCTTTGGTGTTGTTTGTGATCTCTGCTCTTTCATTCATGATTTTGTTGATTTGGGTCATTTCTCTTTTCTTTTTGATGAGTCTGGCCAGGGGTTTATCAATCTTGTTAACTCTTTCAAAGAACCACCTCCTAGTTTCGTTGATCTGTTCTACTGCTCTTTTCGTTTCTACTTCATTGATTTCTGCTCTGATCTTTATTATTTCTCTTCTCCTGCTGGGTTTAGGCTTTATTTGCTGTTCTTTCTCCAGCTTCTTTAGGAGTAGGGTTAGGTTGTGTATTTGAGACCTTTCTTGTTTCTTGAGAAAGGCTTGTATTGCTATATACTTTTCTCTCAGGACTGCCTTTGCTGTATCCCAAAGATTTTGAACAGTTGTGTTTTCATTTTCATTGGTTTCCATGAATTTTTTAAATTCTTCTTTAATTTCCTGGTTGACCCATTCATTCTTTAATAGGATGCTCTTTAGCCTCCATGTATTTGAGTTCTTTCCGACTTTCCTCTTGTGATTGAGTTCTAGTTTCAAAGCATTGTGGTCTGAAAATAGGCAGGGCATAATCCCAATCTTTTGGTACCGGTTGAGACCTGATTTGTGACCTAGGATGTGATCAATTCTGCAGAATGTTCCATGGGCACTAGAGAAGAACGTGTATTCCGTTGCTTTGAGATGGAATGTTCTGAATATGTCTGTGAAGTCCATTTGGTCCAGTGTGTCATTTAAAGTCTTTATTTCCTTTTTGATCTTTTGCTTAGATGATCTGTCCATTTCAGTGAGGGGGGTCTTAAAGTCCCCCACTATTATTGTATTGTTGTCAATGTGTTTCTTCACTTTTGTTATTAATAGCCTTATATAATTGCCTGCTCCCATGTTAGGGGCATAGATATTTACAATTGTTAGATCTTCTTGTTGGATGGACCCTTTAAGTAGGATAGAGTGTCCTTCTTCATCTTTTATTACAGTCTTTGTTTTAAAATCTAATTTGTGTGATAAAAGGATTGCCACCCCAGCTTTCTTCTGGTGTCCATTAGCATGGTAAATGGTTTTCCATCCCCTCACTTTCAATCTGGGGGCGTCTTTGGGTCTAAAATGAGTCTCTTGCAGACAGCATATCCATGGGTCTTGTTTTTAATCCAATCTGAGAGCCTGTGTCCTTTGATTGGGGCATTTAGCCCATTTACATTCAGGGTAACTATTGAAAGGTGTGAATTTAGTGCCATTGTATTGCCTGTAAGGTGCCTCTTACTGTATATTGTCTGTGTTCCCCTCTGATCTATGCTGCTTTTAGGCTCTGTCTTTGCTTAGAAGACTCCTTTCAATATTTCTTGGAGGGCTGGTTTCGTGTTTGCCTATTGCTTTTGTTTTTGTTTGTCCTGGAAGCTTTTTATCTCTCCTTCTATTTTCAATGACCTCCTAGCTGGATATAGTATTCTTGGGTGCATATTTTTCTCATTTAGTGCTCTGAAGATCTCATGCCAGTCCTTTCTGGCCTGCCAGGTCTCTGTGGATAGTTCTGTTGCCAATCTAATGTTTCTACAATTGTAGGTTACATATCTCTTCTCCCGAGCTGCTTTCAGGATTTTCTCTTTGTCTCTGATGCTCGTAAGTTTTACTATTAGATGTCGGTGTGTTGACCTATATTTATTGATTTTGAGAGGGGTTCTCTGTGCCTCTTGGATTTGGATGCCTTTTTCCTTCTCCACATTAGGGAAGTTCTCTGCTATAATTTGCTTTGATATACTTCTGCCCCTCTCTCTCTTCTTCTTCTGGGATCCCAGTTATTCTAATATTGTTTTGTTTATCGTATTGCTTATCTCTCGAATTCTGCCCTCGTGATCCTGTAGTTGTTTCTCTCTCTTTTTCTCAGCTTCTTAATTTCCATCATTTGGTCTTCTATATTGCTGATTCTCTCTTCTGCCTCATTTATCCTAGCAGTTCATGCCCCCACTTTTGATTGCACCTCATTAATAGCCTTTTTGATTTCGTCTTGGTTAGGTTTTAGTTCTTTTATTTCTCCAGAAAGCATTTCTCTAATAATTTCCATGCTTTTTTCAAGCTCAGCTAGTATCTTTAAAGTCATGATTCAGAACTCTAGGTCCGACATCGTACTAATGTCCATGTTCAGGGAGTCCCTGGCAGACGGAACTACCTCTTGTTCTTTGTGACGAGGTGATTTTTTTTCATCTTGTCATTTTGTCCAAGGAGAATAGATGAATGAGAAAACAAAATGCTAACATGTTAAGAACTTCCCCAGCAAATATACTCTATATAAATCAGAAAAGACCTGAAACCACTGTAAAAGAAAGGGAAAGAAAGAAAAAAGAAAGAGAAAAAAATGAAAAAGAAAAAGTTAAAAACAAGCAAAAACAGAACAAAACAAAAAAAAAAACAGAATATGATCAAATATGATCAGGCTGGTGCATAGATCAGTGCCACACACTAGATTTTGGGTGTATTTTGTTCTGTTAGAAGAAAGTCCCTCCTAAAATTTTATTTATTTTTTTTATATTTTTTAAAGATTTTATTTATTTATTTGAGAGAGATAATGAGAGATAGGGAGCACGAGAGGGAAGAGGGTCAGAGGGAGAAGCAGACTCCCTGCTGAGCAGGGAACCTGATGCGGGACTCGATCCCAGGACTCCAGGATCATGACCTGAGCCGAAGGCAGTCCCTTAACCAACTGAGCCTCCCAGGCGCCCCCTCCTAAAATTTTAAAGGAAGAAAGACTTATATATGTACAAATTAAGGGTTGATACAATGAAGGGATTGAAGAGGACTGTAAAGATGAAAAGTATAAAAGGTTTTATAAAAGGAATTGATAAGATAAGACGTTTAAAAAAAGAAAGAAGAAGATTTAAAAAAAAAAAGAAAAGAAATAAAGAAAGGGAGAGAGTGTGATCAGGCAGGAGACCAGAACAAAGCCATACACTAGTGATTTAGGGTAAATTTTGATCTGTTAGTAGAAAGTGTATCTCAAAATTTTAAAGGGAGAACAACTTATATATATATGCCAATAATAAGGGTAACTACTATGAAGGGATAAAATATGACTCTAAAAATGAAAAATAAATTTTTTTTTAAAGGGATTGTTAAGATGTTGGTTGAAAAAAGGAAAAAGAAAAATTCAAAAAAAAACAGTTAAAAAAATTAACTTTGAAAAACTAATGAATCATGGTAAAAAAGCCATGAATTTTATGTGAAGTATTCCCCTAGCGCTGGCGTTCTCCCGTTCTCCTTGACTGGTATACTTGGTCTTGGCTTGCTGGCTGTCCCTGCTGATCTTCTGGGGGAGGGGCCTGTTGCCGTGGCTCCCAAATGTCTTTGCAGGAGGTAGAATTGCCCCACCCTTGTTGGTCAGGGCTAAGCAATCTGCTCGATTTTGCTCTCAGGAGCTTTTGTTCCCTGCAAGCTCTCCGTACAGCTTTGGAGGACCAGGGTGAAAATGGTGGCGTCCCAATCTCCACCCGGAGGAGCTGAGAACTCGGGGCCCCGCTCCTCAGTGCGCCCCCAGAGAAAAGCCGTCAATCCCATCTCCCCGTTCTCTGGCCGCACTCCATGCTCACCCGGCCTGTGACCGGCCTGTGACTGAGTGTTTCTATCCCTGGCACTCGACCCCGTGTGGAGTCTCACAAAGCTCCTGTGCCACTCCTCCCGGGGGAGGAAGGAGAGTCTCCCCAGCCCTGCTGCTTGTTGGGTCCCTGATGGAGGAGCAGTGGCTCAACTGTGTCGCGGATCACAGTTTATAACAACTCCGAACTGAGAGCCTGCACCTCGTCTCCGTGTCTGCATCTGGCTTCCCTGCTCTGATTCTTGGGAGCTCTGCTGCACTCAGCACCCCCGGTCTTTCTGTGACCCCGAGGGTCCTGAGACCACACTGTCTCAGGAGGGTTTCACCCCCAGCTTAGCCACTGGAGCGATGTCCCTTAGCGGAGCTGACTTCTTTTTTTTTTTTTTTTTTAGATTTTTATTTATTTATTTGAGAGTGAGAGAATGAGAGCCTGAGAGCACAAGAGGGAAGAGGGTCAGAGGGAGAAGCAGACTCCCCGCTGAGCAGGGAGCCCGATGAGGGACTCGATCCCAGGACTCCAGGATCATGATCTGAGCTGAAGGTAGTTGCTCAACCAACTGAGCCACCCTGGCGCCTGGAGCTGACTTCTAAAATTCTGATTTTGTGCTCCACGGTTCTATCACTTGCCAGAAGCAGCTGATGGAGGCCCCCTCCCCCGCCGTCTATCCTCCTGAATATCGCCTCAGATTCACTTCTCTGCATGTCCTACCTTCCAGTAAATGGTCTCTTCTCTGTTCAGAGAGTTGTTGCTACTCTCTTCTTCCATCTCCTGTTGAGTTCGTAGGTTTTCAGAATGGTTTGGTCCCTGTTCAGCTGAATTCCTGAGACCAGACGAAATCCAGGTCTCCTACTCCTCTGCCATCTTGTTCTGTCTCTCTAACCTAGCTTGTAATATATTTTTTAAAAAATAGTTATCTGGGGAGCCTGAGTGCCCCAGTTGGGTAAGCATCTGCCTTCGGCTCAGGTCCTGAGGTTGAGCTGCTTGTCCAGTTCCCTGCTCAGGGGGGAGTCTTCTTCTTCTTCTCCCTCTGCCCCTCCCCCAGTTTGTTCTCTCTCTCTCTTTGTCTCAAATAAATAGATAGAATTTTAAAAAATAATTATCGTATTTTTAATTTCAAAGAGTTTATTTCTTGGACTATTACAGTCCCTTTTATACATCTTTTAATACTGTTTTTGATAAGTCAGAGAAAGACAAATATATGATTTCACTCATATGTGGAATTTAAGAAACAAAACTGATGAACATCTGGGAAAGGAAGGAAAAATAAAATAAGACAGAAACAGAGAAGGAGACAAACCATAAAAGACTCTTTTTTAAAATTATTTATTTGAGAGAGAGAGACAGAGATAGAAAGAGCACAGCAGGCGGGGAGAGGGAGAAGCAGGCTCCCCATGGAGCAGAGAGAGCAGAGAGCCTCTTATGGGACTTAAGCCCAGAATCCTGGGATCGCGACCTGAGTCGAAGGCAGACACTTAACCGACTGAGCCACCCAGGTGCCCCCAAAAGACTCTTAACTATAATTAACAAACTGAGGGTTGCTGGAGGGGAGGTGGGTGGGGGCTGGGGTAACTGGGTGATGGGAGTTAAGGAGGGCACGTGATGTAATGAGCACTGGGTGTTATATGCAACTGATGAATCTCTAAATTCTACCTCTGACACTAATAACACACTATATGTTAACTAAATTGAATTTAAATAAAAAAAAATTTAAATAAGGGAAAAAAAACCCTAAGGAAATTGGAATAAAGTATGAACTTTATTTAATGATAATGTATCAATATTGGTTCATTAATTGTAACAAATGTACATTACTAATGTAAGATATTAATAATAAGGGGAAACTGGGTACAGGGTATATGGGAACTCTGTACTGTCTCCACAATTTTTCTGTAAATCCAAAACTGTTTTAAAAATTAAAGTCTGTTTGGAAAAATGGCTAGAAGGTCACACTGAACTTCACAAATGGGTTGTTAAATTATTCTTACATTACAAAAAAAAAAGGACATTGCTTTCTTAATGAATGTAATGTCTCCTTGTATTACACTAAGGATTTTTCATTTTTTTTCTTCTGTTTCTTACATTATATCTGTTTTCACGGTGCTTTTCTTAAAAAAGTTGTTTAGTGAGGCAGGGAGTTTGGCAGACTAGGAAGAATATGTATCATACATCTGGGGTGAGAGGCGAGATCTGGTCATTTAGACTTTGAGATTCTCTCCTTCCACCTCGATTTCTCTGAAGAATAAGCTTCTGTCATTTGGCCTGTGTTCAGCGCCTGCATGCAGACTTGGAAGGGAAACTGGCTGTTCCAATATTTCAATATATTCTAGTGTTTTTTACCTTATGCTGCCTAACAGTTTTAAGATCAAGATTTTTTGTTGTTGTTTGGTTTGGATTTTTAGCTTTCTGCAGGGTGAATGGTCTCTCTTATCTTTTCTTCCTAGGTTTTAGTTGTAGCTTCCTTTGCCCTGATAAATTCCTTTCCACTCCTCTATCTCTGCTTTTCAAAACTCTGTTGAAAATTTCCATCTGCTATTCTCTTTATGTTTCTATGTTAATACCTTTAAAATTTTTAATTTAGTATCGGGGGTCTTGGGCAGGAGAGGATAAAAAAATACACAAATGTGTCATTATTTTTAAGAGAAACTATCAAGTAAGCTAAAAATTTTAAAGTATACTCTTGAATGTTGGAGGTTTTTTTGATAGATTGAAATGACTTCACGTTTTCCTTAATTTTTTTTTAGAAGTTAGAGGTAATGTGTTAGATGAGGCAGATAGTACACATTCTGAGAGGAATAAATCCCTAAGTATTTCTAGGAATATGCACTCAATTGCAAACCTCCCTTTCCATATGCTGTCATTTATATATAGAGGCACAAACTCCATACATTTGAAATGGCCAGATGGCAGCTCTTCTCTTCATTACTGAAATGAAACAGGGAATACAAGAGTTCCCTGGTGAAAACATACTGCAGTATTTTGTTTTAAAACATATAGTTTTGAATCGAAGATAAGATTGCTTCCAACCTTTTTTTTAATGTGTGTTCTCTGTTTTTAGACCTACACTGACAATAAAAGAAATGCACTGAATTCGGTAGCCTGATTTTTTTTTAAGTTAAAAGGGAGAAAACTAAATAATATTAGCATAAACATTTACAACTGTTACCTAAGAGATTTCTGATAGTTGCCTCAACTCTCTGTGTGAAATTATTCTTGCATGGCATTTGTAATTGTTTCTGTCAGGAAAATGGAAACTTCGCAGATATTTACTAATGTGCCTTGGAGAGCATGTAACCTTGGAGATTTGTGTAATGTACCTTTGGAAATGGAAATTCTACAGATAGTTCATAAACTAACTCCTCTGACTCATGATAGCTAAATTCTTCTTGAGGCAATATCTGTCCTTGGCGAAACCTGTTTTGTCACCATTTTATTTATAAACAACAAAAGAAACTGGAGGGTTCGAATATGACCGGATGTGTTTATTAGATAACTTTATGCCCATCACGAAGTTAAGATTTTGTACTTACAAGTGCCCTTTTCAACTCTATAAATAGGGTCATAAATGAGGTGTGACCTGATCTCCTATTCCCATGTAAGTGGTAATACGATTACATTAAAGACAATTTAGGTCTAAGTTAGGTGGGCAACTCTGCTTTAATGATATGAATAAAACTCACATAAGAGCTTTCTACATAATACTTTTGTTTTTACTTGAAATAAGTCCCTGGTTCTATATATTTGTAACACATTTTACTTTCAATTTGATTCATAGGAAATGATACTACTAAAAATAACTGAATGAGACTTTTCAACATCTGAGCTGAAAGAAATTGGACAGTGAGAAAACTGGGATCATGGGAAAGGTGAGTCCCATGTAGGAAGAACAACTAGATATTGATAGTCGTTTAGGTTTTTTTTTTTTTTTTTTAAGATTTTAAAGTTCTGGTGGTCATCATATTTTTCTAAAATTAATCACCTAAAATGCAAGTATTATTCTAAACTTTTTTTCTGCTTCCCAGAGGTTTAATACCTAAATCTACATGATCCCAAGGTTACTGTTCAGATTGGCTTGAGCAAAGAGAGGCAAAGTTTATTCCAATGGGATGTTACCCATGGGAAGAGTGAGAAATAGAAATAATGAGGACAGTGAAGCAGAAAAGTGATGTCAAAAGGAGAGCATTACCGGTCTCTTGACAGCAGAGTCATCTTCTCACGGAGCTAAACAAAGCTACTCATTTTTTTAAAAATCAAAATTCAACTTAATTAATAGAAAATTGAACAGAGCACAAACTTTTGTTATAGGAATTTATTTTAGCCTTTTTGAGTTTTAATATGTATCTTAGAATTTTAGTTATCAAGGCTCTAGAACACAGCCCTGGTCTTGGAAGAGACCAGATGACTGAAATGAATATCTAACTCTCCCCAAAACTTAGCAACAAAAGGCAACCTATTCCCTGAATGCTCGTTCCTTCAAATTTTGAAGTTCTGCAGCTCCTCATTGCAAACATCCTTTCTTATGAACATAATATGAAATTAATAAATTCTGAACAAATAAAGCTTGTTCTTCAGGCTTCCCATTCTATTTTTCATTTTACAAAACAATAAATACAAAAATTCAAACTCAATTATGAGGAGTCTAGTCAATACTACCAGTAGATGATTTAACGTCTAAGGATCCAAAAAATAACAAAAATCTTAGAAAGTAGAGATAAGTTTTATTTAAAGGAGATATATCACTTGAAAGGATGCTAATTTTAATTTTTTTTCCTAGATAAGTCATTTTCAGATTTTTTTCCTCACTAGTACAAACAAAAGAGGTGGTTCTTTGCTTCTCTAGTCACATAAAACTCCTTTAATCCCTTATAACTCCAATGGAATGTAAGGCAAGTAAAAAGCAGAGTTATACTAAAAAAAAAATCCTCTATTTTTCAGAGTTCAAGAGAAAAAAAAATGGAAGTAATTGCAGTTTCTCATTTGTGTGGTTAAAAGTAAAAATATATAGATAGGTGGGTGGATGGATGGATGGATGTATATATAATAGATAGATATGTATGTACATAAGAAAACTATTTTAATATGATCATAGTTCAGTCTCTTTTTAATGTTAAGAATATATTTAGAGAATTCTAATCTCTGCAGTTTTACTTTTAATAAAAGAGCTTAAATATTAGAAATAATATAGTTCTGTTGTCTGAATATTGTTCTCATTACCCCATGCCCCCATCATGGCACCTGGACCGTTCATTATTATACCACAGTGGTCCTTCCTGAAGAGGCATGTACACTTACACTTCACTGTCGGCCTCCTTTCTGGCAGCAATCATTCCCTCAGCCTAAAGCTTCCAACCCAGGAACAGCTGCTTCAGTAATTAATATTGTAATTGTATTTGTAATTAATAATTACAATAATTCAATAACCAAGCACAACAACATGATTACCCTTCTGCTCATTTCCCCATTATTTGCAGACTGCAGACAAACACACCATTTAAACAAAAGCAAAAGAAACACACCACTTAAGCAAAAAGCATTTTTTTTTAAAGTTTAAAAAATAAGACATCATTTGGGGGTGGTATCACACAAAATTTTTGTTTCCAAGGGAATTGGGGAGGAGGGTAGTTCCTTTTTGAATGGAAATGAATAGCTGGACTCTGGAAGAAAAACAAAAATGAAACTTCCTGTATAATTTATTGACTTACAAGTAAGTTGTATTGCAGTTACTTCTCACACACATACTATTCTGCTTATTGAATTGTAGTCCTTTGTAGTCCTTTCAGTTCTTTTTTTTTTTTTTTTCCATTGAGGCATTTTATTTGCAAGTATGTATTACATCCCTAGAAAAAGAATCCCAGGATTTTCCCTCCTGTGTGTTTTCGTCTTGCTTCTTCATGGCCCACGATGCCAGCTGAGGTTGTCAGTACAATGAAACCAAACTGGCGGGACGGGAGCAGGTTATTCTGCCATTTTTCTAGATCTTTCAGTTGTACATTGAATCTGGGGCTGATCACTCCACACTTGTTTAACCTGCCCGTGAGGTCCACAACAATCTTCCCCGCTCTGTGATCATCAATGATTTCAAATTCGCCCCCCCACAATGTAACCATGTTTCATCATCACAGTGAGAAACTGGACGATGACTTTGGAGCACGGCCTAATAGCCTAATAGGAACCTGGCGTTTGCCTCTCTTCTCAGCATTGTTAATGCTCTTGAGAGCATCTGCCAGGACATTCATGTGCACCATTATGGCCACATGGAAAGATGGCTGAAAGAGTCCTTTCAGTTCCTAATAAAAGAAAATATGATGGGCATTAAGGAGGGCATGTGATCTGATGAGCACTGGGTGTTATATGCAATTAATGAATCATTGAACACTACATCAAAAACTAATGATGTTGACTAATTGAACTTAATAAAAAAATAAAGAAAAAAATATGAATAATTCCTGACATCATCTTCTTCAAACTTATTTCCTAAACTTCACTTAAAAATTCTGATTTAACAAAATAATAAACTAATTTTTGTTGCAGGCAGAAATGTTTTTCACCATTAGTGTATCATCTGGTGGTTTAGTTTCTATTAGCTTCTAACAATCTATGTGTTGGAAGGAGTGTATAATTCACAAAGGATTAAGACAAAATTTCAAAAAGCAACTACATTTTCTGGCTGAAAAATTTTGATGACAATCATTTATTTTGGACTGAACATTTATTCAAATTGTTTTCAAATTGAACCTTTGGACTATAGAGTGTTTCTCCATAGCAATATAGAGAACTAGAGTTCTCTTGACAGTTGGGGACGGGATAGTTACTTGTTGTGGAAGCTGTCCTATGCACTGTAGGATGATTGGCCTCATCTCCGGATTTTATCCAGTAGATATCAGTAGTACTCCTTCCCTTACTCATGACAACCAGAATGTCTCCAGACATTCACAATTGTCCCCTATGGGGCAACATCACCCCAGGTTGAGAACTGGGACTATAGCCTTCTCTTTTTCATTATCACCAGGTGATTTGAGAGAAGACTCATCTGTAGGACTAGAGTTTGCCATCCTGTTGTTTTTACTTGTAACTTTATACTCCTCAGTTTTGACATCTACTGCTCTTCAGTGGCTTCCAGTGTCAGTCTTTGCCCCTTGCTTTCTCTTCCTCTTACCCAGTTATTTTGTAATTATATATGTTTGGTGAACCAAATATCAGGAGAGTCAGGTGACAGCAATTATCCCCCTTAGAATCTTAGAAGCTATAATAATGAGAGAGAGTAAAAACAACTATGTATATCAGGTTCAAATTTATTTATCTATGCATTTCTATATTCAATAAGTAGAACATATTTATAGAATCTGTGAGCAAAATATTCTTAATAAAAAAGTACAGTAAAACAAATAAAAATTGGCACATTGACCATTAACAATGACATGCAGATTAAAATATTTTTCCAGTTTCACAACTCCTATAAATTGATTATTGCATCAGAAGATTCTAAGTTCCCCAAGAAGCTAAGCCCAAGTCAAATTATCCTTGATAGCATATTTATTATATCCAGAAGGCTAAATTTACTCAGATTATGAAAAGAGACAAAGAACTATCTCAATGGTTTTTGTCTACTTAAGTATCAGCTTCATTATTCTGTTTTTTCATCTGGAAATTAAAGGGTTTGTCACAGAATTAAATTAGGAAATAAACAAAAAGTACTTAAGATAGTACCAGGCACACAGTAACTACTCAACAATCTCCCTTGATAATGTCTCCCATTCCAACTAATTGAAATGCCACCAATAAGTTAATAACAACCAAAACTTTTTTGAAGCTTAGAACATTCTATGGAATCCTGGCACATATATCTGACTGCCTATTAGGCATCTCATTGGTTCATTCTTTCATTCATACATTCATTCATTCATTCCTTTAAATATTGTTCCACATTTGAATATCTTTTAGACACTTCAAATGTAATATATCCTATCATAAAATTTAACCAAATACTACTCTTTCCCTGTATTCTCTGGCTCTATCTATATCCTTGTTTTAAAAGAATATTTATATAGGATTAATTCTTTAAAAATATTGTATCTCTTTGATTTATTACATTTTCCCCATTCTTCAGACATCAGGCTCCTGCCATAGAACACATCTATCTGGGTTTTCTAAAATATCTCCTAACTTGTTTTCCTCTCTGATACAATCTTCACATTACTGTACACTGTGATCCATTTAAAAGAAATAATCTGATGAAGTAACTTCTTACTTAAAACCATTCAATGACTTTCAGTACAATTTAAGATAAGATCTGACATCCTTAGCATGCTATAGAAGGTTCCTTACGAACTGGTCTCTATTCTATCCAAACTTTTCTTCTGTCTGTTTTCACCTTGAATCCCCTGTTAGAGCCCTACTGAAATATTTGAAGTTGATCAATTCTGTGTGGTGCCCTTACAGCCTTAATTCTAATTCATGTGTCCCTCCATCTGCTTGGAATGCCTTGTTGTCCATATTCACTGCACTATTTTCTAGCCTTTTGTTGGATTGAAGACCAATCTTGGGTGCCTCCATTTTACCTGAGACTTACCTCTTTCTAATGTTTATTATATTACATTTATTGTACATATTTATTTGACTCCTTAGATGGTGCTTCTTCAGGACTGATGCTGTTTTTTTTTCCTGTGGCCCCTAATATCTCACCTTTTTCTAACTATATCTGGGAATGAAGATATCTAAAGTAATACTGTTTAAGGACATTATACAAATCATTGTCAGTATAATGTAAAAAACCGTAATTTTCCTATTCGAATTGGTTGAAACTGGAGTGATCCTAAAAAATGAACATGTGGCTTGAAAAGATCTATGGGAAGAAACAACAAAAAAAGGATAGTTCCAAGTATTAAATATGAAAAAATTCCAACCTATTCACTTCCCTGTACCTAATTCAAACTCTTTTTTGCATGGTGACAACAATAATGATTAAAAGAAATAAGCCAAAACATACAAAATAATCAAGAAGATTATGGGAAAATGGTATTTTATCTAAAATCATAATTATTGAACTACAGTCTAAGTTTATAGTGTTCCTAGAAATATTAGCTAATAACAGTAGAATATATATACAATTTAAAAATGAAACATACACATCCTATAAACTTTTTGCTATAAGGGAGTGTGTTCAAAAGTTTGTAGAGTACCAGCAACATTTTACAAAACACACTGGATGGAAATAAACTCTTTCACAGCCTGCAAATGATCAACACCCAATTCTTCTAGAACGTACCTTGAATGAGTGCGTAGATGCAAAAGGAAGGAGAAGAAGAAGGGGAGGAGGAGGAAGGAGAATAAGAATTAAGAATGATCTTGCTGATAAACACATTCTAGAGCATCTGGGTGGGTTAAGAACAATATAAAGCACCAGTAAGTGAATTCAGACTGAATGGGAGACACTATTCCCACAGCAAAACTTCAGCAAGAAGAATCAGAGTTGCTTACCAGAACATGCTGCAAAACATCCTGGGGTGGTTTTTGTCATATGTAACTATATTATGAAATAAAAGATATAGGGTGTGTGTGTGTGTGTGTGTGTGTGTGTGTGTGTGTGTGTATGTGTGTATAATGGAATATCAACCATAAAAAATGAAATCTTGCCATTTGCAATGACATTGATGGAACTTGAGTGTATTATGCTAAGTGAAATAAGTCTGAGAAAAAGACAAATGCCATATGATTCCACTCATATGTGGAATTTAAGAAACAAAACAAAAGAACAAAGGGGGGAAAAGAGAGGCAAATCAAGAAACAGACTCTTAAAAATAAAAAATAAAATAAAATAAAATAAAAACAGGGAGGCAAACCACAAGATATTCTTAACTATAGGGAACAAACTGAGTGTTGCTGGAGGGGAGGAGGGTGGGGGGAGGGGGTAACTGGGTGATGGGTATTAAGGAGGGCACTTGATGTCATGAGCACTGGGTGTTATATGCAACTGATGAATCACTAAACTCTACCTCTAAAACTAAGAAGACACCATATGTTAACTAAATTGAATTTAAATAAAAAATTTTAAAAAAAAGAAACAGACTCCTAACTATAGAGAACAATCTGATGGTTACCAGAGGGGAGGTGGGTGGGGGATGGGTGAAATAAGTGATGGGGATTAAGGAGTGCATTTGTGATGAGCACTGAGTGTTGTATGGAAGTGCTGAATCACTATACTATAAACCTGAAACTAATATATTACACTGTACTTCAACTAACTGGAATTTAAATGTTTCTTTTTTTTTTAAGATTTTATTTATTTATTCGACAGAGAGACAGCGAGAGCAGGAACACAAGCAGGGGGAGTGGGAGAGGGAGAAGCAGACTCCCCGCTGAGCAGAGAGCCCAATGAGGGGCTCGATCCCAGGACCCCGGGATCATGACCTGAGCTGAAGGCAGCCGCTTAACCGACTGAGCCACCCAGGTGCCCCACTAACTGGAATTTAAATAAAAACTTAAAAAAAAAAAAGATTCTGGAGCTCAAATTAAGATAAAATACAGTGAGCCGAAGGCTTTCCAGAATTCACACATAACAAGTCATACTTAACTAAGCACCTTGACCATATGTGAAAATGATTACATGAACATAGATACATAGAGAAGGATCAACAAAATTTAAGTGATTAATGTATTAATCATCTTGTTTGTCTTTAACTTCAGTGTTTTTATATTTTATACATACAAGACTAGAACCCTAGGTGAATTTAATCATGCTCAAGTAATTTTTTCACAAACATAACATGTTATCCTATTTATTATAGAGATTTGTCATATTTATTTTCCACAGTATCTTTAAAAGTCTCAACAGTCTTTTGTTATATTTTCAAGAGTGAACCTTAGCATATAAACTATATACAGGTCCAGCTTTTCAATATTATATTCAGCAATTTTCTAAGAAGTTATGTGCAATGACATTGCAAAAATGGCACAAAGTTTTCCTATCCCTATGCTCATGTCCTTGGCAGTGGGACAAATTTCCCACCTAGAGGTGAGTTCTATTTCTCCACCCCTTAAATTCTGGCCTGTCCATGTGACTTGCTTTGGTGAATGTGATATTAGCAAACGTGATGCAAGCGGAGGCGTACATAATACTTGTGCATTGATGCCCTCCATCTTTTCTGTGCTTCCACTCTGAAAGCCATCATGTGAATAAAGTCAAACTAGCCTACAGGTGTCGATTAGACACCAGATGGAAGAGAATCAAGATGCTCTGACTGATAGCCTGCCAGCCACTGGACAGAATGAGGCCACCCTAGATCATTCAGCCACCAGCCACTTACCAGCTGAGCATGAATACATGAGACAGCGCAGCCCATCATGCAAGCTGGATCAGGTCAGAAACACACAGCTGATCAACAGAATATTGAGGTAAATAAAAGGTTATTTTTTTAAGCCACTAACTTTGGGATAGTTTATTTTGCAAATTGTAACTGTTACACAATAAATCCTCTCCTAGATCAAAAACAAAGCACCTCGATATATGAATTTTGTTCCAACAAAAAAAGCTTTTAATATAATGTGTAACAAAATTAAAACAATGATGTAAGCACATTCAAGATGGAAAATAAATCCTCAACCTTGATATGACTCATTCTTAACTGCTAGATCAAATTCCAGGTCAAATAATACTATTGATTCCTTTTTCTGAAGGTAATTTATATCTATTTTGTTCTTCCATAGCTTTTTTACTGTATTTCTCTTAAGACATTTAATTTACCACTTTACTGTATTATTTTTACATGTGTACATTCTTGTCTCCTCTTATTTTAAACTAGATGAGGGTAAGATTTTTTTTTTTTTGCGTTTCATCCTCCTTTTTTTTTTTTTTAAGATTTTATTATTTTTTAAGTAATCTCTACACCCAATGTGGGGCTCAAACTTACAACCCTGAGATCAAGAGTCACATGTTCCACTGACTGAGCCAGCCAGGTGCCTCATTCTTGTTGTGAGTAACACAGTGCTTGGCACATAAAATTATTGAGCCTTATTACCTCAGTGGAGATTATATTGTTATTATTATTGATGTAGTGTTCTTTCAGTACCATAATTCAAAACTTATTCTTTGAAATACATTTATTTATATGGAATGCTGCACATTAAGGGACATTTCCAAGGCTTTACTTGAATAAATATTGAAATCTTAATACAAACTAAAAATAAATACTAGGGAGTATCTTGGGAAGGTCTTATTTGTTTACCTGACTTTTGTTATAGGTGTGCTCATTGCTACTGACCTGTTGTTTCCTTCAGGATCCTTCAGCTGCCTGAGCGAAGACATAGGTATATATACCAACTTATGTATATACACGTATCTATAAGCATATAAATTTCCCATTTGTATCTATATTAAATTAAACAGGAGTTCATAGTGATGTCTCCAACTCTAACCCATTACCACATGGATCATTCTAGTCTCTTCCTCTTGCTTATCTGTAAACTCCCACTGGGAAAGTAAGAATGCTGGGTCCCATTGTCTGTCATCAGTTTACTTAATTTTTCAGTTCCAGTATACATATATAGCAGTACCAAAATTGTTAACCCTTATGCCCTTGGGATACTTTATCAGCTAGAGTGAAGTACTTATGTTCTGTTCCTTTTGCTTTTAACTCACAGACTCAATTCATTTCCAAGATTACTGAGGTCAGCACCTTTTCTCCCATCTTTCTCAGTGAGGTTGTTTCATACATTTGTAATACAGTTAAATTCTCCTGTCAAATTCTACA
The DNA here is from genome assembly GCF_003265705.2 of Callorhinus ursinus. Taxonomy (NCBI): domain Eukaryota; kingdom Metazoa; phylum Chordata; class Mammalia; order Carnivora; family Otariidae; genus Callorhinus; species Callorhinus ursinus. The sequence goes on from NW_027397116.1 coordinate 10,935,470, forward strand.
TTCTTTACTGGGATTCCCCGAACTCCTAAATGATTCTTTTAAATTTGCATACATTAAGTTTTACTCTTTGTGTTATAAATTTTTGTGTGTCTAACAAATGTATAATGTCATATTTCACCATTACAATATCAGGGAGAATAGTTTCACTAGCCTAAAAAAATCTCTTGTTCTTCACCTATTCATCTTTCCCACTATCCCCCAAAGCCCTGACATCCACTGATATTTTTTGCTCTCTCTACAGTTTTGACTTCCAGAAAGTCGTATCATTGGAATCATACACTATGCAGACTTCTTAGGTTTTTTTTTACATAATTAAGTCAAATTTATTTCATAAATATAAAGATTATTTTATTTTAATCATTATAATTTTTATTTTAATTCCACTATGGTTAATACACAGTGTTATTTAGTTTCAGGTGTATGAGATAGTGATTTGACAATTCTATATAATACTCAGTGCTCATCAAGGTCAGTGTTCTCTTAATCTCCTTCATCTTTATCACCCATTCCACCCACCTCCCCTCTGGTAAACCATCTGCTTGTTCTCTATAGTTAAGAGTCGGCTTTTTGGTTGGTCTTCTTTTTTTGTTCCTTTACTCATTTGTTTTGTTTCTTAAATTCCACACATGAGTGAGGCTTATTTATTTATTTTATCTATTTAGGTTTCAAGTTTTTATTTAAATTCCAGTTAGTTAACATATAGTGTAATATTGGTTTCTGGAGTAGAATTCAGTGACTCATCACTTATGTACAACACAAGTGTTCATCACTAAGTGCCCTCCTTAATACCCATCTCCCGCCCATCCCCCCTCCATCAACCCTCAGTTTATTCTCTATAGTTGAGAGTCTGTTTTATGGTTTGCCTCTATCTCTTCTTTTTCTCCCTTCCCCTATATTCATCTGTTTTGTTTCTTAAATTCCCCATATGAGTGAAGTCATATGGTATTTGTCTTTTTCTGACTGACTAAAATGAGATACTACCTCCCACTTGTCAGAATGGCTAAAATCAACAACACAAGAGATAACTGGTGTTGGCAAGGATGCAGAGAAGGGGGATCCCTTTTGCACGGTTGGTGGGAATGCAAACTGGTGCAGCCACTCTAGAAAACAGTATGGAGGTTTCTCAAAAAGTTAAAAGTAGAACTACCCAATGACCCAGCAATTGCCTGATTGGTACCTACTCAAAGGATACAAAAATACTGATTTGAAGGGATACATGCATTCCAATGTTTAAAATAGCATTATCAACAACAGCCAAATTATGGAAAGAGCCCAAATGTCCATGGACTGCTGAAAGGATAAAGAAGTATTTATAGGGGAGCCTAGATGGCTCAGTCAGTTAAGCATCTAACTCTTGATTTCATCTCAGGTCATGATCTCAGGGTCCTGGGACCAAGACCCACTTCAGACTTAATGCTCAGAGGGGAGTCTACTTGAAGATTATTTTTCTCCCTTTCCCCTTCCCCTTGCTCTCTCTCTCAAATAAATAAATCTTTTTTAAAAAAGAAGTATATATATTAAGACGTATATTAATATATATATTTATATATTAAATTTTGGGGGTTTTTGTTGTTGTTTTTTTTGTTTGTAAAAACTATCTGAGCTGTCTCCCAAAGTGGCTGTTAACAATGTCTTTTACAAAGTAGTTTTTTAATTTTAGTAAATTTGACTATCAATTTTTTTAAATGAATTGTTCTTTTGGTGTTGTATCTAAAAACCTATTGCCAAATCCAAACACAACTGGATTTTCTTCTGTTATCTTCTAGAAATTTCATAATTTTTTTTATTTTACATTTAAGTCTATGATCAATTTTGATTACCTTTTTTAAAAGGTGTAAGATCTATGTCTAGATTCTTACTTATTTTTTATTTTTGGCACATGCACATCCAAGTTTTACAGTACCATTTATTAAAAAGATTATCCTTTACCTATTGAATTGCCTTTACAATTTTGATTGGTTAACCATATTTGTATGGATCTATTTCAGGGCTCTCTCTTCTATCCCACTGATTAATGTGTCCATTCTTTCACAAATATATGCCATCTCGGGGCGCCTGGGTGGCTCATTTGGTTGAGTGTCCGGCTCTTGATTTCAAATCAGGTCATGATCTCAGGGTCCTGAAACTGAGTCCCTCATTGGGCTCTGAGCTCAAGGGGGAGTCTGCTTGAGATCCTCTCTCTCCCTCTCCTTCTGCCCCTCCTGACTCTCTCTAAAATAAAATTTAAAAAACCTTTAAAAAAACACATGCATCTGGATTAATGTAGCTTTGTAATAAGTCTTGAAGTAGGTAGTGTCATTTATCCAACTTTGCTCTTCAATATTATGTTGGTTATTCTGGGTCTTTTGATTTTCCATATACAATTTAGAATCAGTTTGTCAATAACCTCAAAATAATTTACTGGTGTGTTGATCTGGACTGCATTGAATATATAGGAAAGTTTGGGAAGAACTGGCATCTTAACAATATTTAGTCCTCCAATCCATGAATATGGAATTTCTCCATTTATTTAGATATTCTTGAATTTCTTTCATCAGAGTTTTATAATTTTCTGTATATCAGTCCTTGATATATTTTTTAGGTTTATACTGAATTATTTAAATTTTTGGTGCTAAAAATTTACCATTTGGTAAATGGTATTGTGTTTTTAATTTCAAGTTCCAATTGTTCATCACTGGTCTGTTGACAAAGAAGAAATTGACTTTTATATAGTAATGTCATGTTCTGTGAATGCTATATTTGCTTATTGAATTTAAGAGTTTTTTGTCTATTCTTTGTGTTTTTTTTTACATAGACAATCATGTCATGTGTGAACAAAGTCTTATTTCCCATTTCAAATATGTATTTCTGTTCTCTTTTTGTTCTTATCTTAATACAGTAGCTCAGATTTCCATTGTAATGGTGAATAGGACCCGTGAAAGAGGACATCTGTCCTTGTTTCCAACCATAGTGGGAAAGCATCAAATTTCTCATTATTAAAGATGATGTTAACTGTAGGTGTTTTGTAGATGTTCTTTATCAAATTAAGGAACTTCCTTCCTATGTGCAGGGTGCTGAGTGTTTTTATCATGTATGGGTTTTAGATTTATTTTGTAGAATAATTTGTTGGCATCAATTGAAATGATTTTTTTTCAAGGCTGGTAACATTGTGAATTACATTAATTGATATTTAATGTTGAAACCAGTCTTGTATCCCTTGAATAAATCCCACTTGGTTAGAGTATACAATTCTCTTTACACATTATTGGACGTGATTTGTTAATATTTTGTTGAGGATTTTTGCATCTATGTTTTTTGAGAAATGTTGTCCTGCAATTTTTTCCTTTCTTATAATGTCTTTATCTCACTTTGGCATTAGGTTTATGCTGACCTAATTGAACAAGCTGGAAAGTAGTTCTCTGCTTCTGTTATCTGAGTAAAATTATAGAGAATTGGTATCACTTTTTTTTATACGCTTGATAAAATTCAACAGGAAAAACCACCTGTACCTGGTGCTTTCTCTTTTGGAAGTTATTAATTGTTGACTCAATTTCTTTAATAGATATAGGCCTTTTCAGATTATTTATTTCTTCTTAGGTAAGTTTTGGGAGACTTTGGTCATCTATGTCTATCAGGGAATTGGTCCTTTCCTCTAAGTTATCAAATTTGTGGCCATAAAGTTTTCATAGTTTTCCTTTATTACACTTTTAATATCAAAGGGATAAGTGGTGATAGTCCCTTTTTCATTTATAGTTTTGACAACTTTTGTCTTCTCTCTTTTTACCTTGGTTAGATTATTATAAATAATCTGGCTAGATTATTATAAATCTCACTGATCTTTTCAAAGAAACTACTTTTGGTTTCATTGATTTTTTCTATTGATTTCTTATTTTTCAATTTCATTTATTTCTGGCCTAATTATTATTTTTCTTCTTTTGTTCGCTTTAGACTTGAGGTCTGTTTTGTTTTTTTTTTTTATAGCTTTTTAAGGTGCCAGCTCAGGTGATTGATTTGAGATCTTTCTTCTTTTCTAATATATGCATTCAATGTTATTCATTTCCTTGTAAACACTACTTTTGCTGCATCCCACATATTTCGACAAATTGTAATTCATTTTAATTTAACTCAAAGTATCTTTAACTTCTCTTGAGATTTCTTCTTTGGTTCATGTCTTATTTAGGAGTTTTCTCAGTACACATCAGAGTTGAAATCAGAGTTCTCTTTTTTTTTGCATTTTTATTTTGGAGAATTAAAAATTGTGACTATCTTGATGGTTTGAATAAGGTTTCCATTTCCTAGAGAAAGTATTTTGTTTATTTATTTTGGGGAAGAGGTAAAGATTAACTGTTTAATGTCTGACCATTTATCCTAGAGATCTCTTCATCAAGTAGGCATGTTCAGTGATTCCTGCTGGTTATTACTGTGACTGACCACACTTTACATCCAAAGTTAAAATCTTCTCATTGTTCTTAAGAATCTTTTTTGGTGGAAATCTCATTATCCACCTATCTTCCTTACACAGAACAGACACCACAGTAATTTTAAGATACTGGTGTTTCATCCTTTGAGGTATTTCTCAATGCTTTTTTAATGAAAATGTTTTCTGTGGCTTCCTGCAGGCTATTTAAGTGTTGGCTGAGAAGGTAGCACATAATACATCCATTCTAACATTTCTAACTCTCTGCATCACATGAAGCAATTTCAGGAATTTTAGCTTTATTTAGCAAAGTCACAAATGAGTCCAGCTTTCAGTCAAGTAAATGTTAACAATCAATTAGATCCAGACCTTTGTGTTAACACATTGAATTTAGGATGTCTGAGTGTTGCACCCATATCAGCGAATTGATAATATCAAAAACTGTACTTCTCCCCATTGTGTTCCCAGAATCCACTGCCACATGTATTCCACAGATTTGGAAAATCTTGCAGTTGTGTATATTGCTGTGAAAACCTTTTCTTAGTTTGTTTTTTAAAGGGCTCCTTCCCTCACACGAAGCTCAGGCTAGGACTTGACTCTACAAGTTTATCAAGGTGACATGGTGAGGGTGGAAGTAAGAATTGGATTCTTCTTGCCAGGCAACTGTCTCAAGCACGTTTTTTTGTTTTGTTTTGTTTTCTCTTTTCACAAGGTCTCAAAACAAGGCAGAAATATCTTCATTATGCAGAAGAGGAGGTTAGCAACGAAGGGTGAGTGAAGTTTGTAGAGCCAGGGGAATCTGAGTCATCTGAATTTTTCCCATATGTCTTTATTCCATTCCATAGAGTACATAGAGTTACATTCCTAACTTTCCCTTAAGGAATCTGAGAAAGGTTTAAATAAAAAATAAATTGAAAGGGGCGGAGCAAGATGGCGGAGGACTAGGAGACCTGGACTTCATCTGGTCTCAGGAATTCAGCTGAATAGGGATCAAACCATTCTGAACACCTACGAACTCAACAGGAGATCGAAAAAGAGAGTAGCAACAACTCTCTGAACAGAGAAGCGACCACTTACTGGAAGGTAGGACTGCGGAGAAGTGAATCCGAAGCGATATTCGGGAGGATAGACGGCGGGGGAGGGGGCCTCGGTCGGCCCCTTCTGGCAAGTGATAGAGCCGCAGAGCACAAAATCGGAACTTTTAGAAGTCGGCTCTGCTGAGGGACGTCGCTCCAGTGGCTAAGCGGTGGGTGGAACCCTCGCGGGACAGTGTGGTCTCAGGACCCTCGGAGTCACAGAAAGACCAGAGGTGCCTGAGTGCAGCAGAGCTCCCAGAGATTGGAGCAGGGAAGCCAGCTGCAGAGACGAGCCGAGGCGCGGGCTCTCAGCTCGGGGTTGCCATAAACTGTGACCCGCGGCCCAGTCGGGCCACTGCTCCTCCAGCAGGGACCCAACAAGCAGCAGAGCCGGGGAGACTCCCTTTCCTCCCCCGGGAGGAACGGCGCGGGAGCGCACTGCAGGGATCTGCTGGGTTTGAAGACTCCACACGGGGTCGGGGACCAGAGATAGAAACGCTCGGTCACAGGCCTGGTGAGCACGGAGTGCGGCCGGAGACCAGGGAGATAGGAGTGACTGTTTTTCTCTGGGGGCGCACTGAGGAGCGGGGCCCGAGTTCTCAGCTCCTCCGGGTGGAGATTGGGAGGACACCATTTTCACCCTGGTCCTCCAAAGCTGTACTGAGAGTTTGCAGAGAACAAAAGCTCCTGAGAGCAAACCCAAGCAGCTTGCTTAGCCCAGACCGACAAGGGCGGGGCAATTCCACCTGCGGCAAAGACATTTGGGAACCACAGCAACAGGCCCCTCCCCCAGAAAATCAGCACGAACAGCCAGCAAGCCAAGACCAAGTTTACCGATCAAGGAGAACGGGAGAACGCCAGCGCTAGGGGAATACTGCACATAGAATTCATGGCTTTTTTTACTATGATTCATTAGTTTTTCAAAGTTAATTTTTTAACTGTTTTTTTTTTTAATTTTTCTTTTTCTCTTTTTCAAACAACATCTTATCAATCCCCTTTTTAAAAAATATTTTTTATTTTTCATTTTTAGAGTCATATTTTATCCCTTCATTGTAGTTACCCTTATTATTAGCATATATAGATAAGTTGTTCTCTCTTTAAAAATTTGAAATACAGTTTCTTCTAACAGATCAAAATATACCTTAAATCACTAGTGTACGGCTTTGTTCTAGTATCCAGCTGGATCACACTCTCTCCCTTTCTTTATTTATTTTCTTTTTTTTTAAATCTTCTTCTTTCTTTTTTCAAACAACATCTTATCTATCAATTCCTTTTATAAAATCTTTTATAATATTTATCTTTACAGTCATCTTCCATCCCTTCATTGTATCAACCCTTATTTTGTACATATATGTCTTTCTTCCTTTAAAATTTTAGGAAGCACTTTCTTCTAACAGACCAAAATACGCCCAAAATCTAGTGTGTGGCACTGATCTATGCACTAGCCTGATCATATTTGATTATATTCTGTTTTTTGTATTGTTCTGTTTTTATTTTTATCTTTTCTTTCTTTTTTCTTCTCTTTCTTTTTTCTTTCTTTCCCTTTCTTTTCCCCTGGTTTCAGGTCTTTTCTGATTTGTATAGAGTATATTTGCTGGGAACGTTGTTAACCTGTTAGCATTTTGTTCTCTCATTCATCTATTCTTCGCTGGACAAAATGACAAGATGAAAAAAAATCACCTCAGCAAAAAGAACAAGAGGTAGTACCATCAACCAGTGACCTACTGAATACGGACATTAGTACGATGTTGGACCTAGAGTTCAGAACCATGACTTTAAAGATACTAGCTGGGCTTGAAAAAAGCGTGGAAGTCATTAGAGAAACCCTTTTTGGAGAAACAAAAGAACTAAAATCTAACCAAGTCAAAATCAAAAAGGCTATTAATGAGGTGCAATTAAAAATGGGGGCACTAACTGCTAGGATAAATGAGGCAGAAGAGAGAATCAGTGATATAGAAGACCAAATGATGGAAACTAAAGAGGCTGAGAAAAAGAGAGAGAAACAACTACAGGATCACAAGGGCAGAATTCGAGAGATAAGCGATACCATAAGAGGAAACAACATTAGAATAATTGGGATCCCAGAAGAAGAAGAAAGAGAGAGAGAGGCAGAAGTTATATTGGAGCAAATTATAGCAGAGAAATTCCCTAATGTGAAGAAGGAAACAGGCAACAAAATCCAGGAGGCACAGAGAACCCCTCTCAAAATCAATAAAAATAGGTCAACACACCAACATCTAATAGTAAAAGTTACAAGTCTCAGAGACAAAGAAAATCCTGAAAGCAGCTCGGGAGAAGAGATATGTAACCTACAATGGTAGAAATATTAGCTTAGCAACAGACCTATCCACAGAGACCTGGCAGGCCAGAAAGGACTGGCATGAGATCTTCAGAGCACTAAACGAGAAAAATATGCACCCAAGAATACTATATCCAGCTAGGCTGTCATTGAAAATTGAAGGAGAGATAAAAAGTTTCCAGGACAAACAAAAACGAAAGGAATTTGCAAACACAAAGCCAGCCCTTCAAGAAATATTGAAAGGGGTCCACTAAGCAAAGAGAGAGCCTAAAAGCAGCATAGATCAGAAAGGAACACAGACAATATACAGTAACAGTCACCTACAGGCAATACAATGGCCTAAATTCATACCTTTCAATAGTTACCCTGAAGGTAAATGGGCTAAATGCCCCAATCAAAGGACACAGGCTATCAGATTGGATTAAAAAACAAGACCCATGGATACGCTGTCTGCAACAGACTCATTTTAGACCCAAAGACGCCCCCAGATTGAAAGTGAGGGGGTGGAAAACCATTTACCATGCTAATGGACACCAGAAGAAAGCTGGGGTGGCAATCCTTATACCAGACAAATTATTTTAAACCGAAGACTGTAATAAGAGAGGAAGAAGGACACTCTATCCTACTTAAAGGGTCTATCCAACAAGAAGATCTAACAATTGTAAATATCTATGCCCCTAACATGGGAGCAGGCAATTATATAAGGCTATTAATAACAAAAGCGAAGAAACACATTGACAACAATACAATAATAGTGGGGGACTTTAACACCTCCCTCACTGAAATGGACAGATCATCTAAGCAAAAGATCAACAAGGAAATAAAGACTTTAAATGACACACTGGACCAAAGGGACTTCACAGACATATTCAGAACATTCCATCCCAAAGCAACAGAATACACGTTCTTCTCTAGTGCCCATGGAACATTCTCCAGAATAGATCACATCCTAGGTCACAAATCAGGTCTCAACCGGTACCAAAAGATTGGGATTATACCCTGCCTATTTTCAGACCACAATGTTTTGAAACTAGAACTCAATCACAAGAGGAAAGTCGGAAAGAACTCAAATACATGGAGGCTAAAGAGCATCTTACTAAAGAATGAATGGGTCAACCAGGAAATTAAAGAAGAATTTAAAAAAATTCATGGAAACCAATGAAAATGAAAACACAACTGTTCAAAATCTTTGGGATACAGCAAAGGCAGTCCTGAGAGGAAAGTATATAGCAATACAAGCCTTTCTCAAGAAACAAGAAAGGTCTCAAATACACAACCTAACCCTACTCCTAAAGGAGCTGGAGAAAGAACAGCAAATAAAGCCTAAACCCAGCAGGAGAAGAAAAATAATAAAGATCAGAGCAGAAATCAATGAAATAGAAACCAAAAGAACAGTAGAACAGATCAACGAAACTAGGATGTGGTTCTTTGAAAGAGTTAACAAGATTGATAAACCCCTGGCCAGACTCATCAAAAAGAAAAGAGAAATGACCCAAATCAACAAAATCATGAATGAAAGAGCAGAGATCACAACCAACACCAAAAAAATACAAACAATTATAGGAACATATTATGAGGAACTTTATGCCAGCAAATTAGATATCCTGGAAGAAATGGGTGCATTCCTAGAGATGTATCAGCTACCAAAATTGAACCAGGAAGAAATAGAAAACCTGAACAGACTTATAACCCCTAAGGAAATAGAAGCAGTCATCAAAAATCTCCCAACAAACAAAAGCCCAGGGCCAGATGGCTTCCCAGGGGAATTCTATCAGACATTTAAAGAAGAATTAATACCTATTCTCCTGAAACTGTTCCAAAAAAATAGAAATGGAAGGAAAACTTCCAAACTCATTTTATGAGGCCACCATTACCTTGATCCCCAAACCAGACAAAGACCCCATCCAAAAGGAGAATTACAGACCAATATCCTTGATGAACATGGATGCAAAAATTGTCACCAAAATCCTAGCCAATAGGATCCAACAGTCCATTAAAAGGATTATTCACATTGACCAAGTGGGATTTATCCCTGGGCTGCAAGGTTGGTTCAACATCTGCAAATCAATCAACGTGATACAATACATTAACAAAAGAAAGAACAAGAATCATATGATCCTCTCAATAGATGCAGGAAAAGCATTTGACAAAGTACAGCATCCTTTCTTGATCAAAACTCTTCAGAGTATAGGGATACAGGGTACCTACCTCAATATCATAAAAGCCATCAATGAAAAACCTACAGCAAATGTCGTTCTCAATGGGGAAAAGCTGAGAGCTTTTCCCCTAAGGTCAGGAACGCAGCAGGGATGTCCTCAATCACCACTACAATTCAACATATTATTAGAAGTGCTAGCCACAGCAATCAGACAACAAAAAGAAATCAAAGGCATCCAAATCGGCAAAGAGGAAGTCAAACTCTCACTCTTTGCAGATGATATGATACTTTATGTTGAAAACCCAAAAGACTCCACCCCAAAACTGCTAGAACTCATACAGGAATTCAGTAAAGTAGCAGGATATAAAATCAATGCACAGAAATCAGTGGCATTCCTATACACCAACTACAAGAGAGAAGAGAGACAAATCAAGGAGTTGGTCCCATTTACAATTGCACCCAAAACCATAAGATACCTAGGAATAAATCTAACCAAAGAGGCAAAGCATCTGTACTCAGAAAACTATAAAATACTCATGAAAGAAATTGAAGAAGACACAAAGAAATGGAAAAATGTTCCATGCCCGTGGATTGGAAGAACAAATATTGTGAAGATGTCAATGCTACCTAGAGCAATCTACACATTCAATGCAATCCCCATCAAAATACCATCCACTTTTTTCAAAGAAATGGAACAAATAATCCTAAAATTTGTACGGAACCAGAAGAGACCCCAAATAGCCAGAAGAATCTTGAAAAAGAAAAGCAAAGCTGGTAGCATCACAATTCCGGACTTCCAGCTCTATTACAAAGCTGTCATCATCAAGACAGTATGGTACTGGCACATAAACAGACACATAGATCAAGGGAACAGAATAGAGAGCCCAGAAATGGACCCTCAACTCTATGGTCAACTCATCTTTGACAAAGCAGGAAAGAATGTCCAATGGAAAAAAGACAGTCTCTTCAACAAATGGTGTTGGGCAAATTGGACAGCCACATGCAGAAGAATGAAACTGGACCATTGCCTTACACCACACACAAAAATAGACTCCAAATTGTTGAAAGACCTAAACGTGAGACAGGAGTCCATCGAAATCCTAATGGAGAACACAGGCAGCAACCTCTTCGACCTCAGCCACAGCAACTTCTTCCTAGAAAAATCTCCAAAGGCAAGGGAACCAAGGGCAAAAATGAACTACTGGGATTTCATCAAGATAAAAAGCTTTTGCACAGCAAAGGAAACAGTCCACAAAACCAAAAGACAACCGACGGAATGGGAGAAAATATTTGCAAATGACATATCAGATAAAGGGCTAGTATCCAAAATCTATAAAGAACTTATCAAAATCAACACCCAAAGAACAAATGATCCAATCAAGAAATGGGCAGGAGACATGAACAGACATTTTTCCAAAGAAGACATCCAAATGGCCAACAGACACATGAAAAAGTGCTCAACATCGCTCGGCATCAGGGAAATCCAAATCAAAACCTCAATGGGATACCACCTCACACCAGTCAGAATGGCTAAAATTAACAAGTCAGGAAACGACAGATGTTGGCGGGGATGCGGAGAATGGGGAACCCTCCTACACTGTTGGTGGGAATGCAAGCTGTTGCAACCCCTCTGGAAAACAGTATGGAGGTCCCTCAAACAGTTGAAAATAGAGCTACCATATGATCCAGCAATTGCACTACTGGGTATTTACCACAAAGATACAAATGTAGGGATCCGAAGCGGTATGTGAACCCCGATGTTTATAGCAGCAATGTCCACAATAGCCAAACTGTGGAAAGAGCCAAGATGTCCATCAACAGATGAATGGATAAAGAAGAGGTGGTATATATACAGAATGGAATATTACGCAGCCATGAAAAGGAATGAGATCTTGCCATTTGCAACGACGTGGATGGAACTGGAGGGTGTTATGCTGAGTGAAATAGGTCAGTCAGAAAAGACATGTATCATATGACCTCACTGATATGAGGAATTCTTAATCTCAGGAAACAAACTGAGTGTTGCTGGAGTGGTGGGGGGTGGGAGGGATGGGGTGGCTGGGTGACAGACAGTGGGTAGGGTATGTGCTATGATAAGCGCTGTGAATTGTGCAAGACTGTTGAATCACAGATCTGTACTTCTGAAACAAATAATGCAACATATGTTAAGAAAAAAGAAAAAGAAGAAGATATCAGGAGGTGAAGAATGAACGGGAGTAAGTCAGAGGGGGAGATGACCCATAAGAGACGATGGACTCTGAGAAACAAACTGAGGGTTCTAGACGGGAGGGGGGTGGGGGGATGGGTTAGCCTGGTGATGGGTATTAAAAGGGCACATTCTGTGTGGAGCACTGGGTGTTATGCACAACCAATGCATCATGGAACACTACATCAAAAAGTAATGATGTAATGTATGATGATTAACATATCAATAAAAAAATTAAAAAAAAGCAATAAGAAAACTGCCAAAAACAAAAAATAAAAAAAGAAATATCAGAAGAAACATTAAAATATCATTGTATACATTTATATCTGACATTACATTCAGATTTAAACAGGAAATATAAATTGAAATCCAGAAATTCACCAAATCAAATTTTGAGTTTAATTTTTGGCTATATTGATGCTTTGGCAGCTAACATTGTGATTCTTTATAATGCTTATACAAATTTCATGGTTCTCAGACTATGCCTTGATCTGAGATTTTGGGATTTTTCGTATATCATTCTTTTTCTGCAAGCCCTCTTGCATAATTAAAAGCATAAAATCAATCTCTTACTTTTATGTAATTTCTCTTAATAGACTCTTGGTCCCCCATAGCTTTGCTTTCAACAAGTAGTTTTTCAAAGCAGTTACAGGAAATTTATTTATTTTGCCACTGCATGCAATGTGATAAAGTCTCATGCTAGTTGAATTCTTACTATCTTTAGTATTGACCTGACCAGAAAATAAAGTACAGTTTTCCTATGTACGAAAGTTATGTTGCCTGCAACCACTTACAGTCCTACTTATATATGCTCTGGGATCTTATTTCCAACAAGAAAATTCACTTTGCCTCATTTATGAAAAAAAATAGGATTTGTTAAAAAAAAATTAGAAGCTTGACAGTTGGAAAATACAGGGATAATCTTGATTCTCCTTCTCCAGAAACAGTTCCCAAGTACCACCAGAGAACTCGATTCTTGAGGAAACTACTAGTGCTGCAACTTTCCATCATCAAGCATTAAATGAAAGGTGTTCATCTTTGCCAAACCACTTCTCAGCACCAATTCTACTTCTGCCTCAGCAGGTCAATCAATCACATGACTCCTGATGTCCTTCCAATCCTTTATCATCTATAGCAGCAACATTGAGGTTGTAGCACAAAGTCTTTGCCATCAGACACTTAGTGTGAACCAAATTTTTGTGTGTCTGATTGGAAAAGTATAGATCTACATTTTACTTGCCAGGAAGCCTGAGAATTAAAATTCTGGATTTCTGAAAGACAGGACTGATGGAAATTTCCCCAGTTACAGAAAAGCTATTCAAGAAGTGATCACAAATATGACAAATGTCAATTACAGTAACCAGCTACTACTGTTAGACTCACTCTTCCTGTTGTGTCTACCCATTATGGTTTTTGAGTCACCTTTGCTTTTGCTTCATTTCTAGGGCAGGCTCTCACCACACGCTTGCACTGTTGATTGCCACCATGACTCTTGGCTTCAGCATTCACAGTTTTTTGCACACTTGCTGGAAGTTTGTCTCCTTTCCTGTTTTCTTTAGTAAATCCAATGCCTGATGCTAGTGTAAGCAAGGAATATAAGGAATACAAACAGCTCTTAATAAGTATGAAGCAGAGTTTTATTCACTGAATTTAGAATCTAATTTAGACTCAGTCATGACTGAGCATTGATACTCTTTGGTTTTGAAATTTATCCCACCTTTAAAAAGGATTCCTTCTTTGGCCTCAGGCCAGAATTAATGGTGTGAAGAGAGCAACAGCCTTAATAAAGAGCCCAGCTCAGGGTGCTGGTGTTGGTCTCTACTTTTTCCAGCAGTGGGCCTACCACACCTGTTATTAAAAGAGGTGCTCAAGCAGCAGAGCAAGCAGCAACAGAGACAAAATCAGCAGGAGAACTCCAACTGCCAGGAAGAGTATATAATTATCTCTGCTCCCTAGAGCACAATTTCTTAACCAAGAATTGTTGAAAAATACACAGGCTGGGCTCCACTCTGTCCAAGGTACTGATTTGGTAGGTCTGAGTGAGTGCTTGGGCCTCTATCATTTACAAACATACAAACAAATAAATGTTTCACATGAATCTGAAACATGCTTTTTGTTTTAAAATACTGCTATAATGGGAGAAAAGATATCTTTTGTGTGTGTGTGTGTGTGTGTGTGTGTGTGTGTGTGTGTGTGTGTGTAGAGAAGAATGAGAAGGCTGATACTCTATATTTGGTTAATATCTACAGTGAAAGCCAAAATTGGGTAATTAGTGTGTGTGTCTTCAGTTGTAGTCTCAGAAGAAACCTTGTATAGAACTGGGGAGGAGGAGAGGGTTACAAATGGTCAGAAAGAATTACAGCTCTACTTCTTCAACATTCTGGCCACCAAAACACTGACATGAACATAAAAGTAACCAAATTCTCAACAATGAACAGATTATAATATTTTAAAGTATTTTAAGTTATAGAGTTTTGCTGTCTATCTACGTTTCTTCAGCTAAATTCTATTTGCTAGGAATATTTTTTTGTAAGGTAGCCAATTAGCTAAATGATAAAACTTTAGGTAGGAAATAGAATCCTTGGGCTATCTTTTCAGAAGTCAATTGATTTATGGCATGTTTTATTTACCCGTGGGAGATATAGGCTTCCCATTATTTTGAACACAAATAATTCTTTAAGGTAAAATATAGGAATGGGCCCATATATGTGCAAATTCTAATAGAACACAAGTTAGAACTTGATATTTTATCATTTCTTTGTTTAGTTATCTTCTCTAAGCTTCTAACCCCCAAGTCTAAGTTAAACAATAACTAGACAAATATAATTCCTCACACATTTCCTTCTAACAGCTCTTTTGGAAATTTAAAGAGAATTGGAAAGTTTATTTTTACAGGTATACCTTCCTACATTCAGATATGAATTTTAGCTGCAAAGTCCCTGAACAGATTGATAAGATCTTTATAGGAGGAAAAACTATAGGGTTTTGAAACCTGAACAACAAAGACTGGCAGGCACAGATCTTAACCTCTATGTATTGAGGGCAGAGTTAAGTTGATTAGTTATCTGGGTTTGATATGGGGGACTCTGTGTTTCTGTTGACCCCTTTTGTTCAGCACCGTGTGGATGAAGCTGCTGAGTTTTTAATCTCACATATTCTATCACAGTCTCCATTAGAGATGTAATCACTCAACTGTCAAATCTATTTTGAAAAGGATTTTGGAGAGAGAATACAGCCATTTATTCTTTACTTCTCTGAAATGATCTTTTCTGAGAAACGCACTACAAGCATACACAAGGGAAAGTGTAATACAATCTCTGACAGCATTAGTTTGCTAACCTTATCCAATAAAGAGATTCTTCTTACAAAGGTTTATCATATTACTTCATCTCATGGTGGTATTGCCCTCTTTGAAAAAAAATCACCTGTTCAAAGAAATGCAAAGAAAATAATATCTTTGGAGGGTAAACACATATTCTAGTATTTTCAGGGTAACATGAGCAATGCAGCAGGCATCTGATGTTGGCACGCTATCTGTCTACTATCATACACAATACACAAATACATACATTGCACTAAATGTAAAGTACACAATAATCAGACCAATCAAAACCAGAATATTTACTTGTCATTAAGATTGAATGGCATACATTTCTATCCAACTTTATAATCGGAGCATCAGGCGCTCTAAATTAGCAATGCTATGGGGTATGAGTGCAGTGCAAAGGCATAAAGACTATGAAAACTAGAAAATTCTAAGTTGTGATTTGCACAGACAATAAAATACAATTCAGTCTAAGAAACATTAGCAATGTTGGGGTGGTGCTTTTCTAATCATTTGGAAGAGGCCTCATGGTCTGAATGATAGCTAACATTTTAAGGTCCTGAATCTTCTTTTCTCAAATGACTATTCACCCCAGGGGTGAGTGATCCTCTCCTCCACTCTAATAGATCAAAGTGGGTGAACACACAACACCCAACACCAGACAGATGACATAAACAGCAATATATTTGTCAAATATACCCACAGCCTGGCAGGGCCATGCAGGGTCTGAGCTCAGGAACAGAGTAGATAAACAGAGGCTGTGGGAGGCAGGTTCTGTAGTAACAAGAGGATGAGGTGACCCTTGGTTGGCACAACCTTTGAATAGTTCTGCTGGCTGGCAGGGAACTTTTACCTGCCACTCAAGGATAAGCAGAATCTATGCCTGCTTTCTGTGATAAGGAGAAGTGTTTGGCTAACACTTATCCAAGGAAGCAGAGTGGGGAGGGAAAGTGGTGGTTTGAAGTGCTCCCAATTTTTCCAGATGTCAAGGCAGCACTTAACATTGAATCTCAATTTCAAGCCCTATATCACATCATTGAATATATTTAAATATGATTACCTAATATTCTATATTATTCTCTTCTCATTTTGATAATCATATCCGTGGTGAATGTTACTTGGAATATTATTAACCCGTGAAGATGTTTTAGTTTCTAAAAATCTCTGCTTACCTGGTTTAGTAATCATGGAAACATTTATTTCTGAGTTAAAACCGAGTTTCATTTGATACTTATCTGAAATTCCCACTGTAAAAATGTTGATTGTAACACTAAAGATATATTTTACTATATCCATATAGCAGATCTACAAATTTATCATTAAACAGGTAAATAAAGAGAAATGACAAGTTTGGGTGTTAAAGGTCCAGGGGCTCACACCCAACACTGCTCCGTTAAGAAGTTGGCCTAAGTTAGAATTAGGTAATGGCTATAACTTTTCCCCATTCTGTCTAGTAGAACAATACTTATCACTATTGATATATTATGGACATTTAGTCCTTCACAATCATGACATCCTGTTTGCTAGCTGAATGAATGTGATTTTTTTCCTAAGATAATCAGATTCAAAGTAGTACACTTCTTTGAAAAATGAGATTATTTTCTAAAATAATCTAGATTTTAGAGTGACTTTTCAAAAGTCATTCAAAAATGCAAACATGTTTAGTGCAAACATTCAACATCACTGTGATAGTTTCACTACAATTTTTTTTGCATGCTATACTTTAGAAACCATTTAAGACATGGCCAGTTGTTCATGGCATTTCGTTAAAAAAATACATCTTCACTATGCTTTTTGTGTGACGAGAATTTTAACTCAATAAGATTATATATACACATTACTGAGTTATATCAGGAATATATCATTGCAAGGAAATTTTATTTTTTTAATTTTTAAGATTATTTGAGAGAGAGAGAGCGTGAGTGGAGAGGGGTGGGGCAGAGAGAGAGGGCAAGAGAAACTCAAGCAAACTCCATGCTGAGCACAGAGCCCCACACCAGGCTCTATCTCAGGACCCTGAGGTCTCAACCTGAGCTGAAACCAAGAGTTGGTTGCTTAACAAACTGGACTACCCAGGCTCCCCGCAAGGAAATTTTATTTTTATTTTTTTAAAGATTTTTTATTTGTTTGCTTTTGCGAGGGAGAGAGAGAGAGAGAGAGAGAGAGAGAGAGAGAGAGTGCCTGAGCATGAGCATGTGGGAGGGGCAGAAGGAGAGCAGACTCCCTGCTGAGCAGGGAGCCCGACCACATAGGGCTCGATAGCAGGACCCTGGGATCATGACCTGAACCGAAGGCAGATGCTTAATGCACTGAGCCACCCAGGCGCCAGGAAATTTTATTTTTAAGGGAAATAAAAATAGGTTGAATGTTTATAAAAGTATCTGAGTACTAAAATATATAGGGATAAATATGTGAATAAATTCCCCAAAATGATATATTGTCCTTATAATTAACAACTTGTCCATTTGAGTGGACTTCCAAATGAATTATAATGTTATTTTTTAAATATTAAATATAATATTTAATTATTTAAATATAGAATTTAAATAATTCTAAATATTTAAATATAGAATATTTAATATTTAATATTCTAAATTTTAATATTCTAAATTAATTTAATATTCTAAATATTTAAATATAGAATTCTGCTTGTAAAAAGTAAACATGCCCCTGTTGAAAACCAAACTGACAATGCACTTCAAATGCAGCATAATTCATACTACAATGTTAGTGTGGCAGGATACGGTCATATTCATATCACTAATTCCTGAGTTATAGAAAGAAAAAATCCCCTGTAATTTTAAAGGCAGATCATGTGATCTGAATCATAGTTCAATATAACTGGATGCCAGGGTTAAGAAATTTACTATAAAATTAAACTTGTTTCAGTTGTTATGCTGATAATTTTATGTAACAGACCACAAAAGTTAAATTTCCTTAAACAATAAATATTTATTATTGACTGACTGACTCATGTATTTGAAATATCCTTAAGTGGGGCGCTTGGGTGGCTCAGTCCTTAGGCATCTGCCTTCAGCTCAGGTCATGATCCCAGAGTCCTGGGATTGAGCCCGTCGTGGAGCCCCGCATGGGGCTCCCTGCTCTGCGGGAAGCCTGCTTCTCCCTCTCCCACTCCCCCTGCTTGTGTTTCCTCTCTCACTGTGTCTCTCTCTGTCAAATAAATAAATAAATATTTTAAAAAAAAATATCCTTAAGTAAGATGAGTTTCAGGCATGGCTCAGTTAGGTGGTGGGATACTTGTAGATCTGCTGTCTTTTATGGGCCAACGTATTTCTTTGTCTTGCTCTTGGAAACAGAAACCATGGTTACTAGATTTCCTACTCACTTCCAAAAGGAAAGGGGGGACTTTCTGAGCCATAGGACCTCTGTGCTAAGCTTTGCTCTTACTGAGCCAATTTAGCCTATATAAATACTGCTGAGGCCACCATGCTGGGTAGAATTCCAGGTGCTCATTGATTTAAATTGGGAGTCTTTTTTGACGTAATCATCTGACCAGGGAAATGGCATTACCTTGACTTTTTCAGACCATCAAGAACCCTGGGCTAGTGTCAAAGTGAGATTAGATAAAATGAAATTTGACAATAACCACAATATCTACAATAATGATGAAGAAACTTTATGAGTATTATGCCAGGAGTTCTTCAGGAAATGTAAACAATGTTAATTACAATTTTTACCAAATATTAGTAACCAGAAAATTATATATATTATTATATATAGTAATATATATCATATAATATTATATATCCTAACCAGAAAATTATACTTATATATATTTATCACTCTATCCATAATTATCTGTGCTTTTGCTTAATAAACTTAATGAAACTTATCTTCTCCCCACATCAGGGAAAATAAATTCATTATAACATGATGCTTTTAATGGTCAATATTATTAAAAAGCAATTTTCTGTTTTTTTGAAAGTATATTTTTAAGTGGAAAATAAATCTTATAGGAATTACATGTTTATTGATTTTTTTTCTGATTAATTAATAGAGTAATCACCCTTTATCCATAGGGGATATGTTTTAAGACCACCAATGGATGCTTATAACCACTATCTATATCCTATATATACTATGTTTTTTCTACTGTTTCTTTCTGTTTTTTATACTATAATAAAGTTTAATTTATAAATTAGGCACAATAGGAGATTAACAACAATAACAAATTGTGAAATGGAATAATTATAATAATATAATGTAATAAAAGTTATGTGAATGTGTTTTTTGCTCTCTCAAAATATCCTGTACTGTGCTCATTCTTCTTCTTGTGATGTTGTGAGATTATAAAATTCCTATGTGATGAAATGAAGGGAGGTGAATGAATTTGAGTTAGCATTAGGCACTACTGATCTTCTGACGAAACATCAGAAAGAAGACTGATCATCTACTTCAAGACCACAGTTGACCACAGGCAACCAAAACTGTGCAAGTGAAACTGAATAATGGGGTCTATTGTACCATTTCATTTAAAACAATATGGAAATATGGGAATCAGTAAATAATAAAATTAATATCACTGTTAATTCAGACTTTAGAGTTCAATCTGTCAATATAATAGTGCGTTTTATTTCAGTCTTTTTTTTTAAGACTTATTTATTTATTGAGAGAGAGAGAGAGCAGGTGGGGGAGGGGCAGAGAGAGAGGGAGAGAGAATCCCACGCAGACTCTGTGCTGAGCTCAGAGCCTGAAGCAGGCCTCAAGCCCAACATGGGGCTGGATCCCAGGACCCTGAGATCAGGACCTGAGCTGAAACTAAGAGTTGGACGCTCAACTGACTGATCCACCCAGGTGCCACTCAGTCTTTTTTCTTTCTTTCTTTCTTTCTTTCTTTCTTTCTTTCTTTCTTTCTTTCTTTCTTTCTTTCTTTCTTTCTTTTTTTATTTTATTTTATTATGTTATGTTAATCACCATACATTACATCATTAGTTTTTTTTTTAATTTTTTATTGTTATGTTAATCACCATATATTACATAATTTGTTTTGGTGTAGTGTTCCATGATTCATTGCATATAACACCCAGTGATCCACGCAGAACGTGCCCTCCTTAATATCCGTCACCAGGCTAACCCATCCCCCCCCCGCCCTCCCCTCTAGAACCCCCAGTTTGTTTCTCAGACTTCATCGGAGGGGGAGATGAACCATGACAGACTATGGACCCCTCAGTCTTTTTTCTATGTATAAATATGTTTATAAAATTAAAAGAAATGATTTTAGAATCAAATTATACAATATATCTTTTTTCTCAAAAATATGCTTTCTTCACTCATGTATTAAATCATGACCATTTTATATTGTCATTAAATATTCCTCCAAAGCCTGTTTAATCCATGCCTGTTGCAGCTGATGGATTTACGATTCTATATTTAACCATTTCCCCTATTGCTTTGCCATCATTCTTACCATTGGGAATAATACTGCAGTGGATATCCTTATGCATAAACTTTTGTTCACATCTTTATTTCTATCTTAGGATTTTTTTTCATAAATACTATTTCTATTTTAGGAATATCTGTCTCCAGTTTTACTGTTCATGTGTTACTCTGAATGAGTTCCATCTCAATGAGAATCCTATTGAGAATGAATACTTTATCCACTGTATTCTCACCTCTTTTAATTTTGATGTGCAACAATTTAATGATTCCAACATTCACCTTGTAGATACAATAAATACTATTTTGCAAATGTTTACAATTTTCTGCGCTTCCGAGGTTAACAAAAGGCAGAATTCTCATAAAAGTCAAATATGGACCCTAGGGGCTACTGGACTGGAGGGAATAATAAGGGCGGAGAAAGGAGAGGAAGGCATTGGAACAGAACATGTTAATATCCTATAGTCCCTGGCATATTATAGTTTTAAATGGAGTATCATAGTTCAAATAAACATCTGGCTTTTATATTTCTACAGTTTCCTTATGCATAAAAGTCTAGACAATGTTCTATAAGCATCCAAGTTTGGAAAACCCTTTATATATTTTATTGAGTTTAACTTATTTTTTTGAGTTTAACTTTTTTAAATGGTACATTAAAAAATGAATATTTTTTGATGGACAAATAATACAAAATGGAAGAAATTATTTTTATTTTATTTAGCAAAATAATATTATCATTGGTTGCATTCTTATTTTATATGCTTTTAAAGAACCATGAGTATACTGCTTTGGAACAGGAGAAAAGGTTTTGTTTACATTTTGATTACATATTTCAGTCCAGTTATTTATTGGGTGAGCTTTAATATTCCATTCACTCCATGCTTTTGGATAAAGCAGTTATTTTATTCTTCTGCTTCTTTCGGAATCAAAATAGGCTGACAGAATAAATAAAATACTTTGTTAAGTTTCAAGAAAATATCCAACATCTATTGTCATTTTGAATGCAAGACATTTATCTTACAAGTTCATGTGGTGAAATGAAAATGGAAAACAAGCCTCGTTACCAAATATGGGTTTGTCAATTATGAGAAAGATACTCTAAAAATATAAAGAAAAATAATTGTAATTATCTATGTCCAATATGAAATTAATCTGTTCAAATTGCTTTTTTTGTTTCCCTAGTTTCCTGTCCTTCTATCTGAATGAAGCAGGTACTTATAATTACATGCAGCGGTGCTCCGGGTCCTCCTTCCTCCCTGATACCAAGCTTTAATGAATTTCATTATTCTTTTTTAATTTACATACTCTTGCAGAATAAAGATTCCCAAATCATTAACTAATTTGATATGTCTGAAATACCAATTCAATTGTCTGGTCCCCTGAGATTTTCAAATATCTTGTTCAAACACCTCTTAACTTAGTTTCTTAATTAGATACACCGTGATGGATGGGCTTTTATACCATCGTCTCAGAGGGACAGCAAATCAGCCTAATTTTTATGACAATTTAGGAGACTTAGATTAAAAGTCATTTAAAATA
Source organism: Callorhinus ursinus (assembly GCF_003265705.2). Lineage (NCBI taxonomy): Eukaryota > Metazoa > Chordata > Mammalia > Carnivora > Otariidae > Callorhinus > Callorhinus ursinus. The sequence continues at coordinate 10,957,866 of NW_027397116.1, forward strand.
ATCAAGTCAGAGTTTGTAAAGAAATATTCAGGGTCCCATGAATAAGTCTTTAATTTACACAGACCTGAAGTAATATGATACATGTTAAGAATGCTGATCATGTTCTGTTAGTAAATGGTAAATATTGTGGAATGAGGTTTAAAAATATGTGTTATTTGGTTTTAAGGAAAAACACTCCTTTACAAAGATATTAGGTTTATAGAGGAAAGGATTAAGACATTAGAGATTATAATAAACAATACTGTAAAAATTGTTGAAATTTTCAAAGGGCTTATTTTTCTCCTAGCCACCACAGGAGTCAAAAAGCATTTCATTTTTATCTATATCATTTTTTTCTATTTTGTATTTTCTTTTATGTAAAATGAATATAGAATAATGTCTATGTTAAAATAAAAGAAGACTGAAAAAAGTTTTGCATGTGTTTCACTAAAAGTTGTCTATTTTTTTTAAATTTTTTAAAAGGATTTTATTTATTCATTTGAGACAGAGATACAGAGAGAGGGAAGAGAAAGCATGAGCAGGGAGAGAGGCAGAGGGAGAGGGAGAAGCAGGCTCCTTGCTGAGCCAGGAGCCCGATGCGGGGCTCGATCCCAGGACCCTGGGATCATGACCTGAGCCGAAGGCAGATGCTTAACCATCTGAGCCACCCAGGCGCCCCAAAAGTTGTCTATTTTTTATAATGGTATAATATGTGTGAAGGTTTTGCTATAATACAATAGATATGTATATATAGAATTTTACTCTATAAATCATATTTTAGGGAATCTGATTTAAACTCCTCAGAAATTTCATTCATTTAAAAAGGTTTAATTTATTTTTGTTAATAAATTCTCCCTAGTCACTGAAAGGAAAACAACAGGCTATATATAGTGTCACTTTCTACAAACTAATTAATAGAATGCACTTGAATATTATAGCAGTGATAATTTTAGAGGAATGCTGGAAATATTAATCTTGTCATATTATGCCATTTTATAAGGTCTTGGCAAGGAGTAGGCACTCAATAATTATGTACTAAATGAAAGAATTCTGAAGTCCATTTCCATCATCTGGATATCCACTAAACTGTGCGTATATCTAGCCTAACAAGAAATTGTACTGGTGGAGAAATAATGAATTCACATTTAAAAATCCAGTAAAATTAATTAAAAACACGAAGGCAACTAAGAACTTTAATATTCTTCCATACTATTTTTAAAAAGATTTTATTTATTAATTTGAGAGAGAGAGCATTAGTGGGGGAAGGGGCAGAGGGAGAGGGAAAGGGACAAGCAGACTCCCTGCTGAGCATTGAGCCCCATGTGGGGCTCCATCCCAGGGCCCCAAGATCATGACCGGAGCTGAAATTAGACACTTAACCAACTGAGCCACCCAGGCACCCCTAATATGCTCATATATTTTTTACTTAGTATGATATAGTAACCTATAAATAATTTTTTATAATATGCATCATTTTCTATGTTATTCCCATATGAAATAACTTGTGTTAGGAGATACCTCAAGCAAAAGTGATGGCTTTTAAAATATAGGTAATAAATTGTTTAGTCTGAAGCTACTGGGCTTTGAAATTTCCAGAAGTGGCTTATTGAAATCTCTTGGATTAAATAGGATGATAAAGTGGCAAGCACATCAAACTGGAATCAGGACTTATGACTTAGGCGTCTCCCTGTTATTAACTTTAAACAATAATTTCACTTTTTATGATTGCATTTTCTTTATTTGTAATCTAATGAGACTAGGCAAGTCCTTTTCATCTGTACAATTCAATGAATTTGAAATTGTATTTTTATGGTTTGGGTATTATAATTTATTTATATGGTAATTATATATCTGTTGAAAGTATATATGTACACAAAATAAACATATTACATATATACTGTATACTCACTATATATAGAATAAATGTATAAGAACCACATACATTTTATATATATACACACAATATATAAAATATATATTGTATATAATATCTGTGGTACACATATATATAAACATCCAAATGTAAAGTAATACATAATCAGTAACTAATATAAATATTCAGTCAATAAACGTTTGCTTCTAGTATTATTGTTAAATTAAAAATTTAGAAGATTAGACTCAGAGTCATGTGATGTGAAGAAGCAATATATTAAGTCCAAAAAATTAGAAGTGACTTAATTGAGAAAAATGATGGAAATAATAGAAAGAGTCCTTAAAATAGTTATCACAAATGTACCCAGTGATTTAAAGGAAATCTTAGGGGCACCTGGGTGGCTCAGTTGGTTAAGCATCTGCCTTCAGCTCAGGTCATGATCTCAGGGTCCTGGGATCGAGCTCCGTATCAAGCTTCCTGCTCAGCCAGGAGTCTGCTCTCCCTCTGCCCCTCTCCCCACTCATGCTCTCTCTCTCTTTCTTAAATAAATAAATAAAATCTTTTTTAAAAAAATAAAGGAAATCTGAAAAATAATGAGGAGAGAAAAGGAAAAAATAAAAGAACTAAATCGACTTTATAGAAATGAAAACTAAGGGGTCTAAAATAAAAAGTCATTGGATGTAATTAACTATAGATTAAATAACAGAGAAGAAAAAGATCATTGAACTTAAAGACAGAGCAATAGAAACTATTCAAAACAAAACACAGAGGGAATATAGACTAAAAATAATTAAGACCCTCAGTGTAATTTAGAACAATAACAAGCTGTCTAATGTGTATGGAATTAGTATGACATAGACGGGAAAGGGAGTTAAAAACAAACAGGCAAAGACAGAAGAAAACAAAATAAACTGAAGAGAAAATGGCAGAAAACCTTCCAATTTTAAAGAAAATTTTAGACCTATTGATATAAGAAGTTTAATGAACTACAAGGAGTATAAGCACCTAAGAACATCATAAATAAATTGAAAAAAACTAGTGTTCAAAAGAATAATTTAAAAACAACTAGAGACTCTATATACAGAGGATTATGATAAGAATCCACAGACATACTGTAAGAAATTATACAGCCAGAAGACAAAGAGGAACATTCTAAGGTGCTGGAAAAATAACAAACAGTATACCAAACATTGTTCTTTTTTTTTCCCACTGTCACATGTTCTTTGCTTAGCCTCGGGAATATCAATCTATTCTAAGATAGAGCTTTTCTTTATGTAGATTTCACTTTATATCTGTTAGGGTGGCAATTAAAAAAACAAAAACTAATGTGTTAGGATGTAGAGAAATTGAAACCCTATGTCCTTTTGTTGGGAATTGATGCAGCTGCTAGGAAAAAACATCATGAAGATTTCTCAAAAAAACTAAAAATAGAACAAATATGTGATTAATCAATCTCTCAAAAACCCAAAAGAACTGAAATCAGGATATCAAAGAAATATCTGCACCCTGTATTCATTGCAGCACTACTCACAATAACAAGTATAGAAAACAACTAAATGTCCATTGATGGATGAATGGATAAAGAAAATTTGGAATATGCATACAATGGAACATTATTCAATCTTTAAAAAGAAGGAAAACCTGCCTTATATTCTAATGTGGATGACCCTGCCATGATATAAGAAGTACTTAAAATAGTTAAACTCAGGGCACCTGGGTGGCTCAGTTGGTTAAGCATCTGCTTTTGGCTCAGGTCATGATACCAGGACCCTGGGATTGGGCCCTGTAATGGGTTCCCTGCTCAGCAGGGAGCCTGCTTCTCCCTCTCCCTCTGCCACTCCCCCTGCTTGTGTGCTCTCTCTCTCTCAAATAAAATAAAATAAAATAAAATAAAATAAATAAATAAATAATAAAATAGTCAAACTCATAGAAACAGAGAATAAAATGGTGGTTGCCATTTTCCCAATGGCTTGAGGAGTTGAGGAGATGTGCAATGAGTACAGTGTCAGTTAAGTAAGATAAGTAAGTTCTAGCCATATAACATTGTGCCTATACTTAACACGGTATTGTGCACTTAAAAATTCATTAAGAAGGTAGATCTCAAGTCAGTGTTCTCACCACAATAAGAAAATAAACTAAAACTGAAAAATTTTAATACTTACTTATTGATTGAATGTAACAATAAAATCCACTATATTTCTATATTTTAATGTAAAGAAATATTTAACATATAACTCCATGCATATCAAAATCATAACAAGATATTACCTCATACCTGTTAGAATGGCTATTTTAAAGATAAGAAATAATAAATATTAGCAAAAATGGAGAAAATGGAACCCTTGTACACTGTTGGTGGAAACGTAAATGGGTGCAGCCACTATGGAAGGCAGTTTGGAGGTTCTTCAAAAAATTAAAAACACCATATGATCCAGCAATTTCACTTTTGGTATTTATCCAAAGAAAATGAAAACACTAACTCGAAAAGATATCTGCACTCCCATGTTCATTGCAGAATTATTTACAATAGCCAAAAATGGAAGCAACCTAAATGTCTATTTGGTATATAGATATATTATTCATCCTTACAGAAGAAGGAAAGGAAATCTTACCATTTGTGACAACATGGAAGGACCTCGAGGGCATTATGCTAAGTGAAATAAGTCAGACAGGGAAAGACAAGTACTTGTATGATCTCACTTATAAGTGGAATCTTAAAAAAAAAAAAAAAAAAGGTGCTCTCTCCTCCAGCAACCCAAGATGCCGAAAGGGAAGAAGGCAAAGCAGAAAAAGGTGGCCCTGGCCCCTGCTGTCATGAAGAAGCAGGAGGCCAAGAAGGAGATCAATCCCCTGCTTGAGAAGAGGCCCAAGAATTTTGGCATCGGATGACATCCAGCCCAAAAGGGACCTCAGCCGCTTTGTCAAATGGCCCCACTACATCTGGCTGCAACAGCAAAGGGCTATTCTATATAAACATCTAAAAGTGCCTCCTGCACTTCACCAATTCACCCAGGCCTTGGACGGCCAGACAGCTGCTCAACTGCTTAAGCTGGCCCACAAGTACAGACCAGAGACAAAGCAGGAGAAGAAGCAGAGATTGTTGGCCCAGGCTGAGAAGAAAGCTGCGGGCAAAGGGGATGTCCCCACTAAGAGGCCATCTGTCCTTTGAGTTGGGGTTAACACTGTCACCACCTTGATGGAAAACAAGAAGACTCAGCTGGTAGTGATTGCACATGATGTGGATCCCATTGAACTGGTGGTTTTCCTGCCTGCCCTGTGTCATAAGATGGGGGTTCCCTACTGCATTATCAAGGGGAAGGCCAGGCTGGGGCGTCTGGTCCACAGGAAGACCTGCACCACTGTTGCCTTCACACAGGTCAACTCGGAAGACAGAGGAGCTCTGGCAAAGCTGGTGGAAGCCATCAGGACCAATTACAATGACAGATTAAGATGCGATCCGCTGCCACTGGGGAGGTAACGTCCTGGGTCCGAAGTCTGTGGCTCACATCGCCAAGCTGGAAAAGGCAAAGGCTAAAGAACTGGCCACCAAACTGGGCTGAGTGGACGCTGTTGAATTTTCTGTACATAAAAGTAATAAAACCTTGTCTTTTGGCCAGTGTCAAAAAAAAAAAAAAAAGGCTCATTGTTACAGAGACTAGATTGATGGTTGCCAGAGGGGCTGGGTGAGTGGTGGGAAAAATGGGGGAAAGGGGTCAAAGGGTACAAGCTTCCAGTTATAAACTTAAAAAATTCATAGTACAGCATGGTGACTACAGTTAATATTTGATAGTCACTAAGAAGAGTGTATCTTAAAAGTTCTCATCAGGAAAAAACATTGTAACAACTATGATGACTCATGTTAACTAGATTTATTGTGGTTATCATTTCACAATATATACAAATATTGAATCATTATGTTGTATACTTGAAATGACTATAATGTTATGTATCATTTATACCTCAATAAAAAAACTATATATAGAAAGGAAGAGAGTGGCAAAGTTTTAGATCTTGAAAATCTCTGTAATATAAGATAGCTGGATTCTCACAATTATTTCTGCATTCAATCTATTATTTTTTTTATAGTTCAAGTATATGAAGAAAATCTGTTCTTAATACAGACAAATAATTTGAAAAGTTAAAAGTATTCTAAAAGCCTTTTCAGATAATCGTGGATATTTTTCTTTGATATAATGTCAAAACTTGACAAGTGGTAGCTTCTTAAAGGCTAATTTCAATAAGGAATCTGAAACCATATTAATGTACTTTTTGTAATTTGTTACTTTAAAATTAATTAGTCTATTTTATGCTTTGAATGGATCTTTTTCAGATGGTTTTGTAGCATCCTCCATTGATCATTTAAGGAAATATCAGTCCACAGAGTTATGTAGCTCTTCCAAATATATAAAAAATCATATTCAAAATGAATTGTGTAGTTTACAAGATAAGGAGATATAAAATATATAATGAATATTGTCCAAAGACAAGAAAGGGGAAATTAAAGTATATTTTTGTAAGGTTCTATAATTTAAGTATAGTGGTATGATATGTTTTGAAAGTGGACTGTGAGAGAAGTATTGAAAACTTCATCTATAATTATCATTTTATCTATTTACCCTATCAGGGCTATTGATTATGGCTATATGTAAAATATATCTATTAGGTTCATAAAAATTCTGATTATTTGTCTTTTTTATAAATATCTCCCTCTGTCATTGTAACATTTTCCTCCTTATCCGTGATAATATTTCCTGTTCTAAATTCTACTGTATCTATTAATTACTATGTAATATTAATGCTACTTCTCTAGGTATCTTTTGTATAGTATTTGTATGATATATTTTCTTGGTCCATTTAGATCTAAACAATGATTTCATTTTAAAAGTAGTTTTCCTGTGGAAAACATAGTTTAATCTTTTTATAGTTCATTACAATTTCTGCCTTACACCCTGAGTTTAAACCACTTGTATATAATACACTTATCACCATGATTGAGTTTAAACTATTCTTTGTTTTCTATTTTTGTTTTTGTTCTTTGCTTCAGTTTTTGCATTCTCTGCCTTTATTTGAATTAATGCTTTTTAGTATTCTATTTTATTGCTACTATTAGTCTAGTAATTATCTCTTTGTTTTTTCTTCTTGTCATTGTTCTAGGGTTCACAAAATGCATATTTTTTAAAGAAACATACATTTGTTAATTTCAAAGAAATATAATGTAGAGACTAATAATATCAAAATTTGATTAATAATTATAAAAGTTATATTTATAAATCATCCCGATTTGTACTACATTAGTTTTCAGAATATTTTGTTATGATATCTTATATTATTACTTAACCTAGGAATTTACTGAAGCCTTAAAGTGCATATTTTCACAAATTTCAAATTAGTGTACCGATACTTATTACACATAATTTTATTAATACATAGGCTTATTTTAATAGTTCTACTTCCCATCAAATTATTTTTTTAAATGGCATGTTTTTTCATAGGTCTATTCCAAACAAAATTCATTTTATTCTAAGCAAAATTGTACAAAATTATGCAGTGAATTTCTGACAATTTTATCTGGGGCTGACAATGAGGTAGTAGTTGTAACAAAAATCAAAAACTATTTTGGACATGAACTTAAGTGACAGACCAAACTTGTGTGAGTCCAGACCAAAGCTGTGCTCAGATTTGTGTAATTGAAAGATATAAGAGGCAGTGATTAGAGACTGAAAGAATAAGAATAAGCAAACCTGAATTAAGTTGGAAGGCAGAGAGTGACATTAGAGCACAGAATTAGAAGGCAGAATGAATGCTAAACAAAGACTTCTCAGCATTGTCAAGGAAGTCACTGAAATATTCTCTCTGTGGGACATTTGTAGAAATAGCTAGCCTTGTACTAATGGAATAACAAAGCATAAAAGCCATAAAAAAGAACAAAAGGTGCAACTTACCAGAAGATATATGCTCAGTATGTAAAATTCAAGGGAAAATACGGCTCTGACTCCATGCTTTAAAAGCTAGCACATCAATCTGTGAATAAGGAAGAAAAGCAAATAAGTCAGAGAGTATTTCCTCTGAACAGATAAAACAAAGTCACAAGAAAAAGAACATCTTTTGCTACTATTTCCATATGGAATACTGTGGAAAGAAATGAGAAAATAGAAATTTTTTTACATTTTATATATTAAGAAGAGGTATACCTCTAGCTACTTCGGTCTTTATTTTTTTAAAGAGGTTCATTTTTACACAGAGCAGTGAGATATCACATGTGAAATAGGAGTAAGATATATGTCTTCCTTTAAATGTGGAGAAAACAAAATAAAAAGTAGCAAGATAAGGGTTAACAGGGGTGCCCAGGTTGTTCAGTTGGTTAAGCGTCTGACTCTTGATTTCAGCTCGGTCATGATCTCAGGGTCTGAGATTGAGCCCCACACTGGGTTCTGTGCTGGTCATGGAGCCTGCTTGGGATTCTCTCTCTCCCTTCTCCCTCTGCCCCTCCCTCCAGCTTGTATGTTCTCTCTCTCTTTGTCTCAAAAAAAAAAAAAAGAATTAACAAATTATATAAATGTTGGATTTTTTTTATGAATGGACATTATCTTTAGTGACTTTATTCATTATCTGACAAAGTATTTCACTGATCAAGGCAAATGAAAAGTGAATGCCTACTGGCAGCTAATGACCATAGCTGATTTCTAATGTAGTTGAATTCACTGCATACATTATGAAAAATCCCTGGGGTGGAGGTTTTTTTGACACAATTTTTAGAAACTGTTTATTTTCTATCACCCTTATTTTCATTTTCTGTGTAAGAGTCTGTGGAAGAATAGCTTAAGACCACTCAGTCATTGTTCCTACCCATTCAGTGGCCTGAGCAATGGGACCTGCAGAGCAGGCTTCAGTGGCAAACTGAGCACTGCAGTCTTCAGTAGGGAACTGCCAGTAGGCCACTTGCATGCCTTTAAACCAGTCTGCCACTCCAAAATTCTTTTTTGATCATGTAACCTTTTCAGCAGTGGCCTGTCTTCCTTTTCAAACTCTCCAGGATCTCTGGAGAAGTTCAGATCAGGCATGACATTCCATGTGTTTTTATGGGAGATGGTGCCATGTATGCATAGCACTTCCTGGGCCAACATCCACCAGATCGGACCCACTAAGTAAGCTCAATTATTGCTTCGGATGACAAAGTCCACATCCAGCAGAGGCAAGTCTGTGTTACACAAAGCAATGGTAAGCAGGTTAACAAAAGATGCCTCTATGAAGGGGCTGGTAGTCAGCCCTGGAATCAGTTACCCCAGAAATTATGGCTCCCAGAGGCTAACTTGATCTGGTTAGTGAAATTTCTAGGAGTGAAGCAGCTAGGAGTAGGAGTACCTCCATCACAGCAGCAGCTTCAGCATAGCTCATGGGCCAGTGTTCCTGGAGAACACTGTAGCCAAACCATTGTGAGTTTGCTCCTTAGTGAGTCACAGATGGAAAGTACACCAGGTGAGTTGTCACACAAAGGAAACTTTGCAGCCAATAAGCAGATTATAGAGAATAACTTCCAAAGCTGTGACTCCTGAGCAAGGTTTGATAGGTTCCTATTATTTAGGGTTAGAATGAAAAAGGGGATCCTTGTAGAGGCAAGCATAAGGACACCCATGCACCTTAAGGAAATATATATATATATATAATATATATAGACACACACACACACACACACACACACACACACATATATGTTGTGTTATGTAAATGAGACTTGTGTTCCTCCTTGGGCAGAGATTTTCATATTATAATGAGGTAAAAGTAGTTGATGGTCATTCTGTGGTCCATTTACACAGGTATGAGTAGAGGATTACACTCAAACTGCTATGGGTGGTCTGGGCTGGCTGGAGGTCTTGTCAGGACAGTTGCTATCACTTGAGGGGTGTTTTCACTTTCCATTGACCTTAGTTAAGAGATAAGCTGGAAAGAAGAGCTTAGAGAAAAATGTGGGGAAAAGGTCATGAGTACAAGCACATGGGCAGTAAAGGTCAGGTCTTGGGTTCTAGCAGGTGACAATATGACCCTGACATCAGCCAGGATTCCCATGGCAACAATGGCATGAGCTGCCAGCAGAAACTTCTCCAAGGTTCTCTCTTCAGTATTGTAGATGCCAACACTTTTCCTTTTGTTAGATGTACTGCTCCATTTGGAGGTCAAGTTTGGTGCCACCTAAGTGGGTTCCTACTACAAGGAATTTGAGGATATCCTTTTCCTTCATTTACAGGACATCAAGGGCTCTAGATATTATGAAAGTTTCCCTTTAAGTTACAATGCGAGCCCAGAAGAGCACTGTATAGACCTCTCTCTGGTTAGCACAGTAAAGCTTGAAACTCTAATTTTGAAAGCCCTTGTATACAAAGTTAAAAGACAAACCACAGATTGGGAGTAGATACCTACAATGCATATAACAAAAATATATTGATGTAGAACATAAATAGAACTACTACAGAACAAATAGGAAAAAAAATTATAAAAAAAGACATATGGGGTGCTTTTTTCTGTTTTTTTTTTTTAATACTGCCACATGAAAATGGGGCATCAAAAATGTTTGTGTCAAATGTTAAAATTATTTTTTCTGTCTTTCATCTGGTTTTTATCTGAAAGTTTGGTGGATACTCAAAGGAACAAATTTTAAAATATATATGTAAGGATTTCTATTCTATTCTGACTTTATTCTGTTTCTCCCTTAAGGACAGAAAGGGTTATAGCCCATTGTAATTTATTATATTACATTTGCATTGGCCAGGCATCATTATGTAAAGTATACTCTCATGACCTGGCTCAGGGATGTTAGAACTTAGAAAATATATTGCTGAAAATATAGACAATGATTGAATCAATTTACTTTTCTATTTTCTCTATAACCTTACTTGTACATATTGAAATGGATGAATGCATTGTTATGGCAATTAGAAACTCATTATAAAATCTTCTGGATAATTTAGTCTTAAAATCTTTTCACTTTTATTTGTGGGTGGGTTCAGAGAAGAAAGGATCTCCATCATTGCTCAAGCAGATAGCTTTCTAATGTTTAACAAAAGGTAAGTAACACTTTTGTTATAGATTGTGACCATAGCAGAGTAAAGCATGATTATGGGCAGTCCTTTAGAGTTCAAGAGCAAGATGAGGGCAGTAGGACATGAATTCTGTTAAAAAAGATACAAGTCCAAAATGGAGTCCTTGTTCACTACAGAAAACCAAGATTTAATTGCTATTTCGACCTATCCCAGGAATGTGACCTTTAAGAGTCGATCTGAAATTTCCTGATTACCATTAGTGAAGTCATCTGTATCATAAAACCCCTGCCATTCCCTTTCCACCCATAAGATGTTTTGGCCCTAAATAATCCTTTCCTTTCTTTTGCAAATAATTCCTTGCCCCCTTTCTTCCTATAAAAATCTTCTATTTTGTACAGCTCCTCAGAGCATCTCTCTACTTGCTAGATGGGATGCTGCCTGATTCCTAATGGCTTTGGGATAGCTTTAATAGTAGCCAGAACCAGATAAGAGAATTTTCAATGTCCTTTTGAAGCTTTTAGGTGTTAAAAGAGCTTAAGGAAAAATGTGGGAAAAAGGTCTTGGCTTGCTGGGGAAGCCTATTTTGCAAAATTGACTCTAGACCCTATTTCTTTCTCTTATGCTGCTGTATTCCATTGAATTTGAATTTGATATTTGAACAAATTTAGTTGGGTATTGGGTGAGTAAGAAGGGGTGAAAAAGACATCGCCTTCTCTAAATAAGGTTTAGTTTTTCTGACTTTTCCACATTCTTCAGATATGTTTTCCACAGGTTTTATTTGAAGAGTACTTTTATTTTGCTTTATTTCCATTAAAGGTTGGTAGTACGATAGACTAATTGAAAATTCAATAACAGCTAAAGGGGAGCAGAATATATCACCCCAAAATATACTTCTTTGGCATCAGGATTATTTTGAGCTGAATATTTTTTTTAAAGATTTTATTTATTTATTCATAAAAGACACAGAGAGAGAGAGAGAGACAGGCAGAGGGAGAAGCAGGCTCCCCACTGAGCAGGGAGCCAGATGTGGGACTCGATCCCAGGACTCTGGGATCATGACCTGACCCGAAGGCAGACACTTAACGACTGAGCCACCCAGGCACCCTGAGCTGAATATTTTTTAAGCTGAATATTTTTTAAAAAGAACAGAAACAGGAAAACCTCTGAAAATTACATTTATAATTATAAGAAAAATCTCCATTTGTAAGGGCATCTCCCCTCTAGCCCAAAAGAGGATGACTCTAAATCTCTAAAAACTATTAATGGAGAAGGCAATGACTTCAATCTGCATAACAACCTTACCTTTGTTTACTGTGTTATAACATCCCATACCTAGCTCCAACAGCCTCCACTCCAACATCTTTTGTTTTTAGGGGAGACGGTATTTAAGGTGATAACTCGGGCCATTTTGGGGAGTTACTCAGTTTTCCTGGATATTTCCCATTTATACAGGAGGTATATATGTTACTAAAGTTCTGTTCTTCTCCTGTTAATCTTCTATAAACAGAGGGTGTTTCAGCCAAGAACCTAGAAGGGTAGAGGGAAGATTATTTTTCTTCCCTTACACAGCATAGGATCAAAAGAATAGTCAAAAAGAGAAGGAAATCAGCAGCTTTTGTTTCATCAGTAAAGAGATCTCATTTCAAAAATGCATATCTGTAATCAGCATTTCTTTAACTTGAAATTCTTAATGAACCTATAAGAATATTGCTACCTCATGATTTAATTGATGGGAAGATGCACGTGGTAAACAAGCTTCCTTTGTTTGCTTGTGTCTTTGATAACATATTAAGAGAAAGTTTTGCATTTTGCATTTGTTTTAAATTTATTTTTCCAGCTATTTTGAATTTTGGTACTGTTGATTATTTTTAAGTAGTCTACAAAAGGATCTATCCTGAGGCACTTATGTTATATTTTCTCATTAATGTAGCCATTAGTATTCATCAAATCAGTATTGGAAGATACTCTTAATTGACAAAGACTTCGGTGCAACACTAATTAGAATTGAAATTTTTAAAAGAAAACTGGGTAATTACAGCTCAACACAAAATGAGAAATGAATTGAAGTTAAAGGAGTCAAGGAGTTTGATAGTTTTATGCACTAATTCAAGTTACTAGATGGGGAAGAAGCTGCAAACACACAGCTGGTAATGACTCTCAGCTTAAAAACTATGCCTAATCATTAAACACAAATGGATAAAAATATTAATAAATAAAAACTAAGAATATCATCATTTCTTTTAGTACCTTTCTTTACTGAAACCATAATATACCTGAAAAGTAGTTTCCCCTCTCTTTTTTTCCCCCATGAATGTCTTCTATCCTAAGCAGTTTCTTATATTCTAGACTTTTTTTTTAAATTTAATTTTATTATGTTGTGTTAATCACCATATTCTAGACTTTTAAATTTTATTTAGAGGGAGTAATTAAAACACACATAACATAAACAATGAAGTATCAAAATAAAATAAAAATCAACACTAACTTACCTATTGTCACTTAAAAATAAATGTAAAACAAAAACTAACACTAAGCACTTATATTTTCTAAATAATTTGTACAAATTGATTTGTATGATAAATTTTGTAACATCACTATTATAATCTTCATGTTAAAAATGAGGAATCTAAGGAAAAAAGAGGTTGAACATTTGCCCAAGATTACCCAATGAGCAAATGACTCTGTCAAAAACCTATATAATCTGGCTCTAAAAATTGTATTCCAACCACTATGCTATTTTGTTATAACTACTGTACAATATTACTTTTCAACATATTACAACAGTGATTTTTTTTTTGCACACAAATATTGGTAAAAACACCTTTGACATGGATTTCTTATTTTCATTTTAATAAAACATTAACCTTCATAGCACCACAAGGCAAACTGCTGAAACTCTTCAAATTTGTCCTTCATTATTTTCCAGTACAATCAGATATATGTCAAAGCTTACTGACTAAATTGTTTCTATATGTCATAAGGCATTTTTCTATATCACATTGCTGTGGACTCAAATAAAATAATTGAGTTTCTACATTTTGCTGTCCTTTCTGAGAAAATAAAGAAATAATCTTTCTTTTTTAAGCAGTATGTTTAGGTGGAGTTGTATGTGGAGCTTTATGAATCTTCCATGGTCTAGGCCTCTTCTATGGAAGGGAAGTTTAAAAATCCCTAGAGGATTCGGTCTATTATAACAGATATTCCTTCACTTTTCCATTTGGATGACCTCTTCTTTCTGCTTCCTCTCTTCCTTTCTCTTCCTTCTTCCCTGTTATGTTATTCAGTGTTTTCTCCTACTTTTTCTTTTTCTACTGCCATAGCTCTTAGCTCCTATGGTAGATATACAGATTCTATCTCAGTTCAAACTACATGCGGAACTATGACAGAAAGCACTCAAAGACTTAATTTTGTTCTAAAGTATAATTATTATGCAGGGATATTTTAACTAAAGCTAGTTCTAACACTAATACCTTTATATTTGTAAAAGAATTTTGGTATGTGTTTTCTTATTCATTCCTTATAATACTCTGATAAATAAACACTTTCACTGAAGAAAACTCATAGGTTAAGTGATGGCCCAGGGCCTTAAAGTTAGTTAGTAACTAGACATGAAGAAGAACCTAGCCCCTTAACAGTCTCTCAGCCTCTGATTTCCCTGACACACTGCTCATGAGCACAACAGGTAAGCTGAAAGAGATCAATGGAAAATCAATGCTACCATGTGCCATGTACCGTTGGTGTTAACAAAGAAATATGTGATATTGCCTGCCCTGTAATTAGGAGCCACAGATGATGACATGTACTTCTCAAATAGAGTACAGCCCAAGTGAGTGTACAGCATGGTATATAGTAGTCTTCAGGGTCATTTAAAATCCCTGCACCAAATAGTTCCATCAGTGGTGCTCTTCAGGCCCTGAAATTGGAGAATTATTATTTTCAGGATTGAAGAACTTTTAGTCTTTGAGAGGTTCCTATGTCCCTACATGAATTAAAAATACATGTTAAATTTTTTCATAGACAGCTAGGACTTTAGTGTATACAACGTAAGATGGACACCTGATAGATTACAGATGATACCTCCAGGAAAATTGGGGAAGAAGCACAACATAGAAAGGATGGGATGAGGGAGTAGAGTTCATCATACTTTCAGTTAGTGCTGGTTTAGTTGCCAGTCTTATCTCATCTCTGACAGTTTTCATCAAAGAATAACAACATTCCCTTTTAGAGAATTATATAATTCACTTGCTCTCTAACTCACAATCAATATCACATGTTGTTCCAAATATTTCCCTTTTGAAATTGCCCTATATTCCTACAAGCTGCTTGTTTGAAAGTGTTCTTATTTCAAGGACTGAGCACTTCAATGGCCAGGAATTTTGCCTGTTGGGTTTCTCATTCAGACCTATCTGTGCATGCAAGTTTTCACATTAATTGACTGATTGATCCCATTATGCATGCATTTAAAGGACACTTACTTTGATCCAGTCTATTACTCAGGGGGGAAAAAGGAATAAATACTGTCCTCATCATCACATCAAAATATATTTAGAGAGAGAGAGAGATTTTTAAGGTATAGAACTCAAAAAAATGTTAAGGTACTATATCTTCTAAGCCATTTTGTCACCCAGACTGAAAGGCATATGTTTCTTTTGTGATACTAATTGCTTCCTATAATATCATCTGTCACTGATGCTTTCACCTACTACATCATTAGGCAACTAACTTCAGCTAATCTCATCATATAATTTAATCCTTGATGCAAATGACTGAAACAATCCTGATGTATTAACTGACAAACTAGATACGGTTAGGTTAGTCATAGACTTGCAGAATTTTTAAACCTAAAGAGCTAAACACATCCTTAGATATCATCTGGAATAACCACATACTACACACAGAGATAATGAGGTTCCAAGTATCTTTCCTAGGATTATTCATTGACAAGAAAAAAACTTCTTTCTCAATTACCAATTCTTGGCCATTCAATTCAATTTACAGCTCATAGGAGGTCTTTAAAATCTTAAAAACAAAGACTTTTATGGAGATTTTGGATATCATGATGATTTGGAGGGCGTGCAGGAGGAAAGGAAGATATTTTTGACTAAAACAGTCTTTTTTGTTGTTTATTTTTATTAAAACAGTCTTTAAAATCACAACTTAAACAAAACTCCTTCTGCCCTGTTGCCACTGAATATTAGGAGAAGGGTGTGGTGTTAATTTAATTAGTTTCTCCTCTTCTGAGAGACTTTACCAAGTGCTTAGAACACTGTCCTCATTTGGGTTAGTGGATTGCCCAAACGCTGTACCTCAGTGTTAATGAATTTATTTAATTTGATATGATATCTAAATTCAATTAAAGTTGTGTTTCGATAGAAGACTCCCCAAACACCTGACTAAAGATTAAACCATTGGATTTCCTGAACCTCACTCTCTGGGGTTAGGAACTCAATAGAGTACAGGAAAACAAATCTTTGAATTTCCTAAATAAAAAAGGAGTTTGGATTTCAATGTAGAATTGGCATTTAACTGGTTATTTTCTCTTAAATATAAAATATGGTCTCTGACATTAAAATGAAAAGTCTGTATACATAATATTATTTACACTACAGTAAAATGTTTTGTTGTCAAGCATTACAAATTCAGATTGCATGGCTTCCTTATAGAGTCTGTACTTCTCTCTCTGATCAAATACTTCTTTACCGAATGTCACTTTAAAGAAGCCAGCATTTGAATCTTTGTGTATTCTCCTAGCTGCTAAACAAACTTCGAAGCAAAGCAAAGCAGTGACCTTGAAATGTACCCTTTGCCATAATAAAAGCACGGTTATTTTTTCTGTAGTAGAGAGTTTGCAAGATGTAGTTATTTCTCTTTTAAATTCAGATCTCAAATCAGAAGCTTTTCTCTGGAAATATCATTAAGTGAGTTTAAAAACACTTTTTTGAAAAATAAAAAAGAACCTACTTTAGACTCTTTTAATTTATGCCCAAAGCAGCAAAGGTAAGAGTTCAGCACATAATTAGCTTAAAATATACCCTAGAACATATCTGACTCATCATGCTTTAATGAATCTCCATAAGTAGATTATCTCTGCAAAAATAAAACAGAATACTGATTACAGAGGCCTTGACTCCTACCTGAGTAGAAAACCTGTGAAGTGTATCACTGAAGAAAGTTTAAATGTCACCAAACAGAAATAAAAACAAAATTTGGCAATTTAATTTCCTTGACTTGCCAATATGTAAGAAAGATCTGAAACAAGAAATTAGAAGTAAAAAAAAATGTGATGCCTATACATAGTCATAGATTTAATATGGCACAATTGATCCTACGTTTAAATTCCATTGTTAGGCAATGTTTATATAGTTCCTTAGGTAGAAAATGCAGTAATATGCATTAGCTCATTAGTATACCCATTTCCTATGCAGTATTAAATGCTGGTACAAAGAACTTTGAAAATTTTAGCATATTATGTTTAAAAACTATTCTTTTATTTCTGGCATATATATGTGTTTGTGTGCATGTATATGTATACACAACCATCCATGGGAAATTTGAAACTCCAGAAATAGAGAATAAAGGAAAGTGATGGGAGGGAGAAATGTAGACAAAATAAAAATTATAAAAATTGTTAATATTCAATTTTGTTTTTTACTATCCTTGCTTAGCAATCTGAAAAACTATTTTGCCTCAGACATTAGGGTATAGAACCCAGGAGGAGAGTTTCAGGAATGTGGTCTCACAAGCTTGTGTAAAACATCTGTTTGGGATATAGAAGCTGATTCCTCTCCACGGAAAGGGAAAAGTAAAGAAAGACCAAATACATTAATTATAAAGTTGATGGAATTTTTGTTCTCTATTCCTCTGACAGCTGGGGAGGGAGATTTTAAGTAAAAGATATGATTTTTAATATTCTGTAACAAGGGTATTAACAAAGGAACATAGAATTTTATACCCATGTACCGTTTATCTTTGAAGGAAACCTACACTGATAGCTAACAGGAATATGAATATTACAATAGGTATAAGATTAGTATCCAGCCATATCAGCTTAATATCTAGAAAATAATGTCAACTGATATAATCACTTTTTTTCACCAGTGACAATGTCAAAATCATAGAGAGAAACAAAAAGAAATCAGTATATTGAATCCATAATCAAACTTTTATAAAAACATTGTATGTTTTTATTTGCCAGATTAAAGCACTGCTGACTAGGTAAGAGCTATTCAGTAAAGGTTTGCCTCATCTAGTGTTGCAATGGCCGTGGGATAACAAGCTAATGACTGAGGGGTTGTAGGTTATGTAAGAGCCTTATGGTCTATTTCTTCTTCTGAGAATATCTATCCTTATCCCAAAAATGTTTGGCAAAGCCAATTAATTCTTTTTTTAATACAAAAAAATAGCATATATTCCATATATATATATATATATATATATACAAGAAAATAAGCTGGTAAGTCTAAATGGTTTGGTCAATTTTCTAAGATATTTGAAAACCTAAATGAACTGTACAGCTTCCAGTACAATTGCAATAAAAACAGCAGAAGAAAAATTGATCTTTGCTTAGTTTTACTGGACGTTAACAAGAGGAGAAAGGACGGTACGTGAAATGGAAGTGGCTAGAAAAAAAGAAAAGCTCTATTTTTGTGGACACACATGGAAGCATACACGTTGATTAAAATGAGGAGTTTCCTGGGGTCCCTGGGTGGCACAGTCAGTCAAGCATCCAACTCTTAGTTTTGGCTCAGGTCATTATCTCAGGGTCTTGATCTCGGGGTTGTGGGATTGAGCCCCATGCTGGGCTCCGCTCTCAGTGCAGAGAAGTTTTTCTCTCTCTCCCTCCCTCTCTGCCTCTTCTCATGCTCACTTGCTTTCTCTCTCTCTCTCTCTCTCTCAAATAAATAAATAAATAAATCTTTTTTTTTAAAAATGATGAGTTTCCTAAAGGACAAGGAAACCAGACAAGATTCATGACCTGATGTTGACATTGCAGGGGAATTAGGTTTAATATAATAAATGCATATTGAGCTCTACTATGTGCTAGATGTTCTTTTAATCACTGGGATACATTAGAGAACAAGACAGAAGAAATCCCAACTTCTACAAACTTTATATTTTAGTGTGATTAAATATATTCATACAAATACACAATGACAGATTTATGAAAATTAAATTCGACTAAATATTCTGTAATATATGTATATAGATGTCTGTTTATATACATCTATATTAAAGTCCACAGTATATATTAACTTGGATTACCTGGGTATTCAAAATTCCAATGTGATTTTTTTCTAATCACTTTGTGCTGGCATTAATTCTTCACTTTCAGGACTTAAAAATGTCGAGAGTTTACAAATTATATTACTGCTGTGGATATTATTAGCTGTGGGTATCACAGAAAGGAAACTATTTAATTAACTTGTGAATAAATTGATAGGTCCACAGAGTATTATCCCCCCTAACTATTTTGGGATCTGTCCTTGTCCCTCATTGTTCTTGAAACTTGCAGTTGAAAATATACTCATTGTCTCTTTATAAAACCACACTTTATAGGATTGCTTACTAGGGAATTGTCATTATCATAAATAAAAACATATGTGTTGTGGAAAAAGAGCAAATGATTGTAAAAAAGCCCGTGCATTAATCCACAAACATTTAGATTCATTATGGTGCTTTTGGTGCTCAAGTTGTTACATTTAATAAAGCCCATAAATTAGAGAAGAGGTAACTATGAAACCTCAAAACAACAACTTAATACATTTTAATCTGGCTTTTAGATGGATGAGTTAATAAAATATTCAATTATTTGAATCATTTCCTTACTGCTTTTTAAAATTCTATACCAATTTATCCAATTCTGGGAGTTAGCTTTGGTGTTAATATTCAGAGACATTTCTGTTGGGTGGAAGTTTTATATCTGGCTGAAGTTTGAATGGGCTATTTGTCAATTGTACATTTCTACGTCCCAGAATGCAGGACTCCTTACCAAAGTGTGGACCGTGTTTCCTCTTTTCTGGCAAGAGACACCCCCCACACTCAAGTATATTGCCCCAAATTGTCCTATGTATGCTCGACATCTCTTTATACTTCGCCTGTAATGATTTTTAAATATAGCCAAAAATTATTTGATATTTTTGTCATAGAGAGAGTACCTGCATACTCTCTCCTTAAGTAGTAGTGGGCTTGTAACTACTTTAACCAGTAAGTATAGCAGAAGAGATTCTATGTATCTTCTGAGGTTGGGTTAAAAAACCAAGTAGTTTCTAATATTGTTTGCAAAAGCACTTGCTGTAGGAACTCTGAGCTTTTAAGTGAGAGTCTGACTAAAAATTAATACAAATATAATTTTTTGTTCCGTGAGATTCTAATGTTATCCTAGTAAAAAGTAGACTTCCAGCCATCCTTACCAAGACACCACACTTGTTAGTGAAGCGGACTCAGACACTGCCAACTGAACAACACTACTGACCATCAATGCTACATGGATAATATGAATTATCCATTCCAGCTTTCTCTGAATTCCCGATGTACAAAAAGACGCAATTTAATAAGATAATTGCTGTTTTAAACCACTAAGTTTGGAGTAGTTTCTTATGCAGCATTAGATAACTGAAACCTTTCCCATCAAACCTTCCTTGATTTGTGATCCATTTAGTTAGCTCTCACCTCTTTAGTTGGAAGAATGTTATTTGCATACCCATATCATAAAACATATAATCAAATATTAATTATTGGTGATCCAATTTTAATATTTCCCATCCTTCAAGATCATTTATATTTAAAAATTAGTAAATACCTGTAGCCTAGTTACGTACTTCTAATGAACATAGTATAGCCATCAGAATTGGAGAAATGGAGAAAGGTTTGAGGCAGAACATTCTAGTGAATCCTTAAAAAAGACTAATAAATGAATTTGTCTAAACTTGTATACATCTAGGATTAAATTTTTAACTGAATTTAAAGAACATTTATTCCATTTCCTGCATGAACATATTTTCTATATTAACTGGAATTTCTTTCCAAAATAAAATAATAAATTTTGAGTAAATGATTAACATCTGGGCTGTTGGGACTGATAAAGACCTTTCTAGAATGATCTTAGACTCCCATAACACTGCTTCCTCGGAAACAGCAGAGCTCAAATAAATGAGAATGTTGTATCAGCCTCATTCATCAAGCAAAACTACACCTGCATTATGGAAAGTATGAGTTGGCATCCAGGCCTCAGGTTTGCATGACTAGGACAGTATTAAGGATTGGTGGGGAATAGAGGACGCTGTTTCTATCACATTGTTCTTGTCCATGACAGTTGTGCATACCTCATTTAGGGTAAAGGCAAAAGCATCTCTGTACTTGAGTAGTTGCTGGGAATCCTGATGAAATGATGATGCGTTTGCTGTATCTCTGCCTTTCATTCTTCTATAAAATTAGGTAAGCAAAGTGAACTATATTAGATTAACAACTATCTGTGTCTTATAAGTCTGATTGCCTACTTGCATGTGTAATCATAGTGGAGGTACTACAAGAATAAAAATCCCATTAATAACAATAACCATAGCTAATATACATCGAGTGGTTTGTATATGCCAAGTACTCTTCTAAACACACTGTTATATTAACACATTTAGTAATCACAACAAATCTGTGAGTCAGGTACATCTTATCGTCTACCTTTTTTTTACAGATAAGAAAAGAGAAACACAGAGGGATTAAGTGGCTTGCTCACATCCCACAATAACTACAACATGGCAGAGCAAGGATTTGAATGCAGGCAATCTGGCTCCAAAATGCACACTCTTAAAAAAAGAGCATCCTGCCTCTTAAAATTCCAGTAATATCCTAATATAAATAGTAAAGAGACATTAATATTTATAAAGAATAACTTCCAAATCTGAGCAAGTGCTCTTGGCCAGGGAACTTATTTGGAGATAGGAGAGATACCCAGTCTTATGGGAAACTAGATGATTATCCATAAAATATAATTTTGGAGGCAAAACATTGTGTTATTAAATTACTCTACCAAGTAAAAATAGTGAAAGACATTGAGGTAAAAGACCTTAGGTACTTTATAGGCAAGGACACACATAGGAGCCTAATAAATGTTTGGTGGTCCTGACGAGAATAGGAAGGTCTTTATACAGCTAGTGAAATGTGATTGATTATAGCATGAGTAAGAAAAATGCTATGAACCAGGAGGAAATAATAGGAATCTGTTAAAGAGAAATAAACCTTCAAATCAGTGCAGCAATGAACACAAGAAGAAAATAGATCAAGCAATTGCAAACATACCATATTATTTAATTAAGCTAGTAACGTATAAACTGCAACAAGTCACATTGATTGAAGACGATATGCAGTTAGGCTAAAAATTAAATGCCAGAATATGTAGCATGACTATCATAACCGCTTGATATGTTGCTCAAACGTTAAATAGAGTAACTCTTTTTAACCACCGATTAACCTATGTCACATTACACATGCAATATAAATTATCTGTGAGTGATAAATGATCTACAATCTAATGTTGTGGTTAGGTCAAATAGGACTATTTTCAAAAATTAATTTAATAAAATTCTGGAAAACATAAACTTGATGTCATAGTTAATAGTCAATGTCAATCTTGGGATAATTGAACATTCAGCTTATGTATGTCAGTCAAAACTAGAAATTATGGTGTGCTTCATACAGCATCAGAGAAAATAAACACATCTAAGACTGGAGAAAAATAGCCAAGTAGATAATATTTGTGTTTCTAAAATTAGACTATCCTTTACCTGAAGATTATAGATGAGAGGGTATTAAAAGTAGATGAAAAGAACCACGTCAGAGGTCACTGTAGATACCCAGCCCAGAGATGATTGCAGCAGTGAGGATGGAGAGAAGTTTCTAGAACCAAGAAGCATTAAAGGCAAAATCAACATAACTCAGTGACTTAGAAGACCAGAAGGTAAGGAAATGCAGATGTTATATATGCCTCCTGAATTCTCGGATAAGCAACTAGCCCGTTAGTGTTGATACCGCCTGACTGTATAAGTAGTGAGCCCTCCCGGGCACTATGAAGATCTCGAAGGTGACTCATATGTGGACTTTATTAACAGAGGGACTTGAAATCTAGTCCAGATTATAAATAGTACAGGGACTCCCCCATCTGCACTGCAGTATAGGGGAAAGATCACTAGGTTAAGTGCATTCAGTTCTATTAACACAATAAACAACTGGTCATTCATTTACCATAGCTATGGTAAGGTAAAGAAGGTTCCTAGTTACTCTCTTGATTACTACTATTTCAAATATTTTTGTTTTGAAAATGCACCATACCTCTATATGTTTATAATATTTTTTGTAGTTTCATAAAAATAGAACGTAATAAAACCTTCCTTCCACTTATTTTTCCCTCACTCAGTGATGATGAGTGGTTTAGATATAAAGCTCTGTTTGTAAACTGAGTTACCATTTTGATTTACATATAATTTTTTATGTATATATATGTATTTTTTTCTTTTTCAGGTGATACTTTTGTTTTGTTTTTTAATTTTTTATTGTTATGTTAATCACCATACATTACATCATTAGTTTTTGATGTAGTGTTCCATGATTCATTGTTTGTGCATAACACCCAGTGCTCCACGCAAATATGCCCTCTTTAATACCCATCACCAGGCTAACCCATCCCCCCACCCCCCTCTCATCTAGAACCCTCAGTTTGTTTTTCAGAGTCCATCGTCTCTCATGGTTCGTCTCCCCCTCTGACTTACTCCCCTTCATTCTTCCCTTCCTGCTATCTTCTTCTTCTTTTTTCTTAATATATGTTGCATTATTTGTTTCAGAAGTACAGATCTGTGATCCAACAGTCTTGCACAATTCACAGCGCTCACCATAGCACATACCCTACCCAATGTCTATCACCCAGCCACCCCATCACTCCCACCCCCCACCACTCAGCAACACTCAGTTTATTTCCTGAGATTAAGAATTCCTCATATCAGTGAGATCATATGATACATGTCTTTCCCTGATTGACTTATTTCACTCAGCATAACACCCTCCAGTTCCATCCACGTCGTTGCAAAAGGCAAGATCTCATTCCTTTTGATGGCTGCATAATATTCCATTGTGTATATATACCACTTCTTCTTTATCCATTCATCTGTCGATGGACATCTTGGCTCTTTCCACAGTTTGGCTATTGTGGACATTGCTGCTATAAACGTTGGGGTGCATGTACCCCTTTGGATCCCTACATTTGTATCTTTGTGGTAAATACCCAGTAGTGCAATTGCTGGATTGTATAGTAGCTCTATTTTCAACTGAGGAAGCTCCATACAGTTTTCCAGAGGGGTTGCACCAGCTTGCATTCCCACCAACAGTGTAGGAGGGTTCCCCTTTTTCTGCATCCCCGCCAACATGTCATTTCCTGACTTGTTAATTTTAGCCATTCTGACTGGTGTGAGGTGGTATCTCAGTGAGGTTTTCATTTGGATTTCCCTGATGCCGAGCGATGTGGAGCACTTTTTCATGTGTCTGTTGGCCATTTGGATGTCTTCTTTGGAAAAATGTCTGTTCATGACTTCTGCCCATTTCTTGATTGGATTATTTGTTCTTTGGGTGTTGAGTTTGATTAGTTCTTATAGATTTTGGATACTAGCCCTTTATCTGATATGTCATTTGCAAATATTTTCTCCC